>NC_089853.1:3449404-4049404 GCF_036373705.1 Amia ocellicauda
TTTGCTGTGTATCTGGGGAAGTTGTCTTAATGATTCTTTGTTTGTTCTTTTTAATAAATAAAACTGAAAACAATTCTTAGAATACTTATTAGAAGTAACTGAATGTCATACAGGATTTAATGCCTTTTACTAAACAGATTATTCTTTAAATATTGCAAACAACTGCTACTTGGTTATCAATAAAAGCCAATGTGTAAAAGATTTAAGTTATTGAAACCTTTGCTAATGAGGGGGCATAATTACCGAAACACAGGCATGTTGCTCTTTTTATCTGCAATACAACAAAAAGTATATAAAGAAAAAAGAAAAACAATCCTTTCTGTGAAACAAGAAATCTTCAATTCAGTGTCAGGTTCCTGGCAGAAGAATACATGTATCAGACTGGCCATCTGGTTGGAGTCTATATACGCACTCTGGGGTAATACAGCCATGGTAATGGAGGCAAGAGTTAGCTGCTCAAATGTCTGCCACCAGCTATTTAACCCCTCAGAAACCCAGCATGCGACTGACCCCTGATCTGCACTGCCTCACTGTGAAAGAATGAAGAAGAAAAAGAAAGATTGCATGCCAGCATTTCTAGGAGAAGAGTCACAAGATGTCGTTTACATCCTGGTGAGCATGTGCACACCTACCAGAGGAGGTGACGTTTCTCTACCATGATGCAGAAACGATCCTGTGACAAACCTGTCACAGAACAGGATACAGAATTTCTGTATTGATTTCCCCAAAGTAGATTGCAGAAATGTTCCCTTTTTAGCAGGAAGACATCAGTAATCCATGAAAATAGTTACACATGAAAGTTTTGGTGATTTAAGAAAATACTTCTGTGAAATTGTACACATGGTTTTATAAAATGGTGGTGTTTAGAGTTACAAAATTAGGCTAGCCAGTGCTCTCAATCCTAGCAGGTTTTCTCCTTATGTGAGTTGTTTGATCAGGATTCTCTATGCAAGGAAGTGGGAAAGTTTGATTGTTTCGTTTATGTTTTTTAATTTTTGAACGTGTGCATTTGAACGACTACTAACTTCAGTATATCTCTTCATATGGTCATTTTGACAACTGGTATTGTGACAATACACCCACCCCGAAAAGCCAGCCCAGGGTCTAGATTCCTATAGTTTTTAAGGATTATCATTGGGGAGTAAATATTCTAAGCATTTGTGTGGATGGTTCCTAAAATACATGGCCAACAGTACAGTTATACTATTTAAATGAGTCTAAAAAGCCCCCAACACAATCTGTCTTTGTATATCACCATAACCTTAAAATGCAGAATGTAAATGCATTAAAGACATAAGCAACACTTATTTCATGTTAAAGATAAAACCTGATGTAATTAACCATATCTGTAACTAGAAGCATTTTATATCTAGTCCACTGAAAAAACAAACAAAACTATTCTGGTTCGGGGCTTCCTGAGAATTCTCTTTGATTTTGTCTTCCTTGGTATGTGTGCCTTATAAAACTTATTATAAACTTATTATAAAACTATATGAAATGCAGTTACCTGTGACTTTCATTCCTGTATGATGTCATGACCTCCAGCCATTGGGAGGAGGTGAAGACCAGGTCTGAGGATGACTGAGATGTGTTTTAGATGTATCAAAACTTGGTATTGTTGTTGTTAATCGTGTGTACACTGAAGGGATGGCAACACCCAGAGAAGACGTGATATTGCTCGTGTGAGGATATGAAGAACAGTACTGTACTGTAAATATGATCCTCCTCAAAATCTATTTTAACACAGTTTGATTTGTGGAAACGCATGCTGATTGAAACACTTATTGTTTTAATGGAAAGCTCTCGGCGGAGAGTTGTCAGCTCCACAGTGGCTCCCCTCAACCCCCTGCTATTGTTAACCTAATGTACATTTACTAGTTGCTTTACCAAGAACATCTGCTGTGTGCAACCAGTCAATATTGTGACAAAGTTCAAAGAGGACAGTTCATTAGCTGTGTCAGCTTTACAACCAGAAGGTAACGGTCTAAAAGTGAGCAACAACAATGGCGGACAATAGTGACCTCATTAACTAGTGATTTATCATGATGGAAAGACCTGTTTAACCTTTGGCCATCACTAGCCTTCTTCCCCTTGAAAGAGTCCATTGTGCAGAGAGAAATTGTGAGTATGTGAAAGGGAAAAAGATGATGTAGTTAAAGTCAAATTAAATAAAGATCACAATAAATGGAAAGGCTCCTTTAATACAGTTAGGGGCTTGATGGAATATTTGGATGTGCAGAGCTGTTCAAAAACACTGGGCTGTGTGAATGAGAAAAAAATGTATATGAGAAAAACTTTGTGCGTGATCATTTTTAGTTTATTACACTTTCATAGTCAACATTTTATCTAAATATCTGACCCGACCTTGTGAAATAATTGTGAGAGAGATTGCTTGTGGTTGGATGTTTAGCTGAAAAATACTTAAATATCCAGTATGTTTCTTTGTTCTTTGATAGCTGAATTGTTATTAATCTTAGAAATCAGGAATGTATTACATGACAGTATTTCTTAAACAATATTAAAAATAAGTTATACAACTATTAAATTAATCTGTTTAATATAAATATGCCTTAATCTTTCACTTACAAAACATATGACCAAAGTATGCTAGGAAGGTCTATCATTACATACAGGATATTGGCTTTCTCTTGTTCTCTATTATGCATATGATTCCCAGTTACTGAGCAAATGGACTAGATGTCATATATTTATTTTAATGACAACATATACAGTAATCTGTAATTTAATAATTATTTTGATCAGTTTGTACCAGATCTCAAACATTCTGTAATACTGTATTGCAACATTTCAGTAGCAATGCAATGTACAGTAGCACACAGGGATTATTTTGTACAGGCACAGAAGATGCATCCAGGTTTATTCATCTGTATACTGATATGCAAAGCAGATAATAACAGTATGTTGCAGATAGTTGCAAAGTATCATTTTTGTGGATCCAGTAGAATAAAATCGTACCACTGAGCTTTCTTCTGTTTTGTAAAACCGCGTAATGGCTACTGGTGCTATTTTCCTTCGCTGAATACATTTTACAAAATAAATCTTTCTGAAAACGGGGTGGATAATGCATCTCCGCTGGTTGGTAAAGTGTTTTGTTAACAATGCATTGTAAAGTGCTGGAGCACTGGGCTTGAAAGTGGAACAGTTGGGAGGGTGTGGACCGCGGCCTGTTTGGGACAGCGCCGAGCTGCAGCGCCTCTATTCGAACAAGGCCTCGCTTAGTCACACCACCTGCCTCCTCCATTCTTCACACAAATAACTGCTCATGACAGTATGAACAGACGGACCTTAAGCCTCAATACCTCAGAGACACGACACCAGACGGTGCGAGATGAGTTAAGAAAGGGAGAAATTAAGTGATCAATAAAGTAAAGATCACAGGACATCTTCAGCAGTAAATGTTGTTCGACAGAGCAGAAGATGTAACCAAAGCTAGTTAGGTGCTTTGTTCCTACCTAGTGCGATGTCAGCAGGCTTCTTTATCTTTTCTGCATTTTCACCTTTTTTTTCCTCCAGAAAGGCAGCAATAGCCTCGGTAATTAAAACAGTCGCTGTGACTAATTACTCTGTTTGTGAAGCCTAATCTTCATTTAAACTCACTCTAGGTAATCCTTAAATTGATACTGTAAGATCTGATTTGTCTTCATGATAATTAGGATATACTGAAGTTAATTGGGACAGGGAGCTTTGTTTTGTGTCACTTGTATTTAGCTTTTAAAGCTTTCTAAAGCAAGAATAACTGAATTGAAAAGCAAAAAATATATTTGAACTTGATTAATTATTGGTCTTAATGCTTCTGTCCACTTGAAAACAAAACCACACGTCTTTCAGCTCTTTTGACTTAAAACTATACATTTCCTGTGTTGCAGAGACAGCAGACTACCTGTTTTAACATGTATGTCTTGACATCAAAGCATAAAAAGCCAGCTAGTCAACTATTGTAAGAAAAATATCTGCAATATGAAGAACAAAGCAAAACCCGTTTAAGAGTGAGCAACAATATTTGTCAGTTGCACACATTTTGCCATTTCCTTTTTGATATATAACCAACATAGTTTTAAACTTCACACAGAAATATGCTCACCGTCTGAACCGCTGTGCCTGTAATGGGGTGAGCTGGTTAAACATCAGGTAATCAGAGGCCAGGGATGCTGTCTAAGCCACGACTGATGCTACAGAGCCGCCTCCTGAGTTGCAGGGCAGTAATACAGTAATACCCAGGAGGCCTTTCCAGATCAAGTCCGAGAGGCAGCAAAAGCCCCCTCTGATTAGTCATTTACACTTCTCCCAGCTGATTTCATTTGACTGGCCACTGTCAGGTCACCCTACAGGTCCAGACTGAATTTATTCTGAAGACTTTGTGACAGGGTCGCAGCAAAGTGAATTGGGGATGACATCTGATCAAACACCCTCTTAAAATCTGGTGGCCTTAATAAGGGCTCATCATACAGATTCCCTGTTGCATTGAGTCCACTGAGAAAAGAACTGCGTGTGATGTGGTATGAACCCAGACATGAAACAAGCCTGTTTAGAGAGCATATTTCAAGAAGACTAGGAATGTTTAAGAACACACCATAAAAGCTGCCTTCTGCAAAATATTACAATACTGTGTTGGTCTAGGCTTGACGCTGATAAGAGTCTACTTGTAGAACAGAAGGTATGTTGTAGGTATGTAGGTAGGTTGTATTCCTTTAAAAAATATCAGCAACATATTGTAGCAATACTGGCCTCTTGATCTCCCCACATTTAATAACAACGATTTATCTTCATTTCTGTCAGGACTGTAGGAGCAGCAAATATGCCTCCCGAAGCATTGCTTCTTCAACTGATTCTGCCCATGCTTTCTAAACTGACATTGTATTTGTTTTCCAAGATACCACTTTTAATGCTTATTGTTTCTCCATGAAAATACATAGTGCAGTAGCACTTCTGAAACTAATATGGGTATAAATATGTCCATTGGAATGGTACATTGAATAAATGCTTTCTGGACAATTCAGACAATGTAAGAGCCAAACCCTCCCTCATCTTGCCCTGACTGAAATAACACAACACAATGTGTGTAGACTGATGTGACCGTGCTTGTATATAATAAAAGTGTGTATGTGTGTGTCTGTGTGTATAAATACAGCTATTCTGGATTAGTAATCTTCAATTGCATGGTTATTGAAGTTACTGAAATTACAAGGGCAGCCACTGAGCTAAAATATATTCAAGACCATATGAAAATTATTTATTTTGCAACTTTAAACCATGGAATAACTATGAATCGTTCCTGGCAGTTTAGTTGGTTTACCGAGAAAATATATAATATGATGTGGGAAAATGTACAGTACTTTAGTGCTGGCTAAACGCATCTGTGCAATATTTTATAAATAAGAGCTCTGTATTCGAGAAATTAAATTGAGATTGAGATTAGTTTTTAGGACGTTTCAGGATTGCATGATTAGAATGTCTTTCCCCCTTTACGGTACACTTTTACTTACTTAAGCTTAAAATGTCTAAAATCAATGTTACAATGTGCTCAACTTTATGTATATAGGTTGCCTCACCAACAAACAGTAATAAATTGCTTTTTTCAAAGCAACCAGAAATTATAAAATAGTTAGTAAAACCAGCTGTACAAATAATAAAAGAAATAGGTTTTTCAGATCTGTATTAAAATTATTCAGGTCTAGAAAATCCGTGGAATAATTCCATTCTCTTTATTCTGAATTCTAAACATTTCAATTTTCTTTTAAGTAGCTTTCGGTGTTTTTGATGCTAGGTTTGTTGGGAACCTAAATGTAGAGAACTAATAAAATAAGAAAGAGGCTTCAGAGGTGTTTATAGATTTCAATTATCTCTTGTATTCTATCCTAAGATTGAATCTGGCCTGATTGGGTTGCCCTCAAGTAGCACTTGAAACTTAGACTGCATTTTTTTGCAACACTGTCTCCTAAATCTTCAAGGCATTTTCTTTGTAGTGGAATCTGCTTAGTTTGGTAAGTATACAGAGGTGCTAAGGGCTGGTGTGGACAAAGAGGCCCCGCTTTACAAAAGTAAGGAGCCAAATAGAAAGCAAAATTGGAACTCTGGTGCCCAACTGCCAAGTAAACAGACAAAACTAATGGATCGGCCATTTCTCCTCCCATCCAATTACTGAGATCCAGTGCAGAGAATATGGCCACATTGGTTCACACAAATTCTAATACTCTTAATCCCTTCCATACATATAAACCTCACATTCACTAACATTACTTCATTTCACAGCCACCCAAGCAGTGTGAGTGCAGGAATGGACCCACCAGCTGCGAAAACCTGCCTCCTTCAGGTTTTAATAAGCTAATGAGGGATATGCAAATGTTAAAGCTTATAGGATTAATACTTGTCCAACAGCAGTCCACCCCACAGTGATATAACACTAATACAGGTGTTAGTAAACTGGTATTAGGAGCTGGCTAATTTAGGCCCATTCATGCTGTGATTGTACTCTCAGCACTGCCATTTGTAGTACTGTTTGTGCCCCAGCGGGGAATCTGTTTTGTGCTGTGGTGGGTCTGACATGATCCCTTACAGTTACTCTGGACCCAAGACTGCTTGGATACATTTTAATGAAGCTCTTTGGGGCTTCCTTTGGTCCAGTGCCAGGTACCAGGCAAAACGGCTTTCACTGTGCTTGTAGGATACTCTGCATCGGCACCACAAGAAAGACAGGACTATTATTATTATTATTTCAAATATTTTAACAGAATAATGACAATATTTGAACTATATTAATTCCATGTACTTTATTCTAAACAGCACAGTTGCATAACAATATTCCTTTTCCAAAATAGGGCATTCAGATTAATATCTAAAAACATCATAAATGATCATCATCAAAATATCTTTCAGATTCCGCCATAACTGTGCTCAGGTGTCTACTACTTTAGTCTGTTAACAGAATAACTGACTTGTATGTACAGAACCCTGTCACTGGGTTTAGCACCTGTTGTACATGTACATGCTCAAATGTATTTACTGTTTACAACCAGCATACTGACAGGAAGTAAATTCCAGTTAACTTTAAAGCACACATTTATTAAAAAGTACTGAGCCAGTAATAAACTGAACTGACAGCACACAGGCTGAAGACTTTATCATGTATTATTATCCACAGGGATTATTTGAGGGGGGGATACTGTAAATAAAGCAGGGTGTCGATTTAATGCTATTTAATGTTGAATACTCCAAGCACAATTCCCTCTTGATTCCAGTTTAGTTTTTTTAAGACATCACCGTTATTAAATGCATATTCGAAGTTTAGCGCTCACACAAGTCAATCATAGTCCCTAAGCATCCTTTTATGAAGAAATCTTCGCATCTGATAATCTACATCTTTATATATTTTTCCCTAGAAATCCTCCTCATAATCTTTGTCCCATTTCTCCACATCAACGGGACCTCGAGTATTGCGAAGTCTATGAAGTGAGTCCAAGCCTTAGCAGATGGCCACAAGCATTTAATACACCTGTTGTGCCAATCTGAAGATTGACTCAGTTGAATATGCCTGATGTTGAGACCAAGAAACACCAATTGGTATAGTTTTATAAATATTTTATAAATATAAATATGATGGGAAATGAAACTGTAACATTATGTGAATGTAAACCAGTAGAAAGCATGGAATACATAACTTTATTTTAATGGAAAGGAATTCACAAACTTCATACAGATTTTATATTTTGAGGACATTTATTTCACTCAGTTCAGTTTTGCATTGCATGAGGTAGCTGTGTGTGCCTTGCTTTTAGTTTAACAAGTTTAGTGTGTGTGAGAAAGAGGGTAAAGGTGAGATTTTTACAAATTTGCAAGACAAGATGTGCTTAAAATGGTTTTGTGGATTGTGCAAAGAAGTGCAAAGAAGTCATTAGGGTTCTCCCAAAACACAACAATAGGAAGATTTGAAATGGCAAATAAATGTCAGAAAGAAAACCAAATACACATAACGTCTTAGGGGCTTTCATGTATTAGACAGTCCCGCACAAGACTTTTTTTCCCCCTTTCTCAAGCATGGGAAAATTGCAGAGCATGTTGATAGAAGGCAGGAATTTAGAGCACAAAGCTGACAATTTCAACAATAGGCTGCTGCTACAATCCTCTCATGTTCTGACAAAGCAAAGACTTTCTTTCTGTGGCAGCATTTTACATAGTCTTAACATATATATATATATATATATATATATATATATATATATATATATATAATGTGTTTTTTAATTATTGATTGTTATATAAAGTTTTTATATCTTAAAAATGCCTAAATCAGGTTTAAACTTGCAACCACCTGATCTTACTACACTCATAACGCACACTCCAATTAACTCATTATTTACATCATTATTACTTTTATTCAAAGTTGTTTTAAAACAAGGAGATCAATTGCACATTGTATATAGAAATGCACATTCACGGCAATAAAGTCAATACATATGTAGATACTGCATTATCATATTCATGGACAACAGATAGCAAATGTATTTGTATGTTAGACTGCATTCAGATTTAAAATAGTTTTAAACAAGCGCTGCCTGTGAATAACATGTCTGTAAACTGAAGATAATTAAACTCATGTATATGAATCAATGTGAGTAAATGTAATCCATAGGATGTGCAAGTAACATAGAAAAGAATGCTTTGACTTTATTTATTTATTCTTCTATTGTTTAAATAATTGAATATAACTATAATGAATATGGTATATGTATACACAAACATAAATAGATTACAAACAGTGTAACTCAGCAGTATGCAGATAGTCAACAAACTAGATGTTTAGTAGCCCATTCCTCACAACGTCCTTAAGGAGAACAGGAGAACAGGAGAGTTGGTAGAGACAACTGAATCCAAGAAATCAAACCATTTACATAGAAAACCAAACACTTTATGTGCTTCATTTAATGTGAGACAGCGAAACAATGTGTCCTAAATGATATTACTTTCTTTAAGTTATTTTGAGTGTTCCATATATTGAGAGTTCTCAAGTCGATTCAATGCTAAATGTGGCATACTGGGAGTTAATTATACACATATGTTATACACCAAATAGGAGGATATGTACCAGAACTTAATGAAAAGGAAGGATACAAGCAACAATGATGTGTAGGTAAGCATGGGGTGCTTGGATAATGCAAATATCTAAATCTTTAGTGAGCAAATCGCTGTCCCTTTGGGGTTTCTTTAGAATAGGTAGGAACAGGCTGAGCTGAGGTAATTTGCTTTTTTACAGTATTTTTAACACCTGCTGAGAGTTTGGGGGGGCATATTTCCTCCCAAGTCTTTTTCTTAAAGACACTGTAATCTATTTGCTCATTTAATGACCACATTGTTCTAGGCTGTAAAGGTTCAGTTTGGCTTAATGGCCGGCTTTGGATAAAGACAGATTTTCTAAAGCTGATTCTAACTGTGCATTGGCAGTCTGAAAGTCTGGCTTTCCTGCTAGGTAGTTGTTTTCTTGGCTTTACGCCAAGACGCATTACAAAAATGGGGGAAATTCAAAGTTGTGGAAAGCTTTGCAGAAATAAAGCTTTCCGTCAGGAACTTTTCCTCAAGTTAAAAAGCAGTTAGTTCTGAAAATAAGAATATGTTCCTTATCATTCGCAAATATACTGATATTAAACGTTTTAGAAAACTTTGTTCAATTGTGAGACCTTTAAGAATACTGTACGTTCATCAGATAAATATTTATGAGTTCTGGGCTACAACTTGTTTCCTCTATTTGTCTTATTCTAAAGAATTATTAAGAACCAGCCCATACCAGTGGACTTAAGCCTTTCACACTTACTGCATAATTATTCGTTTTTTATCTTGGCTGTAATTGATATACACTTCTGTATTTTGGAAGATTGGGATTTCAATATGACAAAAAAATTTACACATAAAAGGTCAACGCTGTGAAAGGACGGGGTATCATATTGTCATTGTTAACAACAGTCAAGCAAGGAAGCATGACATTTAGGTAACAGGCTAGTCAAATTATGTATTCTTTTCTTCTTTTTTGGGTGTCTGGGTGCCAGATGACCGGGATAAAGCTCGTATTAATTACATATTATTCAACAATAAAATCCTTTTGACAGTTCCTTTTGATGACAAGGAGTCACTCTAATTAAGTTAATCCTTGCAAAAGGATCAGCTGTGTGCTTGGCACCTAACCAGAGGGGCCAATTTCTCCCAATCTGTCCCTATTACCTAAAGCGAGAGTGAATGTGATCAGTCGCTTGCATTTAGGAAACAATCGCAAGCAGACTGTGCTGTCAGGATTCATTAATTGCCATCATTAGCATCACAGTTTTGAATCCGTAACACCTTCTTAAGCCGGGATCAATTCTTTGTTTCACTTAAGCAGGATGAGGGATCCTATGATTACAGAGCAGGGATCCCTGACATTGTAAATGAAGGCAGGTACTATACTTTCATTACATCTGCCTTTATTATGCAGTGCACAGCAGCAGTACATTAGATTAACCCATAAACATAGACATCCTTAAAGGATACAGTTCTGCTAAATTACTAAAGCAGATATAGTTTTGGATTGGGTGTAGCTTCAAATATTGGTGCAGGGTAGGGCTGGATGAAGTAGCATCAATGGGCACTGCAATTAAGTTTTAATGTTAATTTGGATGTACACAAACACACACAGACAATAGACAATTTAGTGATATGTTTCAGTGTGTGGTCTGTAAAGTTTTCCTCCAAGATTGAGCTCTTCATGAATGGACAAATTCTAGAACCACTGACACAAATAAAGGTGATACCTGGGAATACTTATAGATAATGGTATTTTGCAGATAATGTATTGGGTAGACCACTGTGATTCACTATTTACAGAACCCTTTGGGGTGTGTATGAATTGCAAATGCATAGCCATTTGTACTCAGATGATTCTCAAGTGAATCTTATTTGTGTAATTGCATGACATTTCAGTATATAATGTATTTTCATTCATCATTCATTTTTTTTCAAGGCTCTTCATATCTCTGATCCTGGGAGGTATTCATTTGACTACAGAAAGGAGAAATGCCATTGACTGGAGCAACACATCAACTATTAAAAGTGTGAGCTACTCTTTTATTAATACAAACTGTAAATGAATCTGCTGGGCAGAATATAAAGCTGTGACAGTCTTACTAATTAACAGTTAGTCAATAAATATATCTACCAGGACAATACCAGTACAGATAAGGTAATGCACACTAAATAAGCATAGAACCACTTACTAAAAAGCCAATATCTTTTGACATTTTAAAAGCTACTGTATTTACAGAGATTACAAAAACAAAGACCAAATGTGTTCTGCTACAATTTTGTAACAGAACAACTGTCCGTATCCTGACACAAATCAATGAATGACAAAGAATCAACATGTGCAATTGACAGGGATTCAACTGAAGTGTATTCCCTGCTGCTGATTGCAATTAATACCTACTGACAAGAACAATGATTCAACACTTCCTTTTCATAAAAAGGCAATTAGTGTTGCCTCTTTTATGTGACTTGTAAAGATCACGGTTCTGAATTTTAAGTGGCCATAGGTGAACTTTGGTGTTACTAGCAGCAGGGGATTTCATTAATTTTTTCGATCACATAATTCTTATGTTTTGTGTTTCATGTCAGTTCAGTGCGCAGAGCACTTCAGTTTTCTCAAGAGGTAAAAGGATGTTGCTCATATTGGAGAAACAATGAGAGATGTCAATTACTATTTATGTTTCTGTGCTTTATTTACATGTTATTATCAGTGGAAATAAATTAAATATTGCAGAACATGTTCAAAGCACAGGTTATATGTATTACTTGTTATGAACTTCTCTTATTGTGGAAAAACACAGAAATCAACATTGAAGTATGGAAGACAGCACAGCACAATTGTTTATTATAGTAAAACTCAGACAACTACATTTAAACATATGCAATCTACTAAATAATACAAATAATAATAAAATTATGCAATCTGAATTTTTCATCAAGATGTAGATTTCAAGAATGAAAGCTCACATGTATAAAATAAAAGCTTCTGGATCTGTTTTAGTTTGAAATGTATGGGTACTTAAACAAGCAACTATACAAATACTAAATTACTGCACAATATCAATACAATATTGATTGAATTGAACCTGTAGTTCAGTCCTATTTCGCATCTCCTTTACTGGTTAGGGGGCATATTTTTAAGGATTTTTAATAATATTAGGTTAAGGACCAGTTGATTTAGAAAATGAACAGTGGAATTCAAGTTAATATCCCCCCTTAGATTTGTATAAAATGAGTGGTAAACCTCTAACAGCATATAATGATCCCACCTTATTTGAGTAGTATGAACAGGGGAATGGTGTATCGGTGAGCAATGTTAATTAATTTATTACGCAATTTCAATATACATCTAAATGCAACAAAACAAGTGCATTCACTTTATATATACACACACACATACACACACACACACACACACACACACACATAACGGCCATACTCATTACCTGCATTTATAAAGTAATTATCCTGCTATAGGACTGGCCTCTTTTTAAAAACAACAATAAGCGGGTAAACAGTAATTTCAAATAAACCCATAAGTATCATTATGACAATTTCCCAATTACAAACATGTTACGTTAGATACGTAAAGAGCCAGCACTGCAAGTAGTGCGTGTCCGACTTACGCAAAAACAACCCAGTGCTAGAGCGCTGCTGAACGGAACCCTTGCGTACGCCGGGAACGTGAGACACTGTTGTGTGACTGTTCTCTAAGCCCGCTATGACACGTTTTGGTTCGTTAGCTTTATTTGTGTGTTCACTTTGGAGTTGATATTGCATACTTGTTTTATTACCAAAGATTATTTTTAGTCTATATTTACACCGATTTTCATTAAATAGTGGCACAGGTTTGACACTATTTTGCATCACAGGCCTGAAATTGTTAAATAACTCAGTGTTCATGTTGAATCTGACCTGTGGAATCAGTTCATTCACACTTTTTTATTATGATTTATTCGCTCCCCTTGGTAAAACAAAAAATCTGAATTTAGTCAACTGTATCCAGCCTGTCTTATAATAAGGTGCAAGAAAGAAAAAGATTAAAACAGGTGCTAGAAACCCACTGACAATAAATTAAAAATGTGAAGCGAATGGAACAGATGAACAGGAAACATGGGACATCTATATTGAAATAGCCTCTGCGTATCTATCACTTACTTTGTTTTACATGTAAAATATAGCATAATACCTCCAAGCCATTTATTATTATTATTATTATTATTATTATTATTATTATTATTATTATTATTATTATGTTTATTTCTTGGCAGACACCCTTATCCAGGGCGACTTACAACATAAGTGCAAAAATACAGAGAAGTACAAGGCATCAATCATTACAAATTCAACTTAGCTAAAACATAGCAATTCAAAATACATTTTACAGATTCCAATTTATAATTTACACAAGTTTTAAGATAAAGTGTGCTGCTTTTCGTCTGAATAGTGGCCCATAAAGTAATTAACTTTTTTCATACACAAAATAAGTAGATTTATTATTATTATTATTTTACAAAAAAATATTCTGTTCCTCCCACTGTTGCATGAAATTGTCTTGTAAATGGATGTATTACAGCAGCACAATAGCCCACTGGCCAAAGGAATGAGCCATTTTATGATTTTAACAACTTTGTGGAATTCCTTATTCTAATATATTATAACACTGTTCTAATTAATATAACATTATATTTTCTTTCAGAGAATTGATAACAGCGGCCACACGACTTTCTCTACGCAATCTGGTTAAGAAAGTAGTAGAAACTTTCAAGCAAATGCATTTTGAGCCGCTAGCTGCCAATGGCGCCCCCAGCAGACGCTGCTTTGCAACTACAGACTGAAGAGCAGTGCGGGACCTGCTGGTAGGATTACTGTCAAAGATCTTGCCGAGAGACTGGTTCCCGTTTTGATTAATGTTATTAATGTATTAATTCACGTTTTTTTAATGATTAAGCATCACAATGTAAGTAATTCTGAATCAAAAGTTAAGAATTTGTACATATAGTGACATGTTGTACATATAGAATATATGATTAAATAAGCAATGTTTGTTACTTTGCACTCTAAACATAATACGTGTTTGTTCTTAAATTAATAAATAAAATTACCCAAAACTAGTAATAAATACAAATAAAAAATGCAAATAAAACAAACCATGTCTGTTATACAGGTAATTCTTAGTAATATACAATATTTGTTAGCAATTGCTAGGGATGTAAAATGTAAAAGTAAATCTATTTACTATTTATTATTATTTATATACTACTTATGTTCAGTAAACAAAACAAATGTTGTTTAATATAATAATTGAAGTTACTTAAAAAGTCAACAATGCACTCCACAATAATTTTTTATTAATAACTGATAAAAAATGCAAGTAATCCAGTTACTTGGTTTAAGCAATCCTGATAGAACAAGTACATTTGCAGTAATGAAAAAATATGAAAAATTAATACCAGTAGTTCGTAGTAATATGCAAATTAATGTTTTAAAAATACAAAGTAATGTATTTTTGTGATGCTTTTATACAATTTGTTTGAAGTTTATATGAAGCTGTCATGTTTCCGGACGATGCATATTAAGAGTAAGAGATCGAAAAACGAGCTGCAGGGCTTCCAGCACCGGCGCTAATAAAGCTGCGTGTTCACAGCGAGGCTGGATTCCGAGACGAGCCTCCATCGCGCCCCCTGCTGGACCCACTCGAAACCACACCGCGGGGCTTCCTCTGCGCATGCGCCCCGCGCTGTACCGCGGCAAGGCGGAGACGGGAAGAATGACTTGGCGTTTTATATTTATGACAAAGCAGTGTTTGGTGTTGCAATAAAAACCTGTAATGAGCCGAGTGGAAAGCGGCTGTAAAAGAGTCATCGGCCTCCTGACTGTAGTGACTGTCTTGCTGGCTGCTGTGCTGCACCGTCTGGAGAACTGGGACCCGAGCGCTGCGCCCAGGTACCGTGCGACATGTGTGTGTGTGTGTGTGTAAACTGCGACATGTGTGTGTGTGTGTGTGTAAACTGCGACATGTGTGTGTGTGTAAACTGCGACATGTGTGTGTGTGTAAACTGCGACATGTGTGTGTGTGTGTGTGTAAACTGCGACATGTGTGTGTGTGTAAACTGCGACATGTGTGTGTGTGTGTGTAAACTGCGACATGTGTGTGTGTGTAAACTGCGACATGTGTGTGTGTGTGTGTGTGTAAACTGCGACATGTGTGTGTGTGTAAACTGCGACATGTGTGTGTGTGTGTGTAAACTGCGACATGTGTGTGTGTGTGTAAACTGCGACGTGTGTGTGTGTGTGTGTGTAAACTGCGACATGTGTGTGTGTGTGTGTAAACTGCGACATGTGTGTGTGTGTGTAAACTGCGACGTGTGTGTGTGTGTGTAAACTGCGACATGTGTGTGTAAAGCGACATCTCTGTATATTAAGCTGTGCGGCGTGTATATGTGTGTGTGTGTGTGTGTGTGTGTGTGTGTGTGTGTGCGCGCATCAGAAAGTGACAAATCTGTGTATCAAACCAAGATGCGCAGAGAAACCGCGGCGCGTTTGTCGTGCGGCTGTAACCCAGTTCTTCCCACGAAAACGTCGCGGATTAATACCAGCAAATGCGTGGCCCGCGTCCGCACATGTGCCTGCTGTGCAAACGGCACATACGGACTTTTACGAGAACTAGTTGAGGACATGTGCACGAATCTGGCCTAAATTGCGGCCTAAATGTCCCGTATTTCCGCATGTGTCCTGTGACGTGGGGTTTTCGGTGCGGGCGGAATGTCGCTGTTGCTGCATAATATTCATCATCATCTTCATCATCATGTCTCAGCATGGCCCACGATATGCAGGCCCTGCAGGAGCGCTTCACACAGAGGCGCCGGAGCTGCTTCGTGCTGGGCGCCTCCGGGGAGACGGGCCGGGCTCTGCTCCGGGAGCTGCTGCAGCGCCGGCTCTTCTCCAGGGTCACCCTGATCGGCCGCCGCAAGATGACCTTTGAAGACCAAGCCTATGAGAACCTGGTGAGACAAGGTGTGGGATGAGCTTCCTGCACCAAAGCGCCCCTTCATGTCCATTACAGGCCTGTACAAGTATAGTCTGCATATGAGGAGGCTTTTCTTCTTCTCTTTGATCATCACTGATTGACTGGTTCATTGAAAGCGTGCACCATACATATTAGTGTTAGTTGTGTTACTACTTAATTCAATAAAATGAATCTAGTTGGCCAGGCTTATTTGCTCTGGATTTCTTTTTAGGTCAACATATTTTAGAATGACAGTATATTTTACAACCACGGGCCCTGGCTCACGCTGTGTTATTATCCACCACACAATCAACAGGTTGTAAAAGAGAGAGAGTAACCAATGCCATGCTGGATTCTGTATCTTTGGCCAGGTTCAGGAGGTGGTTGATTTCGAAAAGCTTGATGACTTTGCCTCTGCGTTCGAAGGTCACGATGTCGGTTTCTGCTGCTTGGGAACAACCAAAGCCAAAGCTGGAACGGTAAGTTTATAGGTTATCAAAAGCCAACCCGAGATGAAATGAATTCACTACAGGAGCACCTTAATAAATATCCCGTCGCCCACATGACTTTGGGGTTTGTTTATTACATTTACATTTGAATCCCTGATTTATCTGCGCAAGTCAACATCTTTTAACATCATTCCATCTATAAAACTTACTTACAGGGCCTCATTATTATTTTTTAACAGTTGATTGGGTTATTATGTTTATTGTCATTATTACGAAGTGACAAATGAGTTTCGAGGGCTGAGTTTTTCACCACAAAAGCATTAGGTTAATAATATTCTCCTTTTCAGTATGTTAACATAACCATTCATGCAGTAAAGCAAAGCTGCATCTTTTAAATCAGTTTTTCCCCCCTTTTTTCCCTGCACAGAGGTAAAAAAAGCAGGACATTTAAATCGAGTTTAATAATCTGAACCACCATTTAGTTCTCATGGCCGGCTATAGAGGTAGAGTGAAGTCTCCTGCCGCAGCGGCGTCCGAGTTAAAGAAAAACTGTGTGAAAGTGTTTCCCTTTCACCTCCGCGCTGGCCGTTGTTTGTGTCTGGCTGCCGTGGAATAGTGTGTTACACATTGTCCCGAGAAGAAGGATGTAGTGTCAGCCGCAGAGCGCTTTACCCCGAACTGGCATTGTGTGTCGAGTCGTGAAGCGTATTATTGCTGGTGTATTTGAAGTTTTAAAGTGCTGAAAACGGATTCACATACATACTCATTACCTCTTTAGAAATTGTCAGGGAACACAAGACAGTCATTGTAGTTTTTTTTTCTCTTTTTCTTCTCTTTCTTTCACCTTTTAAAGCCGCTGGAATTCCTGAACTCGGAAGATGTGAAAATTCTTTGGGGCGCGGAGTCTATTTGTTGCTCATAAAACAATATTTAGGTTGATGTGGGGCAGGGTGTGCGTCACCTCTCTGAATAGAGCCCATTGATACCGGATGATGGGGCTAGCGTGGGGCTATGGGGTGGTAGCGTGGGTGCTTGTGTATCGGGGAGGGGTTGTCAGTTGTTAGTAGGAGTGGTAGAAAAGGGGCCGCCAGCGTCCTGTGCTTGGGTTAGCATTGAGGCGATTTAACTGCATAATCGGATTGAAAGTGAGCCTCGGTATTTATGTCAGTTCACATTTCATCAAATGGTCGCAGTGAATTGGAGTCGACAGTACAGAGGGCTAATCCAGAACTAAAGCCAAAATAATTAGGGGCTTGGTTTAATCCACTCCTCATTATACAGGCCTTGAATAACATTAAAATGAGGCAACGCTTTCTGTGGGAGGCTAACGTCCAAAATTTCAAATGCACCAATGAGGGTGTGTGTAGGATTGTGTCAGTGCTTCAGTACTATACACTTTAAAAGATAAATCATAATAATGAAAGAAGCAAAAAGTAGACTATAGTAGTGAATTTAGTGGAATTTAGTGGAAGTGGAAAATAACCTTCTGAGGAAAATGAACGCTGGTGTCAATCAGTTCCTGACACTAGTTTTTTTTGGAGGGAAAAATTAAATATTTGTTTTTTGTAATCTTTATGTTCATAAAATTACATAATGATCAAATTTTCCTTTGAAGTTGTGTTGCAGTGGATCAGAACATTCAGTGGAGGAAAGTGTTTTTCAGAAAACCAATTTTCTGATTCAGTTTTAGTGTGATTAATATTGGTGTACATATATAAAAAATACAGAGCTGCATATATGACAGTGGCACATGGCAGGGTTTCTTACAGTAACACTAACTTTTCTCTGCACAACAGGAGGGTTTCATACGCGTTGATCACGATTATGTTTTGAAGTCGGCACAACTTGCAAAAGCTGGAGGATGTTCGCACTTCAGTCTGGAATCTTCCAAAGGGGCGGATAAAACCAGCTCCTTTCTCTACTTGAAAGTAAAGGTATGCATCGTTTTTATTTGATAAAGCCTTAAAGTTAGGAGACAATATCGCTTCCTTTTAAACAGATGTGTTTATATAAAGCGATGGTGAAATAGAAGCATTCCCAGGTTGTTGATATCTTTACGTATGAAAAAAAACATAATCTGTTTTTGAGGGACCAAAAGTGTCTTTCATTATTTTAATTAAAGAACATAAAGGTTATTCACAGTCAATTGTACAAATTCTGTTTATCTCGCTGAAGGTGTCTTGTAGAACTATTTCTCTACATTTATTTTCTCACCCTATCTTTGCGTTTCAATGTATTATTGGTATGGCTATTATTACATTACTGGCCTTAATCTCTCACTGAACGTTTATGCTGCTACGTCTTTGCAGGGCCAGGTTGAGGCCGATATCGAGGAGCTTGGCTTCGACCGATTCTCTGTCTTCAGACCTGCGTAAGTGATCTGTCACAACGTATTAGATCATAATTCCTCTAACATTTGTATGATGAGTTTTGAGTGGCTTAAATAGTGAATACTGTTTTCCAATTAACATATGTATGTATGTAATTTAATAATCTTGACAACACAACATGAGATATTTTACTTTAAAACTTAAAACCTTCTCCTCGGTGGTGATATTCCTGAGAAAAGTTAAATGAACTGTGATTTCTGAGATGAAAGAAGAATTGTAAGAGTTTAAACTTGAGGTGCATTACCTAAAGTATATTCCTTCCTTGCCAAAAACACGTTGAATATGAAGAGATTTGTTTAATAAAAGCAAACAAACTGACAAACAAACTGATCATACTGTGAACATCGAGGTGAACAATACACGGGTTTAATCTGTCATTTCTTTACTTTACTTTCTAACACAGTGTTTTTTACACACAGGGTCCTCCTCGTTGACAGACAGGAATCCCGGCCGTCAGAGTGGTTAGCCAGGAAGTTTCTGGCTCCCGTTTCTTATTTTTTTCCCACTGCAATGTCAATTCCCATCACATCCGTCGCCAGATCCATGGTCGTCAATGCATTAGTTGGAGGAGAGAAAAAGGTAGAAATACTAGAAAACAAGGATATCTATAACCTTGCCAAACTTGGCGAAAATAAAAGCCAAAAGTAATGAAAATGTGCAAAGGTCCCGACGTGGCAATGCGCGGTCTACTGCTGACGGTTAATCTCATGGAGTCATTCCTGTTTCTGTAATCAGTCCAAAATTAAACATCTGAAAAGGATCAAGCTTCGTTCAAAATGTATAAATTCTTCTCTCTTTCTTTTATATTTTCTTAAGACGCTGAGCATGCTTTTAAACACACGGATACAAGTTTTTCTGTTGCCTGGGGAGGGAATGATAGCATTTTTAAATCTACTACTACAGTCAAATGAATTTTCTTTAATGGGGAATGCCTTAATTGGTGTGATTATTGATCATACTTATTAGTATATATAATTCCATCACACAGTGTTCTTTCTACAAATGCATATATTTTTTGTGTAAATCATGTTTTTATGTATCAAGAATATAAAAGTATATCAGTCATGTATTTTAAAGGGTTTTTATTTAAGCGGGTACATTTTTTATGAACTGTTGATGTGTATAAAACCAAATAAAAGTGCGATGTGTTATGTGTACTTGTCATGATGTGCTGTTTTATTAGACAGTGATGTTTGTTATAGTATTATTTCTATTTTTAAGTGTGTGATTTGGCATAATTCATAATGGGAAATGCATGCATGCTTTCTTGTGCTGTCTCAGATAGTGATAGAACTTCATTTGAGATAGAAATGGGTTCACAGTCTTTTTTTTTTATAGTTAAAATTACTTTTGTAAGTACACGCATTGAGAAACTAAGCATAGGCTGAGACGAATATAGTCAAGAAATAATAAATTGGGTAGTTAATGAAAAACAAGTGAGCACCAGCTAAGAGATGGTCTCAGAGGACACGAATATAAGATGCTTTGTCGTATTTTTGTTTGGGGTATTTCTGGATACAAGTCCTTCAGTGTCTACATTAGCCTTTTTTGGCTCATCCAAACAAAGTGTGTCAATTCGCTGTGGCATAATCATGGCTCCTTACCCTACAGCTTTGCCCAAAAACTCCTCATTTATTCTGCATGTTCTTGTAAAACATCAGAATGCAGGGCTGTGCCAGTGGACTGCAAGTGGGAGTTGATTGCTTTAAAACACTAAAAAATGTACCCACACTGGGTTAAGATATCTCTTGTGCCTTAAAGGTCAGCTGCACATTCTTGAAAAACTATGAACAAAGCTATTTTCTTAAGTTTATCGAGTCCTGGAGCTCTGTTTTAAAGGGGAAACTCACAGTGCCTAAATGATTGGTTTAGACACGTGCTCATGTTATTAGGGGTGTATAAGCAAGTCTGTGATTGTTCCGTTTCATTCATCTTTTAAAACTTAAAACCTTTGCCTGTATTACAATCATGGCTACTGTACATACCCAAATCTTCAGTGTCTCCAGACTTGGGTTCAGGATGTTTCAACGCTTACATTTGTTCCACAACACTTGTGCACTTGCAGAAAAGACAACATCTACAAAAGCACAGGATCTGTCTTCCCGGCAGCAGCTCAGGTTATAAAGCGTCGGTGGTAGTCTGTGCACTTGGCTCTGCGTTCACCTGGACACAGATGAGACAGGATTTTAAAGTAGTCTGGAAATACATCAACAATTTAATCTGGCATTCTTTACACAATTGCCTGATGCACTGCAATAAATACATTGACTGAAGACTCATAACACATTTGTATTCATCTTCATTACTATAGGGTCTGCGATAGAAGTGCGACAGACTTTCTCACTTACTGGGTGTTGGGAAAAAGGGCTACTAAGAGGATAGGTACTTACTGGTGTCATTCAATGCTCCATACAGCCCAGTCCTTTTTTGGCACTGAAATGCAGTATCACTGTTCAGAAGTAAGATTTAAAGTATCTGAATATACTAGATCTGCATGTGACAGAACTTCTTGCAGGATATATTACTGGATATGTATTATTGTTATGGTAGTATGCAGGGTGATATCAGTGAGAGGCTGTAATGGAGGTGGTAATAGTATGTAGGTTAGCATCAGAAATAGTATGTAAGTAGTAGCAGTAGAAAATAATGATTTTGTATTTTATACAAATTGACATTGAAAAGCAGCGCCACACTGCGGTAGAAACGCGGAAGTGCAGGCACTGGTGACGTGTTGTGACCCGGAAGCAGCTTCTCTTTGGAAACCGAGCGGATCCATCATGGCGCAGCACAGCGGTAAACACGTGAAAGTGTCGGGACAAAAAAATACATTACAAATGATTGCGGTCGCGCCGTAACAATAGGGAAAATAATGCGGTATTTTGACTCGAGTTTGCAGTAAAGCATACAGTAACTGCAGTAATTGTTAAAAACAAGTTAAAATCCGCTTTCTTCACTGCAGCATCACAATGTATCATGTTTGTTGGTACTAAAAATGTTTTATTGGCTGTAAACTACATTTCTGCCAGTTGTTGTATATTTCACTCTCGTACTGTAGCCCTATGGTCGTTGTTTTACACATGTTGTTCAGTCACAGTGCACACAGGAGGGATTTAAAGGGCTGTAATAGCGCAGTCTCTGTATGAATGACTTGTTCGTCATGTCTGCTCTGCTCTGTTGAAGGTGTGGACGAGGCAGCTGCGGACGGGATGCCGGATCTGTCGGGCAGTGAGGACGAGGAGGACCTCTGGGAGGATGAAGAGTGTGACAGCGGGCTCAGGGTCTGCTGTCTGTTCTGTGACAGGTACAAACACGGGCTTATGTGGTCTAGTCCGTGACTGACATGAGCAACTTTTATATTGAGTTTCCACATGTCACACAGTATACACACGCATACAAGACACTGACTTATTTTCTACATAGTCTTTAAGGGAAATGTCTGTTTGTGGTTGCAGTTAACCATAACTCCTAACTATTTTTGAAATACCAGCCAAATAATGAAAAGGTGAGCCCAGTGCATTTGAATCTTAATTATAGTTAGACTCTAATACATAGCAAACTTTGCATACATGAACAGGCTTTGAAGAAATGCATTTAAAACAAAACAAAAAATACATTTGGCAAGAGCAATATTAATAACTGAAAATCAACAACCCACATTATTGCATGTTTATATCTTCTGCTGAAATGTATTGAAGTTTGACAAATGTGCACTACAAATATTGTATAATGTATATTATGATGCGCTACTTGTAGGTGTAAATATCTGTTAAGGGACATCCACTTACGCTGGACAATTTCAGTTTCTTAATACTTCCTTGTGTACTTATTATATGCTTGAATATAATATAGAATGCAGCACTCTCCATGTGATCTTAAACTAAGATTTAAACTGCTTTTCACAATGGATTGAGTTATTTCATTAATTACTGCACCAAAATAGCCCAGTGGTCAATGCAATTAGGCATTTTGAAAATGTACCATGGGTTGGCCCTTATGTGGAGTGACATTCTGACTGTTTTTGACACTGTACTAAGAGACATGGTTTCTAATTTCCTTCTAACATACAAACTTGTTATTCCTTTCACTTGTTTTTAGTTCATTAAATTCCAGCCAGGATGTCTTCTCTCACTGCCAGCAGGAACACCACATTGACCTGGCCAGTGTAGTGCAGACACACAGTAAGACATCTGAATGTTAATTCAACCATGAATCCTGACTGTTTTTTGTAAATGTTTTAATGTTACATTGCCTTGTCTGATATCCACCTTTATTAAAGCATTTTTGATTACCTTTGCTTCCTTACAGAACTGGACGACTATGGCTATATAAAGTTCATAAACTACATCAGGTCCACGGTAAGTGTCTTGGACTTAAAAAAAATAATGATTCGGTTCGTAGCTTTGCAAAGAAGTCTTCCCTTTTCCATTCAGGATACAGGAAGAGCTTTGTGATCACTGCCATCCTAGTGTCGTCACATCCGTGCAATACAGTGTTTTCTGTGCGTCTTAATATTCGCTGTTATGTACAAGATTTTGTTTTCGGTTTATTTTTTCGAGTTTATTATTAAGATCAAGAACCAAGCTGTCTGTGGTGGTTGTGGTAAAGTGTAGTCTGTTATCTTCTTCCTAATGTGACTGAAAGCATCTTTTTTGTTTTCTTTGTAGAAATGCAGTGCAGAGAGTTTAAAGTCAATCTGTGGAGCCGTTCCCTGGCAGAGCGATGAATACATGAAACCAGCTGTGCAAGATGACCCTCTGCTTCAGATCGGTATTTGCCATCTCTTTGTTATTGTTATTTAATCATTTTCTCAATGCATTTATCCAAGCACGTTCACGAGGGTTACATTTAGCTGCATAGTCCACTCTGCACTCATCAGGGTTTATACTCGGGCAAATCTTATACAGCTAAACATCTTTTTAAATAGTTTTTATAGTGTGTTTTGTAACTTATTTTGAATGTGTAATGCTTTTGTCCTGTATTGTGTGAGTAAAAATGTTTTTGAGAAGCTACTGTCCTATTTATCACCTACAAAGACGGTCATTTGATTATTGCTTTAATTCTACACTGGAAATGTATTTGAATTGTAATTAAAACAGTCAGAAGTATATATCCTTAGACACAAAACTGAAAAATAGATCGATTCATGTGCTGCTAAGTGCCAGGCCAACGCTCCGAGCTACATCCTGCATCTGCGTGATTTCCGTCGGGTTTGGGAGGTTGTCGAGCGCGCTGTATAGAGAGAGTTTTCTGCAGGGAGGTTTTCTTGAAAATGGAATAATTACGACTTGAACTACAACCAGCAATTCCTTGCCCGCTTTTTCAGTCCGTATGGCTCCTTGTGCTCGGCCGAGGTAAAGATCACTCCTTATCTTTCCCAATCAGATGTTGTGGAACTCTGGGAAGCGAAGTCGATGGCATCGGATGGCTCTGAGCAGCTGATGGGTGGGTGCCCTTCTCCGGCAGCCCTTCTCCTGCGGGCAGAGCGGGCGGAGGAGGCGACCCGGAGGACGGAGGAGGAACTTGCCAGGGCTTTGGAGGATCTCCACAAGTTGAAGTCAGTCTTGTTCTCCTGCTTCATTACTCCATACTTTGACACCAGCAGGATTGTACATTTAAGCTTTGGGTGTAGGGTTAAAGGGTGCTATTTGGGCATAGGATAAAAGTTTAGGTGTATACTTTAGTGGAAAGGTTCGGGGTTTGGGAGTGGTATCAGGGCTTGGGGTTAGGAAAGATTTTTCTTTTGATGAAGTAGGACTACACTCACCTAAAGGATTATTAGGAACACCTGTTCAATTTCTCATTAATGCAATTATCTAACCAACCAATCACATGGCAGTTGCTTCAATGCATTTAGGGGTGTGGTCCTGGTCAAGACAATCTCCTGAACTCCAAACTGAATGTCTGAATGGGAAAGAAAGGTGATTTAAGCAATTTTGAGCGTGGCATGGTTGTTGGTGCCAGACGGGCCGGTCTGAGTATTTCACAATCTGCTCAGTTACTGGGATTTTCACGCACAACCATTTCTAGGGTTTACAAAGAATGGTGTGAAAAGGGAAAAACATCCAGTATGCGGCAGTCCTGTGGGCGAAAATGCCTTGTTGATGCTAGAGGTCAGAGGAGAATGGGCCGACTGATTCAAGCTGATAGAAGAGCAACTTTGACTGAAATAACCACTCGTTACAACCGAGGTATGCAGCAAAGCATTTGTGAAGCCACAACACGTACAACCTTGAGGCGGATGGGCTACAACAGCAGAAGACCCCACCGGGTACCACTCATCTCCACTACAAATAGGAAAAAGAGGCTACAATTTGCACAAGCTCACCAAAATTGGACAGTTGAAGACTGGAAAAATGTTGCCTGGTCTGATGAGTCTCGATTTCTGTTGAGACATTCAGATGGTAGAGTCAGAATTTGGCGTAAACAGAATGAGAACATGGATCCATCATGCCTTGTTACCACTGTGCAGGCTGGTGGTGGTGGTGTAATGGTGTGGGGGATGTTTTCTTGGCACACTTTAGGCCCCTTAGTGCCAATTGGGCATCGTTTAAATGCCACGGCCTACCTGAGCATTGTTTCTGACCATGTCCATCCCTTAATGACCACCATGTACCCATCCTCTGATGGCTACTTCCAGCAGGATAATGCACCATGTCACAAAGGTCCAATCATTTCAAATTGGTTTCTTGAACATGACAATGAGTTCACTGTACTAAACTGGCCCCCACAGTCACCAGATCTCAACCCAATAGAGCATCTTTGGGATGTGGTGGAACGGGAGCTTCGTGCCCTGGATGTGCATCCCACAAATCTCCATCAACTGCAAGATGCTATCCTATCAATATGGGCCAACATTTCTAAAGAATGCTTTCAGCACCTTGTTGAATCAATGCCACGTAGAATTAAGGCAGTTCTGAAGGCGAAAGGGGGTCAAACACAGTATTAGTATGGTGTTCCTAATAATCCTTTAGGTGAGTGTATATTCCACATCACTTTGTTGGCTATTCTCCCCCGAAAAGAATAAAAACTATTGGCATTCAATTTAGTTTCTTTCCAGTGAAAGGTATTGCAGTAAACATGCTAAAAGATGTGTTATTCCACATCACTCTGTCATATCAGGTTATTTCTACTAAATTGTAGATTGTATAATTAATTTTATAACTTTAATGGCTGCTTCTATGTCAATGATTTGCTGTCCTTCTGAAATGTATGTTCTGATCCTTCGGCCGCCCTTCAGTACAGTTATCGAAGCCACCAGTAGGGGGAGCTGATGCTTATTAATGGCCGCTAGGAGAGATGGAGGGAAAATTCCACTGCAGCAGAGTGGCTCCTCTTCATGGTCCAGCTATTTTGCCTCAAGGGTGTGTTTGAAATTGATTACAGACACTTTGCACAGAATCTGGTGATGAACGCAGATGTCAGGACGGGCGGCTCGGCTGCCGGGGCCGTAGCCGAGCTGAGGGAAGACGAGGACGAGGTCTATTTCAGCTCCTATGGGCACTACGGCATCCACGAGGAGATGTTAAAGGTGGGACCGAGTGAGAACGACTGCAGTGAAAATAAATAAATAAGCACAGATGTGTGGGACCTGGGGGGGAGGGGAAAGGGGGATATACATCATCATTTTCTCTCGAGTTTCCTTTTTTTTCTCCTGTTTGCCCTCTCCCACAAAACTGCAGCACGTTCTCGAGTCCCCGTGTTGCTGCATCGCCGTGCCGCCGTTTCTCCGCAGTCCTGAGAATCCATCATCGCTCGTGTCCGGCGCCGCGTGAAGCCGTGTACGCAGGGCGCTTCACACGCCACCGCGTCCCATCCAGGAGTTGAAACGTCAATGTTTTACAAGCTCCCGTAAAGCACCGTCCCGTGACGCACTGCCTGCGTGTGAGAAATACTGCATTTTTAACCCTTCTGTCCCTCGGCATTACCGTACAGTTGCAGAGGGTCGGTTTCTGTTCAGTTTTTACACGTTTTGCCGTTAGTGTTTTTATCTATGACTGCTTGTTTTTTTTAGTAACTTTATAATTTCCACAAATTAAAACTTAGCTCTTATTGATTCCCCTCCAAGTTTAGTTTCTGTAATTAAACTCAGAAAAGTGATACAGTATATTACACAATTACATTTATTTTAAATACCCTTTCAATACCTCTTTTAAAATGCCCCCCAAAATAAATAAAATATATGGAACCAGTGTGTTCTATTGAAATCTAAATGTGAACTTTTGCTTTCTGCCCGCGTGCTTTTCAATGTATCCTCCTCTGTTTTACTATTTAAAAAAGACAAAGACAATTCGACACACTCGCTATCCTGTGAGAAAGATCGGCTTTAACCGTCGCGTTAATGAACAGTTCTGCGGCACTAACTGCAGCTCTTTAAGGAGAGCATGTGGCGAGGCGAGTGAAAAATGAATTGGCCCAATCAAGCGGCGGTGTGTATAATCAAGTCAGCGCCGTCGAAATGTAATTGATTAATTTGCGAGGGAAGCGCACTGGTCTGATTGGTGGAGCTGCGACTCGGAGAGCCGCCCGGAGTGCTGTGCGGAGGATCCGACTCTCAGGATCTGACTCGGTGTGCCAGTGCACGGCAAGCTGCTGAAGTCGGAAATCCTCAGTGGGTTGCGTTAAAAATGTCTGCCAGCTTGTGCCTGAAGGCTATGAGTGCGGCACGACGGTTGCGTTACATTTATGAATTTACGCAATCTAGTTAATTGTAGTTCTTGTAGCCTTATTGACAGAATAAATAGATTGGCGTAAATAGATTGGAAACTCAAGTTCTGAGTTTTGCAGATGATCATTAAAAGCAAGTCCATGTTATGTGAGTTTCATAGTGATAAATGCGGTTCCCCTTCACAGCTGAAAACACTTTACACACTAAAACACTATTCACACTTTAAAGTTTTTGTGACTCACACAGTTTTGTCCTATATGATCTGCCTTCTTCTTTTTGATATGTGCATATGGTTTTAATGCATGTCCTGAATAATACTTCGCAGATAAGCAAATAAAAGTAAGATATTCCAAGTGCAAATGATGTCAGGCGCAGAGTTGTTCTAGAACAGTGGTCCAAATTGTCCATTTCGCTGAATTGGCCGCCAGCGTACTGGTTTTGGTCACATGGTTACAGAGGTAATTTATCCGTTTCATTGGGTGGTGGTAGAAATGTTTAACCTGGAGACGCGGTGCATATATTGACAGTACCAGCGATAGGCATGAATACCATCTCAGGGTCTTTTAATTGTGAGCCGTGTGAAAATAATAGCGACACCCCATCTCTTTGAGTCATGGCATGATTTCTTCTTTTTTTTTTTTTTTTTTTGATGGATCAATAATATCTCGTCGTTTGAGCGATGTCATTTATTTTTATTTTTATTTTCAGTTAGGGAAAGTGTCAGAAAGGCATAAAATATAATTTCTTTGAGAGAGATTCATTGTTCATATATTTGCCTCTTAAGCTTTTTCTATGTTTTTTTTTTTTTTTCTTTTTTCACTCTTCTGTGGGGCTTTCAATAGCAGCTGTAGATTAGCTTTGGAGAATTATTGTAATGGAAAACTGTCACTTTGAAGTAATGTCTTTTGATGGCTCGATGTTTCATGTCAGCGTGCTTTATTTGTGCTCCTGTGAAGGGCCAGGCCGTTTTGTAAGTTTAAGTACATTAAAATGCAATTTAACCTGTTCTTGGTGAGCGTTCGTTCATAAATTTGGAGAGACAAAATGGTAACGGTTGCTGATCCAGCTTTTTTTTTTTTTTTTTTTTGGCCGGAACATGCAGGACAAGGTGCGGACCGAGAGCTACAGGGATTTCATGTACCTCAATCCAGATGTCTTCAAGGACAAGGTAAGTGGGGCAGGCTGGACTTAATAGCGGCTTTGCAGTATTATGATACCGTGTGTGAGCCCTCCTGGGTTCGCTATCTCAGGCAGAGGAGTATCACTGACAGGAGCTGATTTAATATACCTTGGCTTTATTGCACACCAGAGTGTTGTTTAGTTGGCACAGACTGCAGAGCACAGATAACAGAAATACGGATCAGTGTTGTCATTACACTGGGTAGCGTCCCACGCCGTGGTCATTAGTTATGTTGACACTGACCAGTTAACCCTTTTAGACTGAGGGGTTTGATTTTGAAAGGGCTGAGGGGAAATGATGAGGACTATCTCAGCATCAAACGACTAGCACTCCAGGCCAGGAGTTCAGAGAGTTAATATACCCCTGTGAATATGATAAGTGCTCACAAGCTCATTATTATAAGGAGCGTCACTGGATACACGTCCTGCGAGAGGCAGGTACTTACAGAAGATGAAAAATAGTAATTTCAGTTATTGCGAGACCCTAGGAGGCTTCACGCCCTAGGAATGAAACAATACACTGCCAGACCATATTTCCTGTTTTGGGCCATTTAACAATGAGCTTTTGAGATTCTCTTTGCAATGTTTTTTCTGACAATCAAGATCCAAGGCTATTGTAGAGTGATTTAACAAAAATATAAAAGTTACAAAGTGAAGCAGTACAAAATAGGTGCTCCATGGTGGCTCAAAGAGTAACCGTCTCTGATCAGAGCACGGATGGGCCTTCACCAGTTCATACGCAGCCTTCAGCAATAAGCGTGTCCTTAGACACAGGCCTGCTCCTGCCTTGTATGTGAAATAATGCAAATGGCTTCATTTTATCATTGAATAGGAAGTTCTGCTTCCACATGTGCTTTTCAGTTTCAACCAACTTCTCACTTTTTCATTTCTTCTAGTTTCTTTAACTTGTTTCCTTGCTGGCCCACAGGTCGTTTTAGATGTTGGCTGTGGGACCGGTATTCTCTCCATGTTCGCAGCCAAGTCCGGAGCAAAAAAGGTGATAGGGGTGGACCAATCTGAGATCATCTACCAGGCCATGGACATAGTGAGGTGAGATGTTGAGTGGTAGTCTCCCTGCAGCAAACGCTTTCTCTTTTCACCACTAATTGTAGGAAACACTTTGGAAGATTTGCCTCTGTTGCCTTGGAGTTTATTATTACCTTTTTAATGACCCTATGTATTGTTCTACATGCATTGACATGTACACCGATCAGCCATAACATTATGACCACCTGCCTAATATTGTGTAGGTCCCCCTTTTGTTGCCAAAACAGCCCTGACCCGTCGAGGCATGGACTCCACTAGACCTCTGAAGGTGTTCTGTGGTATCTGGCACCAAGACGTTAGCAGCAGATCCTTTAAGTCCTGTAAGTTGCGAGGTGGGGCCTCCATGGATCGGACTTGTTTGTCCAGCACATCCCACAGATGCTCGATTGGATTGAGATCTGGGGAATTTGGAGGCCAAGTCAACACCCTGAACTCGTGATTCATCAGACCAGGTCACCTTCCTCCATTGCTCCGTGGTCCAGTTCTGATGCTCACGTGCCCATTGTAGGCGCTTTCGGCAGTGGACAGGGGTCAGCATGTGCACCCTGACTGGTCTGCGGCTACGCAGCCCCATACGCAACAAACTGCGATGCACTGTGTGTTCTGACACCTTTCTATCAGAACCAGCATTCACTTTTTCAGCAATTTGAGCTACAGTAGTTCGTCTGTTGGATCTGACCACACGGGACAGCCTTCGCTCCCCACGTGCATCAATGAGCCTTGGCCTTCCATGACCCTGTCGCCGGTTCACCGCTTTTCCTTCCTTGGACCACTTTTGAAAAGTACTGACCACTGCAGACCGGGAACACCCCACAAGAGCTGCATTTTTGGAGATCCTCTGACCCAGTCATCTAGCCATCACAATTTGGCCCTCGTCAAAGTCGCTCAGATCCTTACACTTGCCCATTTTTCCTGCTTCTAACACATCAACTTTGAGGACAAAATGTTCACTTGCTGCCTAATATATCCCACCCACTGACAGCTGCCATGATAACGAGATTATCAGTGTTATTCACTTCACCTGCCAGTGGTCATAATGTTATGGCTGATCGGTGTAAATGCACCTTTTGTTAAAGCTAGGTAGTACCCTGCATGTTCACCATTATGCCATACAGTGCAATACTCCCTCTGCCTCTGCGGTGTCTCCGTCAGCACTGCACTACACAGCTCACATTACACGCTTTCTGCACCGAGGCCACAAGAGCAGGAGTCTGCCAGAATATTGTGCTGCTCGGGCCTGTGTTCACTCAATAGAAGTTTAGCCTTTTAACCCACACGGGAGACGTCCGTGCTATCAATGCCAGGGCTCTCCTCGGCTGGAGTGGCTAAGTCCCCCTCCGTCGTGTCATAAATTTGTCCTCCGTTCTTTGTCTTCATCACGGCTCCACGCGTGAGCTCTATCAACGTCTGCGGGAATCATACAGTTTATAACACACTGAAGTCCAGGTGACCTTCCCACCTTTATTTGTTGCAGATCGTTGCATGCAATGAATTCTGTGTCAGTTCTGATGCTGCTGTAATTTACAAGGCGGCCTGGTAAAGTTCATCTCTCCGCTCTTGAGCTTGCGGATATAACCGTGTACACGCAAGGACAGTTCCCACAAGCTCCCTTCAAACGCCAATACCATCTTCTCAGACTAAAGTTTTATCTTAAAATGTGTAATATGTATGAGAAATGTATGCAGTCATTTGAAAAACAGTAGAATAATGACTTTAATTTGACAGACCCTTGGCTAGCAACATTTAATACAATTTTGCTGCGTTTACACGACAAAGTCGGACCTAAAGTGTCTTTGGTCCAACTGCACACCTGTTTCTTATCCACGTCCTGTGTCGTGTTCACATTGCAGACGGACCTGAGCTGTCTCGGGTCCGACCTGCGTGCATCCCTCCTGATTACATGACATCGTGTCAGAATCACTACCCAGGAGCGACGGGTTTTCTCTTCAGAAGCAGATCAAAAAACAACACCCACCCTGCTAGTCTGCAGTTATGCAGAGGTTCGTCTGTCAATACTCTTGAGATCGGAGGAGAAATTCTTACCAAGCTTTTCTTTTTTAAATTGTTTTAAAAGTTTATTAGATATACAATACACATTTGTTGCGTCCTTTCCAATTTACACATTATAAGTATAAGCACCACAAACAATAGTCATTCATTGGTTCTCACCTAATACACCAGATAAGTCTTCCTTTAGAAAAGGTCATGATTTTAGTTTTATTCCCCTTGAAGGAGTTGCCGAATAAGATGGTGAAGACAGTGGCATTTCCTGGAGACACGATACTAAGGCCGGCTGGGTTTACACTGTAGTTAGGACGGGCCCAAGCCATCGCAGGCCCACCTCTCGATCAGGCCTGTTTTAGGTTGAATTTTCAGTCAGCTTTGCTCTGACCGTATGTAGTCGATGTGGGTCGGAGCTCCCCGCCCGGGATTCGAACCACGCACCACCGGCGTCCCTCCGTGCGCTCCGCACCGTTAAGCCCTCCACGCCAGAAGACCAGGTCTCCCACCACAGGAGGCTTAACACTGTACTTTTACTGAGGGGTTACGTCACTTTGTAACGTGCTCATTATAACCCGAATAAGCCTCGTTACAGGTAGCATTGACACTGCTGCACAGATCTGTCATAAAAGCTGCAACAGTATTTGATTTTCTAAATGTGTAAAATGTTTCATTAATGAGATTGTGGGATGAATTTTGAGATATGAATATGGAGATATGAGTTATATTTCCCAAGAACCTAAGACCTTGAGATATGTTCTGTTCATGTTTATACTTACTGGGTATTGAAAGTGAAGGAGGTCTTTGATTATTCAGAAGTGATTAATTTCGGAGTTTAAAATAATCCCAGTTAATGACAACGATGAGAGTCTGATGAATGAAGTGCGGGCTCAATTCTATTTCGACTCCTTGGCCGAATAATCTGGACCTACATGTGTGACCTCTGTGCTGTGAAACGGGGCACTTGACTTATATAACATAAAGGGAAGTTGAGAATCACACCGAAGCTTTTCACGGCCGCTCTCCCTCCTCCCAGCTTTCATTGCAGTTGTCTCCAGCATTGTCCTCTAAATTACACTTTTAATGAGATTACAGTGTTTCCTTTGGAGCTGGGCAGAGAGTGATTGTGGGATTCTGGGAGAATGAGATAGCAGTAAGAGGCACAGATAAGGATCGCTCCCTAGAAATAAATTTTACGGGTGTGAGTAATTATTCTGTCCCCAGTAACATTAGCTGTCATGATAATGGAATATTCAGAAAGATTGATACTGTGTGCTCGGGAGAACGGGATGATCATTAAAACTTTGGCGCTCTCATTGTTTGCTGATTTTTTTTTTTCAGGTTCGTTGTTTGTATTCACAGCAGGCAGTGGAAAGGGCAACTAAGGAGGCACAATTATGTAGTACTTTGCTATACAAATTGTGTAGGTTCCACCTTTACAATAATCAATGGTTTTGTTCTCGCTATGGTTTTTAATAACACGCTTTCATAAATTAAAAGAAGGATTCTGCGGTTTCCTGGAAGGTGTGCAGCAATAGTCATTAAGAATCAAAGTGATATAAAGTAATACAATCTAATTTAGTTTTCTTGGGAACTCTGCTCTCTCTCAATGAAATATTGTGTTTTGTAATAAACTACTGCCTATATTTAGTTTTAAATTTTAAAGCAGTGGATTTGCGCTTCTCCAGTTTTGCCTGATTCATTTGGAATTAAATCCAACAAGGTATTAGTTTCTCAGATGCAATCAGCAGTATGTTTGTTCGGTTTGAATAATTAAATGAAAAGCCGGCTTTTTCGCTTGTAGTATGATACCAGCTACAGGTTAAGTGAGGTAAGCTATCTTTCCCACATGTGAGACCTATTAATACAGATGGTTTATTAATGCTACACCTTTACTTCTCTCTCTCCAGTTCCTGATTATTTGTATTATTGTGTACTGCTGCAAAACTGCGTATTTCACAAAAGTATTTTGCATTCAGAGCACGGAGCAACTCGACTAATCATTTTACTGTTGAGAGTTTTATCTCTAAACGTGAAAACTGTTGGACGTATGTGACAACAACAACAACACAAATTAATTGTGTGTTCTGGACACAGCAGAGTTTATCAGTGTTGTAGTCTGTGTAAACTGAGTGCAAGCTGAGGCCTACTTACCTTACACATTTCAGGTTGGGCCCATCCTTTGTCTTCCTGTAGAGCTGGTGATGAGAGGCTTTTCATTTCTCACTGTGCCTCTGCTTTTAATAACTTTGCTTTTACCACGGGATGTTCAGGTGCTATAGTCGAGGGCATCAAGCCCAGATAAGTGTGTATCTTATATCCCCGAAGCAGCCTCACTTGCCAGACATCTCTTGTCCGGTACAGAAATTGTTCATAAATGTATCCACGACACCAGCAGCCAAAGGGGAAATCTGGATGATATAAAGATTCTAAACCCGTCTGTGTCGTGGTTTTCAAACAGATCAAACCATCTTGAAGGCACCATTACTTTAGTCAAAGGACGGATTGAAGAAGTAGAACTGCCAGTGGAGAAAGTGGACGTGATTATTTCAGAATGGATGGTAAGTAATGCATGCAAGTATGTAAAATAATGAAAGTTGTTAATAAGTTTGTTCTGCCCCCGATTTAATAAGAAGAGAAAATAAGGAATCAAGTTGCACATATTTTTTCATGTATTTTTAATAGGATTGTAAGGAATATATAATTATATCTTACTACTGTAAAGCAAATGGGTCACTAGATATTGTGAGTATTTTAAGAAAGGAGAAGTTTATCCTTTGCATGGTAAAGAATACTCCCCTGTCCAAAATCTTTCCATTTAAAACCCCCCAGAAATAACTGTTAAAATGAAATGAACACCAAACCGGAAGACTCTGATGGCTGTATTATAGTAGTTGTTAATTCCTGAACACTTGGGCCCTGTCCTGTCCTTCCCAGACCACAAGCTGGTGACAACAAGCTAGTTTATGTTAGTGCGGGGAATTGAAATTCTTGGGTGACTATGCTTCAGAGAGTGAAGGATAGGGAGCATAATCTTTAATGACTTTAAGTCCATGAACATCAATAAATCTTATATCCTTGTCACTTCTGATCTCTCGGAAGATGAGATATTTCCAACATGGTGAGGGTAAATGGCACATACCAGTGATTGAAGTTTTCTGTATTATATAGAATTAATTAACATTTAATTAGCCGTTTTTATGCAGCTTTAATGTGCATGCTTACTGAGGTGAGGAGTTATGATGCAAAGACGGGAGAATCCGGCGGTTCTGCTGTGATGAGTAAAAGCACGAGGTCCCCCCACCCTTACTCGAAGAGCCCAGATGTAGTAATGGGAAGTGTTGGGTAAATTAAAGTGCAACTCAAGTGATTGCTGCTGCACTGTTGGGGGCCTCCTCAATGCTTCCCCAAGTGTGTTAAACCACCGAGGCTCATAATCAGATATAAGTGATAACCCCACCTCTCTAATTACTCTATCAAGTTGATATTAAAAGATGAAATCTTACTCAATTATGCAGTATTGATAGGGAACAAACGGTGTATTGTGCTTCCTGTAAGTCCATCATTGCGTGCCATAATATCTTACTGTTTACTAATGGTTGAACTTGGGACCCCTATTTCAGTTGTTAAACTTGAATATTGACGTGTATTTAACATATTCCTCAAGACGAAGCTTTCACAGAGGAGAGTGTGCCGTCAGTCAGACACTGGTGTCAGCATCCTGTTTTTTTTTTTGTAAAAGTCGGCATTGTCCTCAGTTTTTTGAGCAATAATCTATAGGTAATGAGAGTTTTTCCTTTTGAACAGGGCTATCCAATCAGAAATGTAGGGATGTGTGGCCTCTGTACGTCCATCGCTGCAACTGCAATGCGTTATAATCAGCAGTGAATTGTTGCTGCCGGAAAACATGATCACGTTGCAGAGAATGTGTATTGAATCAAGTCAGCCACTTCATAGAGACTTATATTGCTTTGTTTTTATTTTATTTTTAAAGCATTAATTGCCATTGCCGACTACTTTAGTAGTCTAGCAAATCCTGATCCTCTGTTTTGTTTTGTATAGCAATTCAGTTAGTTACACATTTTCATTATGTTTTTCATTAATGAGTACAGCTGTGTACAGGCTATGTTTTAAAACTCCTCTTAATAGCTTTTTATAACTTAAAAAATAATTATTTTACAGGATGTTTGAATGTGGCACAACGTGTCACACTGAAAGTGCATTATTTCAACAACTGTTTTGATGTGAGGAATCATCAGACAGGCGAATTCAAGCTCGTTAAGCCCTGATTTCTGCAATAATGGCCTGTCTGTTGTTATGTAGAAGACATGATGTACGTACATGGAAAATGACCAGTACTTCCTTGACTGATGAGCCAAACCAGTTCTCAATCACTGCAGTGTTGTTTTAACCTCTACATATTGATTAATGGACTCAATTTTTTTTCCCATTTTAATAGTACACTGGGAAAGTTTGACAAAAAAAAATATATAATATGTCTGTTTTGGTAACTGATAGAACCTGTCATTGAGATGAAAAAAATGACTCGGCTGTTCCTGGCACTGAGCAGCTAAGTAAAAGGGTCAGTTTCTAAAAACATGCTTTGAACATTAATTGCTTTGAAAGAACCACTGTTATTGACTGCAGAATTCACGTGTACAAATTACATTAACTGTCATTTATTTCCAGCAATCTTAGATTTCAATTTTAAGTTACACGTGGAGATTATTTTGAGTTGGGCATTTGTGAGCGGTTATCATACACGTGGAGGGGGAAAGGAAATCTCTGCAGGGTCAGAGAAAGTAAGTGTGCTGTCTAGTGAGTAGAAAACGGTGTCCGTTGTAAAAGTTAATTAATTGGTGATTACTTTCCTCATTTGAAATACCCTGCTTCAGGTTTGGCTTGTGATAAATCAATATGGCAATTTCAGAAAGACCAGCAGCTGTCTGTGGTGTGTTTTGAAGAATAACTGCTGTGAGCTACCGTTCTGTCATTTCATAATTTAAAAAATGGATCTGCACTTTAAAGGGAAAAAAAAAAAAAAACACAGTTGAGAGTAAAAATAACTTCCTTCATATGTCATCTTAAATCTGTAGACTTTCAATTTTCCCCTGATTCTGCACCTAAATTTAAGCAGATGCAAAATGGGCTTGATTGTTATGTGCTGACTTTTCCTGATAAATTACCCACACCACTCAATCATTCACTTAAAAAAATGTAAATGAAAAAATGCATTTAGTTAACTGCAAGGTGGGTTTTTGTTTTATGTGAAACGGCAAGGTGGTTTATTTGGTTACTTTAGTAGAGGGACCAGTGGATTTATCACTTTGATCTGTGAGAATTACTGTTTTTTGGTGTTAGCAGTGGGGTTTAAGTCTATTAGAGCAAAACATAAATTAAAGCTAGGGATTCAGTTAGGTACACTGTCCACAGAACTTTAGTTTACTTTTAAACTTATAGTCTCACTCTTACTGAAGTCTCATTATATCATTAATTAACAATTTTAAGTTGTCCTGGATAAGGGTGTCTGCTAAGAATAATAATTAACCCCTCCTTCCCTATTTGAAATGTCGATGAAATGGCACAGCTGACTGGAAATATTCCCAGTAAAGTACTATAAACTATAATCATTTGGTGCTTGTCTATCGATGCATAAACACCTGCAGTGACGTTTTTTCGGACGATCCTGATCCGTCTCCCCAGGCACAGATTGAGGGGGTTTCTTGAAGATGCATTTATTAATCCATTCCTCTTCTGTAGTATTTGCTCTTGCTGGTAGCATACTGATGATACTATACAATACATTAAAATCCTTTTTTCGTGAGGAAGCTTAATTAAATGTAACTGTTTTCAATAGTTTTCCTATTACTCATGGAAATCATGTTAATTAAAATAATTAGTTTGTAACATCATAGATTTTTTTTTTTGTTTTGTTCAGAAATGCAGTTCCAATCCAACGCATACACGTGACTGTCTTACTTTGCTTTGCATGTTCATGCACCCCGACCTAAGACACAGTCAAGCAATCAGCCTGGAAACAAAAGTAAAATATATTGTTAAGACCGACAAAGACATACTGATAACTGCCCACTTCCCCACCTCCTCACCAGCAGGAGAAAAAAAAGCTTTTCCATATTTAATTGTATATTGTTTTTAACCCTGCTGATGCTTTTCTCCAAGGGAAATTAATAACATAGAGAGACAATTACATAACATCTGTTACAGAGATGGTGTGTTTAGACCTGCTGCTCTCAGGCCTGTTAAACCGCACCCTTGGTGTGTGGACACGTACACACTGCTGAGACCATAGATGTTTCTCCACGTATTTCAATCCCTTTATATGATGCTAGCCTCGTGCGGATCGCTCGGGCCGTCTTCCTTGCTACAGGCTTTCTGAAGGGGCTCTGGCCCTGCCAATCTCTTTCTGCTCTCAAGAGGAAGTGAAAAGTTATGACTTGGCTCTGAAATGCAGAACTCAAGTGAGCAGGTTGCCAAAGCTTTTCATGTTCCTATATATTCAATCTCTTTGCCTAAGCAACTGTTTTGGATGGAAGTCATCCACATGGGAGGGTGGAAAGGTTTTAAGGGACAGGAAAACAGTGTTTTGTTTTGGTAGAGGCTGGCTTAAATGTTCACCCTATAAAGAACAGAATGAGTAATAAAGTGTAAATTCACTTTTTTCTTACTTCCCCTTCCAGTGAAAAGCATGAAAACAGGCCTTGCCTTTGTTTCCTATTGATCAATATGTTTATAATTTAGATTGAGTTGGAAGAAGTTTCAGTTTCACTCAGTTTGACTACCGTTGTCTTGCTGTTTATGCTTGAGGCGTGGGAATGAATTGGACTTTAATTGCAGAGAGTTTGTTTAAGTGCAAAGAGCAGTTCACCTCCCTGAAAACCTTTGGGAAACCTGAGCACAATAATAATACAGCACAATCATTTGACCCCTCAGAGACAGACTTTGGGTTTTGTTCCACTTGAGTTCATATTTGACTAAATTTTACTTACTATATTTTTTTTTAACTAAGAATATTTAATTAAAGTAACATAGACCTGGATATTTTACATGGAATATGAATCTACGAAAATAAGATGTGCAGTTTCAAATGGCAGTACGCAGAAATCACACGTCTGCAATAGTGACTGGTGTTGGTTTGAAAAATATCAAGGGTCTGTCAGTATGAGTTGTTCCTGCTGGTTTTATGAAATATGCACCAAAAAATAATACTTATAGTGCACTTCATTGTGTGTGTGTTTAGGTGTCTATTGATGTTGGCTGTATTGTCCTTATAATGCAGTGTCACCTAAGTGGTCCTGGAGACCAGCAACATGCATCTTCAGCAGCTACAGTCCCATTTAAAACTGTGAGCACTGCTTGTGAAATGGGTTTGCTCACAAGCAGAACTGTACAATCCCATTTGTTCCCCCTGGGGAAGTTGTAATGGTGTTTTGCAATAATTAGAAAAGTGTACAGTAAATTAAGTTTGGTGTGAAAAGTGCTGATGTCAAACAGTCTTATTGGATACATTTATTAGTGTAGTGATAGTCTGAAGTTTAGTTCTATTTTCAATAGCAGATTTAATTAATTTCTATTCACACGCCAAAGCTGTACAGAATTATCTATAAGTGCTACTTGTATGCTTAATAAACATCATGTAACATGTTTTTTCTATTTTTAGGAAATATAGCATACGCTATATTGTTTCTTTAAAATTCAATTCAATTACAACATCATCCCATGCTTGTCTAAAGGGTTTGTTATATTGATGTTGTCAGGGACTTAGGAAACCTTCTTGACTGAAAGACACTGCTGGAGGGATCAGTGTGTGCGCTGCATCTTCTGGAATACAAAGCAGCTTTCTTCAATGTTATAATCCAGCCCATACAGAAACAGTGTCACTCCTTTAAAGTTGCGCTGTAATCAATCCAGTTCATTCCTTCATCTGAATTTTATAACAGAGCTGATGTTTCTTGACTTAAGAATGAAAAACTTAAATTCTAATGGTATTTTAGGGAACATTTACATTGTTGCCAGTGCTTTTAGGACTGATACGATAGTGGTGCATTGCAATGAAAAGGTAAATGTGTATTCAGGTTTTGGTACACAGATGTGCTGTGAATGCATTCATTAAGATGTTATATGATAAATGTACAAAACAAATCTTTATCAAAGGTATTGTTATACTAAACATGCATTAAAACATTCAATGTCAGCTGCTATTCCTCTAATGGATCACAGTGTAATTTAAGTCAGTACCCAAAGACTAATGATTTATTCATATAGCTAGAAGGTGTTTGGATGAAAAGCTCAGTGTTGATTTAATTAGGCTTATGCCTATTGCTTATGGACATGGACTTGCAGGTTGTACTATAGCGATTCAAATAACATAACTACTTAGGGGCCTGTGGGAATTATGCCACCTACATACATATTTTGTTCGTACTGTGTGTACGCATCATTCTCATGTCCTGCTTCTCATAACAGTTCATAGATTTTCTGTTTTATGTAATTATTTCCCCAGTGTGCTTTTCACATTAACCTCCTAGTCATACAATCAATGAATCTCAGCACTGTGAAGGCCGGGCTACCCAAGCATCCAAAAGAATAATCACTTTCCTTCGTCATTGGAAGGGTAGACAGTTTCGCTTTTATCATAATGTTGAACAAGAGAGAGAAATCTGCACAGTGGATTGAGAATTTGATCAAATTGGTTGACCAGTGATACCCTGACATTGACTGGGCTCTTTTATAATAATCTCATATATATATATATATATATATATATATATATATATATATATAGGTATGTGTATATGTATATGTGTGTGTGTGTGTGTTTTTAAAGCATCATAATAAAATAAATCCATAAAGACTTGATATATAAAAAGCAAACCATGTTTCTGTAAATAGACGGCATTGTGAATATTATATCTTAGGAAAACAAACTGTAATTGCTGCCCATGCTGTGTGACTAATACTTAAGTAATTAGTTTTTTTTTTGTTTTTTTTTTACAATACTGCATGCGACACTAATAGGTTCACTGGAGTAAATTAAATTTAGAGCAATCATTGTAGATTAAATCAAATTGTATTAAATATATATGAAACTGGGATATATAGGTACAGTGTTCCACAAAGCATCTAGATGCAAAGGTTAACCTAGAACTCTTTCTTCACAGTTTTCCCATTAAGCGTTGGACAGGTTGGGAAAAAAAAGCACCTCTTCCAGTTTTTGGTTGATCATCATTTATTCATAGTATTCAACCTTTTTTTAGAAAGAAACTCAGTAGTGGCAGTAACTTTTCATTGGATCCGTGCTTTATCAGGAACCCGGTAGTGGTTTTGTCATTGATATTCTGCTCACAGATTCGTGCGGTATAGATCCCCTTTTCCGGTAATTAATTGTGAAGGTACTAATGCCGGAGAACGTGAGTTCAGGCCGTGCCGAGGCAGGGTCCACTCGAGCATCATGGGAGCCTGTGTCAGGTATAATTCTCCTTCCAGATGGCTCCCCTACAGGTGAGGCAGCGGCCTGTGAAATTACATTCTAAATTACACTGCAGATGAGCACAGCACACGAGCAGCACAGAGACGATTGTTCTGATATTGGTTATAAATGGCACGGTTCAGGACCAAGGACAGCACTAAAGTACTACCGTGCCGGGAAGATATAGGAGACGGGAGGTTACGACTGGGTGAGAGGGACCGATTTTACAATAAAAGGTCAAACAAAGGACAGTGACCATTGGCGAGCCTAGATGAGACTTTAAATTAAATCTGTGTGTGTGTGCGCATTTGTCTTAATTTACATCTTAAAGGGACTGTTCTCAGCAATACATTTGCCAACGAGCTAACCGTTATTATAATTAGCTCATAATTTTTCTTTTGAAAGTGAATAATGAATGTAGTTTCCTGGCGTGTAATAAACACAACTGTTTTCCCTGGGATTTATTCATGTCCGTTTTAATCTCGGTGACGTTTGATCAATACATGACGATGTTGGTCAGCCTGGGCCCTGTAGCCAAGAATCAGAGAGTGAGTTTCTTCACAGACAGCCTATCAATAGTTTCGAGGAGTCTGTCATCGTAACACCAGGAGGGGCAACAACGGTTAGGTTTGACTGCTTAAAGAATTAACTTTGAAAAACCCAAACCTGAAAGCCTAAATCTGACTTTATATAACTTATCTTTAACATGGTAGTCTGATCCCTCTACTTTATCTTCTTTTATATAATTATATTTTCCACTTGTGTAAGGTGATGCTCTTGTTGCATGCTTTCAGTGTTACTGAGAATCCATTTTATACACCTTACACAATTAGAAGTTTATATGGTGGGGAGAGGTTTAATTCTTTTAAAATTGATCTGTGTGGCACATTTTACTGCTGTCAACGGCTGTAACTTATGGATGTAGTAAAATAAGGAAATGTGCCATGAATAGCATTAAATCCGGTCGGTGACTTTGTGCGTGCACATAAGAAAAAACTAAAATTGCAGCTTAGTTGTACAGAAGCTTCAGGATGAACCCCAACAACTGTGGACAAAACATTTTTTTTTTTAGTCATGAAATGATATTGGGAATGATGTTGTCTACTCGTGCAGAACAATGGGTCGACCTGAGGTCACGGCAGATATAGGAGGTGTTGTATTCAAGCATTGGCTGAAGGGTGAAAGATGGAGTCAGCAGAAATGTGGCTTTGCAAGACAGTAAAGGCAATATCAGGCGATGGTCAATTCCACAGCTCATAAACATTTACTGCTGTAATTAAAAAACAAACACAAAAAAACTACTGCAGCCTGAACTTTCTTTCATCTACTAAATAATCATGTTTTTTTAGGAATGTTTTTCTATTCCTAAATCTTTATCTTTCATAACCAGAGATATTCTTATGAACTAGTTTTGTACTTTCTTTATTCAGGTTCTTCTGCTAAAGCAAATAGGTCTTTCAGCTGAAGTACACAACTTACACAAGGCCTGCTCAATCAAGGGTTATTCTTAAGCTGAGTCTTATTCACATCTTCTACTACTACTATGACAACTACCTCTAATAATAAAGAAAACATATTTTTTTGTGTGAATTATTCTGTTCTGGATCTTTCATTCTTCATGCACCACAAGATACAGGTTTATATATTTTAAATTAAAAGAAAAGACTGCAGTTCAGGTGTTTTATGAGTGGCTGGCCCTTTTACCCTTTACTATTCATAGGATCAAAAGGATCACTCTTTATAGGCTAATTCAACATCAGTGACCATTTAATATAGTCCCTCTGGGCCTGAACCTGTCAATTAAGGCACGTGATTTCCTTTGAATAATCTCCCCTGACCATTAAACATTTACAATCTTGATCCTTGGCCCTTGACTTCTATATACCTACATTTTTTTTTTTTTAACTATAGCTTCTTTACAAAAAAAACACAATTCAAAGACTTTTAAATTGGTCACCCAGAATAAATCACACATTGAAAAAATTGGTTTGGGTGCACTAGAAAGATCAATGTCAGAGTATCTTAACATTCAGCTGCTAGGAAAGCACATGCTTGCTAAACTCATATGGATGGATATTTTGTTTTCTCTTCCTCATTCTCTCAGGGTTACTTCCTGCTGTTTGAATCCATGTTGGACTCGGTTTTGTATGCAAGAGACCGGTACCTGGCTGATGGGGGATCAGGTTTGTAATAAAATGTTGCGTTTGCACAATCCCATTGTACAAAAAGCTTATGAATGTTCAGCCGTAATGATGAGCTATGCTTGACTGAGAAAGTTCCAGACACAGATGAAATATAGTCTCATTATAAGACGCTCCCAGGCATTCATTTAGATTATTAGAATTCAGTAATACTAGTTCTCGAGCTATCATTTATACCACTAGCACTGTTGATGTATTCTGAGATATTATAGTTTTTGGAATGATAGTTTTGGCATATCGAGGACCATGCAAATAAGTACCGAGCGCTGGTAAAGGGGGGGCCTATCGGAAGAGTGGAAAAAAATACCCCTGTCTCCATTTGAAAGCACATTCCATAGCTGAGTACTTTTGATGTGCCTCCCCACCGGCCCACAGCATCTGGTCATAAAACAACACATCACCCAACTCATTGGCTTGACTGATGTAAATAGGGACATGACTTTGTTTTCACATGAAGGCAGAATTCAGTGGCATTTGCAGCCATTCTCTCTCTCCGTGGAGGTCTGGTGACCAAAGCATGAACCTCCCGAAACAGATTCTCTATCATAAACCACACATTGAGCCTCAGGCCTAGAATTTTCTCTCAGAAAACAGTGTGGCATTTAAAAAAAACTACTTAATTAATGAGGATACTTTAGTGGCTCTCAGGAGTGCAGGAATATTTTGGTATTTAATAGGTTTTTAATTTCAAAGTTCATAGTGTCATTGTTTTTTTGTTTTTTTTAAGGGGTTGTTCTCCCTCCCTCGTTTTGTCACAAGCTTAATTGCCCCAGAGATGTAGAAACCTGCCTGGGGGGGTGGACAGCTCTCTTAAGAGTGGGATATCATCAGCCACACTGGAAATATTTTAAACAAGAAATTGAAAATACACGTAGTGCCCCCAAAATGCCAGTAAAAAGATATGGGTAGATCTGCACTTTAATCATTTAAAATGTCCATACCCAAGGTGAAAGAGTATGAGTCTGTTCTGTAATTACACAGAGAAATCTAGAAGAATTGTGCAAAATTAATTTACTCCCTCTTCACAGCTGCTATTAAGAAAACAGATAAAGGATGTTTTTCACTAATCGATGAATGTCATCATTAATGACATTGCATTTCATATCCTGAAGTGTTAGCATTGCTTCCTTTGAGTGTGCCTGTACATGTATGTATGTGGAGGGGGGAACTGTTTTCTTCACTTATACTCCTCCGTCTCTGACACTGACTTGGCTTAATGATTTGTAAAAAACAGTGCCCTGACACTGAAGTGGTTCTAACACACTGGGTTTTACTGGGCTCTCATGGACAGTGACAACAGCAGGGTCACCTTTCTGGACCCCTCCGAACGAGCTGTACCTGAAACATATAGTTCAAAGCACAAACGCTGCAGAGAATGTTTTTTTCAGGCTGACAGAATGGCCTTTGCAGGGTTCTTTTTTTCAATTTTATTTTTTTTAATAAGAAAAGGTTCTGAAAATCAAAAATGTCCCAGTTTTATATTTTATGTGTATTTTGGTATGCATCCTTGCCTGCGTTTATAATGTAACTCTTTCAAAGTGTTCAGTTTCTTTGACAAACCCCACTGTCATAGAGTGTAAAGGACAATCTCAACAACTGTGAATAAAGCGCTGTGGAAAAGTTCTGCGGCTTTTCAGTTAGTAAGCTTTCTCTTTGTGAGTCCAGCACTTGAAACACCCTACATCTGGCTGTATTTCCATAACCTAATACTCCTAGTTTACATTTTAAAGGGTTTCTGCCTTTCCCCACAACATTAACCTCCCTTTATCCTTAAATGTCTCAGAATTTGTGAGGCATTACTGAGGGATGAAGGATTTTCCCTCTTCACGGCCAACCACGTGAGCTCCCTGGAATGACAAACTGGCTCTGGGCAGTGAGTCGAGAAGGACACAGATGTCAAAGCCATGAATCTCTGTACTGTGCGCAGTGCACAGCCTAATGCTTTTGCCCAATCAGCACTTTCTTAATTTCACATGTGCTGGGGAATAATTACTCATTTACTCCACTAATCAGAGAAAAATGAAGTGACAAATATGTCATGTAGGCAGGGTGAAAGTTCTCTGCCATTGAAGCAGGAGCTTGTCAAGTAGTCCAGCACTGGGAGGGAGATGGGAACCTTGACCAATCATGGACGCTCATCGTGCGGCTCATCAAATTGCAGCCGTTCATTCATTGTTTTAAAGTGTAGTTGTTAATTACATTTCAGTTGTCCTTGATCCCATTAAAAACACATTTCTGTGAACTGCGTATATTTTACCGATAATGACGTTTTTCCAGGAAGAGGTCGTTTATTAAAGCGAGCTCAATACATAGTTGTTCCTTTCGCTTTGTTTTTTTTTTTTTTTACCTGGACTGTACCTTGGAAAAGGGGTGAATCAAGGTAATATGGTAGAAAACCTCCTTAAATATGGCAAACGCTCATTTACCGTTCTCAGCATTGATGTCAGTGCTTAAGTGTAATCATTTTGAATGACTCTGTATCAAGAACATTGTGCTTTTATATGGTTTTATAATAAAATAATACTTAATACTAGTTAATATGTTCATACACAGAAAAACTATGTTTGCCAAAAAGCATGGTTTTATTCTGGGAAATAAAATAATAAAAAAGTTATTCTAATTATATCTTTTTAGGTTACTATATTAATATTCCCCAAATGACTCACTGAAGCAGTACTAAAAATAATTGACTAATTTATTCACAAAAAACATTTGTAACATGATTTAATACACAGTCCCCAGTTCCCCCCCCCTCCTTGGCCACACAACGTCGTGTCTGTGATGCGACTCTGCATGCTTTGTTGCTGGTGCGGACGCAGTTATTATATTCATCAGTGTCTTTGTGTGGGAGGAAGTGAATAAGCGTGGCTCGTATTGTTACACTGCGAGATACAAGATGCATGGGGTTACCTGCAGTGCAGAAACGCCTCCGGTACGTGGGCAGCATTGACTACACAGAGCAATGAAAAACGCAGAGGCATGGCTCCGAGCGATCCTTTGTGAACCTTTTGTGTTTTGTTTCTCTGCTGATCTGGCACAATGTGAATCATTTCCTTTTTTTTTCTATAGCTTATCTGAGAGCTGAAAACACTTTTTTTTTTGTTGCTTTAATTGTATTTATCTGTGTTCCTATTTTAGGCATTTGCGTTTTATTTGGAAGTGTTTGTGCTCGGGCTTTTATGGTGGCTGTCATCTGTATCGGAGTAATATTGCTGGTGCAGCTCTTTTCTGGGCTTGCAGCTAGTTTGACAGATCTGCATTTTCCCCTTATGAAGAGCATTGCAGCATGAAAGTACAGCTCTAACCATTTTATTATTTTATTTTTTTCTGTTTTAGTTTTTCCCCCAATCTGATTTTAAAACAAATGTTTATGGACATAGCAGCTGAGAAAACATTAAAGGGCCATCAGCAGGGAATGACATTAGCTAGAAGCTGTTTTGATCAGACTGCAGGAAAATGAACTAATGAGTCTGAAAATTGCATTTAAATATATAAAACTGGAACTCTGAAAATTGTTTTCTTTCTGCACACTAATATTACCGTTATATTCCAAACATGAAAGGTTTGTTACTTAAAGTGTTTTTTTGGTTGGAATCATAGGTTCTATAATACCATATTATTCTTGGTGGAATCTGTATTTTGAAGATCTTGAAATATATTTGAGAAATGTGTGAAATGCATAAAATGTCCATAAAACACCATAAGTCTGAGGTGCATTATATTCAACTGAGGCCCAGTTTTGTGTAGATCTGTAGCAGTTTGTGTAGGCAATGTAAATTTGTACACAACTGCTGCATAGTCATACAAATATATAGTCTGCATTTCTTAAAAAATACTTTTGTATAAAAGTGTCCTCCTCTGTTTGTTGTAGTCTCTAAAATGCACTCCCTGCTGCTGATGTTTTGGCAAGCTTGATTTATGTTTAGGGATGTACCGTCAAAGAAGATTTAACAGTGCGTCTGCCGAGACTACCTTCCGTCCGTAGCTGTGGACCCACAGAATTAATTGCAAGTAGTTGGTGCTGTAAAAAACACGGTATAACACCCAGGCAGAGAGGAGTACTGTTTCTTCTTGTGAAGGAGGGCAATGACATTCTTATGTAAAGTAAAAATATATCAATGGTGCAGTGCTGAACAAATGTTGTGAATGATGTGACTACAGCCCGGGAGACTTCACTTCTCTATTACCTTTAAGAGGTGTGATTTCTGGGGCTGGTCTGACAAAACAGCAGGGACAAAACTACTGGTGTTATTTGTTAAATGATTTCCTTCTCCCATTGTTAAAATGATTAGATGAGTCCTGAGACACATTGTAAAGAGCAATTTGATTGAATCCTGCATTGATGTGCAAAGACAATAAGGAGACGATTAACAGCTGGGCCTGAATGTTGTATAGAGATTGATTTTTGTTGGTGCAGGGCATCTGCTTTGTGCTGGTGGAAATTTACATGGATACTGATGAATATGAAGGCACTGTCTGAGGTAAATTATGGGCATCATCAGTATCACCATGAATAGGTTTCAAATGTAGAAGAAAACAACAACATTATTGGTAAATAAAATATACAGAAGAATACAAATTAGCCAGCGGCAGAGACAGACTCACTTCTAATAAATGTGGGAAAATGGTGGTTTCGTCTCTCACATGCTTTCTGTTTCCTGTCTGGAGAGCTGGATCCACACTCTGTTGAGGTCTCTTTTTGTAAGGGAGTTGAAACACATAGACCTAGTCCAAATGAAGCCCCTCTCTAACTGTAAATATATAGTATGTGTGGTATCCCAAGGGCAAGATAAAGGCACATGGGCCCTGTACCTCCCTGTGGAAACCCTGCTCTCTGGGTAGGGTGGGGACGTCATATGCCACTGTAGTTTTTGACACAAATATAATTAAGAATAAAATACTCAGTGCAAATTGAAAGATGTGTTAAAGACTAAATAGAAAGGCTACAAAAATAGACTGTGTATTCTTTCCCATTCCATTTTGTATATTGTATAATAATGTCTGTCCTTGCAAAAATAAATAGTGCATTCATGTGTGCTATTTTTTAACATTGCAGCAAAAGATTCAGGAAATAGTTGAGCCTTAAATATGTTTCATCCAGTCATCTATACATGCATGTGCATTTTTCCATCTTTAATGTGATGACCTGCTTACTATTGAAATGCTCTTGTTACCAGCAAGGTACATTTTCCAGCAATCGAGAGCAAACTTCAGCAAAGTCAGCATGTGCCGAGGGACATGTGACCGGGCCGGTGCACAGACGCACAAAAGCAGCAATTTATTTCTGTTCAAATAAGAAAGGTGCCATGAGGGAATAAATAACATTGTGCAATGAAAATATGAATGTAGTCACTGCGATATAGCTTACCTTTGCTTTGTACATGATTATTTCTTGGAATTTGAAAGAGGTTTGCTATCAGGTGAAATCAGCAGAAATGAAATTGCATTAGCCTTTTCCTTGTAAGAATTTATCAGGGAAAAAACAACAAAAAACATGAATGCACCCTTGTTTTTTCACACAGAAGGTAAGGTTTTACATTAGAAACATCTGGACTTGAATTATCAAATAACCACAAATATATTTGGAAAAAGCTGGTTCAGCACTCTTTTTACTACATTTATTTATTTTGTATTAATTGGATATGCCATTAAAAGTGGTCCATGTAGCCGGCGCTCATTGTTGCTCACTTGTGTCCTTGCCATTTCAGTGTATCCTGACCTGTGCACCATCAGCGTGGCCGCAGTGGGAGACGCACAGAAGCACAGCGAGCGCATTGCATTCTGGGACGATGTGTATGGGTTCAAGATGGCGTGCATGAAGAAGGCTGTCGTTCCAGAGGCTGTTGTGGAGGTGCTGAAACCAGAGACACTCATTTCAGATCCCACTGTTATCCAGGTATGTTAAACCAAATACATTACTAAGATGTTTTTCCTTTAAATGCTGTGAACTGGTGTATAAAATAGGGATGTGTTTTATATTTTGCTGAACTTTAAATGTTAACTACATGTTTTGGAAATATTTGTGACTTTCCTATATTGTGACGACTTTCATCTTTGATTGTAGAATCAAAGGTTGTTATGAAAGAGTGTTGATATTAGACAATACAGGGTTTTAATAAAACTGCAGCTCACAGAAGATAAAATAAAACAATGGCACTTTCAGATGTCAAAATGAACTGCTTGTGACACATAAATAGGACACATAACCACTAATGTTATCATTAAGGCTCACAAAAAATAACAATTTGACAGTGTGCAATATAAGCTTCCAGGTATTCTATGCTTAAGTGCTGTGGAAATATATCCCAAAATATCTTAGGAGGACTGATAGATTCTTGGAAAGCAAAAAACTTTCATTTTGCGTTATTGTTCTCACTTCTAGGTACTGTGGCACAACCGTGTAGACCTTCCTTTTTTCCCAATAGACTTACGTGGTTCTGTAAACATGATGAAACTCATCTATTTGTTATTTCTTTGAAAAGGGGTCTGAGGAGTGGTATCCCAAAAATGCGAGGCCTATCAGCACCCACTTAGAGTCCTTCCATCAGAGAGATGACGTTAAATCAACACTGAGTGACAAGCAACCATTACACACAGAAAAATACCCTGCAGCCAATCGGCTTGAACTGAACCTGTTTTAAGGAAAGCGTCTGGATCTTGACCTTCTTAAAAGTGGCTGATTGACATGTTCTGTCGTACAACTCGGAGAAATAGCTCAAGGCCGGAGTAAAAAACAACAACACTTTGCTCTGTGCAACATTAGTGATGACTGATTCTTCTAATTCTGTGGTTAAGTTGTTCCTGAGAAACCCTCATTGATTTTCCCCTGGGAGCATGCATTGTAATGCTGCAAATTGATGATCAAATTGTCTAACTTTTTGCTAGACAACAGTTTTTAAGTTTTATAATGTTTTTAAACACACAATTTATGTAAGATTAATTTCCTCGTTAACGATGCCAGTCTAACTCTACCAGACAAACTTAATGACCAGTCAGAGTGACCCAAACCAGACTTATTTTAGTTTTTTAATTATAAATACATGTTAATGATGATAAACATAAGGGACATTATTCTCCTGTTTTCCCTTTAATTCTTCAATGTATGCTCCTTAACTGCACTTTCATTTTCATCTTTCCTTTCATCTGTGATAAATGACTTAAATATGGGAAATAATGGGATTTGAATTTTAAATCAATAACATTTTTCCTGTGAAAAATGGACAGCTTCTTGGTTAAATTAGGAGGCTATTCATACATTGCAGATATTACATTTATAATACGAGGAGAGCAGTAAATTGAAAACTGTCACCTGGAATTGAAATTCCTGCCCAGAAGTGCGGAGTCATGGCTTTTCTTTTGTATTGACACTATTGGGTATTAGCTTTGTGATTTGTAATAATGAAAGAAAAGCCATGGGGTTGTGATTTGTGCTACAGTAGACTGTGTAAGCTACACTATTGCTCAAGATGTCAAGGTGCTGGCAGTGTTTGGATGCCGGGGTGAAATCGTTCTGAATTGGGGTGGCAGGCTTACAACCTCATTGATCCCTAATTTTGAGTGTGGGAAAATTAATTGCTGACAATGCCTATTACTACATTTTTAGAACTACTGTATATTGTTTTAACATGTGGAAATGTGTGTGTGTATATCTTTTAAAATGTATACGTGTGTGTCTCCTTTCTCTTCCAGAATATCAATTGCAACGTGGTAACAATTTCTGAGCTGGAGTTTTCTACAGATTTCACTTTGAAGATAAATGACAATACCCAATGCACAGTAAGTAGTTTCCTTTTACTGATGTATCTCAGGAGCTAACCATGATTGTCACCCCGGAAGATTAATTACAGGAGTTCTGACAAATGGAGAAGTAGATTAGCTTAGATGGCCCATTTCAAAGTTTAGATGAATTGAACACCTGCCTGATTGGTTAATGGATTTGGGCTGTGCAGGTGAACGTCGCTGTCAATGTCTGACTGAGCTGTTTTTCTAAAATATATATATATATATATATATACATATATATATAACAATATGTGGTCATTTTCAATACTATACTGCATAGTGTAGAAACTATACTTTTTTGAGGGGGGGTTGAATTATCTGGAATTAAAATGCAAAAGAAGCAGCAGAAGTTGTGAAAATTAATGTAATTGTCTATTTTGAAAGTATTGTAATTCAATGATTCAATAATTCAAGATTTGGATTGGTTTTATGGATTAATCAACAGTAGGTTATTATCTAGCTTATCCTTTGGTAGTTAAGTGTTGTCTTGGTTTAATGGAATCTGAAACAGGCTTTTATTTCCATTCCTTCCTTAACTGCCCCATAATAGGGAACATGGCTCTTTGAATATTTTTTTTGTTTCTCTTTAAACCCTCATTTCCAGTTTGCTATATTTGGCCAAGTAGGTACTGTGCTGTTTGGGGAAAAAAAGTCTATTAAAAACTCCATGATCTTGTTTGTTTGTGCCTGGAAGATTTTGCTGATAAATGCAGGTAAAAATAAATTGAATCCTATCAGGTATTTTGCAGTATATCACGGGGGATTATTGACGTCCAATGGGTACAATCTCTGCCACCTCCGTGATTGAATGCATGCTTTTCATTCGTGGCTGACAGTCCATTCATCATATCAGCCTGCCTAACCTTGCATTAAATGAACAATACCACCCTTCATTTTTATTGTATGTATAAAACAAATCCTTACTCGTAAACAGCAAATCCCCTTCCAAACCAGAATTTCTGTTGATGTTTACCGATATTTGTCATTAAAAAACCAAACCGAGCGGTCCTGTGTATGGGAGGCAGCTAGAGACATTCGGGAAGGTGGTGTCATTTCATTCTCAGTTTCGCTATGCACTCGACAACTAGGTAATTAATACAGTGAGAGAACAATGAGACGATTGTAAGAGAAGGGTTTTAGTTTCTTTCTATCCCATTTGCTTTCTAGGAGAATTATTGAAGCTGTCTGTCATGCTTTTGCTTCCCATCTGCCTCCCTTTTCGCTTGTGTTACAGCGGCTGCAGAGAAAGCAGAGTAGTTACCTTTCACCGTTCGTTGCGTCTTCTTAATGTGCAAGTAAACCGTAGATACGGGTAGGGTTAATCAATTCGCCTTTTTTTCTTTCTCAATTTGCACATTCCCTTTTCCCTTGGTGAACCTGCCCCTTTAGTGTACATGCATTTAGTCTGCTCTATCTTTAGCCACAATCTGGATACACATCTTCAAACTACTGTAATCATAATTATTATAGCAAACAAGACCTGCTTGCAAATGAGGCGAATGTCCAATGCACCAGATACAGCAGTCCTTCCAGTGACGTTCGGGGGAAGTTAAGGAGAAGCTGTGACTCGTGAGGTCTGGAGATTAACTCCTGCTTGGTTTTTAAGACATTGGCTCATCAGAGTGTGGACTATTCACCTGATCCCTATGTGTAACGTTACAAGAAGAGACCCCCACAAAGACCCCACAAAGCTCAGAGTTCAGGCCACATGCTGTAGAAGGTGGAAGTCACAATTCTCCTGGGGGGTGAGAATTACGATTGTGACATCATCATGTTATATTGAAAGACTGATACCATTACTTTATCTTATTTGATCCTACAGGGAAATTTCAATCAGCTGCAGACTACAAAAAAACTATGAAGTTGTATTTTCTCCTTATAATACAACTAATTGTGTATAGTGTTATGATTTGTGTAGTGTTGAACATATGCTTTTGAACATGTAATTATTCATGTCAGCTTTTCTTTTTTTGTAGTGACGTGCCCTAAACGTGTTGTGCTTACTTGTTTCAGTCTTGGTTGTTATTTCAGTGCTACCCAATAATAATTAAAATCCATTAGTGCAGAGTTCATGAATATCATTTGAATAATGACAATTTTAAAAGTAAAAAGGGTTTGCTTTGCATCTACACTAAAACAAAAAGCCCCCAACCCTCCTGCGAGGCGGGTGAGTGTTGAGGCTCCACGCTTGGCTAAACTCCATCAAAAGCACATTATCCTCCTACTTCCACGGCCAGCTGCATAATTGTATCTGGCTCAGCCACACGCTGCTCGAACATGATACCAGTAAAGGAAAAATGATAAATTACTCCCCGTTGATGTAAGTGATGATGATAATTATTTTTTTTTTTCTTCCCTGGGAACTGTAGTACTATGCCACCTTTTTTGTCTCCCTGTCTCCATTGTAGGCCTCTGGAATTTCTCTTTCATTACTTATCCTCAGGTTGAAGGCTAAATGCTCATGGAAATAAAGAATGCACATTTGATTTGTCCCTTTCTCCTTTTTTCCCCTCCCAAGATATGAGTCCACGAGTTTGGACTTTTAATTCATGACTTGAAGGAGTGTGGCGGCGTGTTCTCATCCTCAGCTATTATTCGGCTGTTGTCTTCTCTCAAATAAAGGCGAACACAAACACATCTTTTATAGTGGCGATGCTGCAGCAATCTCTGTCAGTCCCACGGAGTATTTCTTACTTGAGTCCCTCGCTTTAAGGTTTTTTTAAAGATTTTCTGCTGTAGAAAAATATACTGCATTACATTGGTTTGGTTTCTTTTTCAAGTTGCTTCTGAGGGCACAAGAGAAATAGTATAATTATTGCATGGATGATTTAAGGAAGATATAACTTACCAGAGACTCAGAGATCGGTCTTTTGTACCTGTTTAACTTCGCTATTTCTAACCTTTTGTATAATGTGTTTGTGTCACTGCTATATATCAGAAAGATTGGATTGATTGCCCTGCTTTTGAGACTCCAACCCAATATATTGCCCTTTGAAAACAGTGGTTTAGTTTAGGTTATTTATCACTGAAGTCAGTTAGTCATCATTTTCAATTTTCCAGGCTGTGTTTCATGGACTGGTGTTTAAATGACTCCTTCAGTAGGACGCCGGAGTCCATTATGATCAACTCTCTGGGGAGCAGTTAAAGGAGGAGCTCCCACATCCAGCGCGCGGGTCTCAACGAGCCAAGTGAATTGAAGCCGTGCATCTTTGGCCTCTGGCTGTAAACTCGGTTTTATATGTTAAGGAAGTATTTCCCCGTGATCTTAATGTGAATGCGCCATAGAAGTCTTCTGCTCTGGGATTCTTTACGTGTGCGTTTTTGTAAAAAGTGCTTCAGGCTTTGGTCCGTCGAAAAACAATTGCTGGAATTTTAAGTTAGTAAAGCATTTTAAAAAAATCAAGTGTTTCATGTTTGCCTTTGGTGGAGAATAGAGGTGATGTTTGTGTCTCAATTGGATTTGGGGCATCTCTTCACTTGATAAATAATTAAAGCTAATTTGTAATTATAGATCTAGTAAATGTTCTGTAACGAAGAGTAACGATAATTAAAATTCATAATTGCAGTCGGTTGACATGTTTTTCAATTTTGCTCTTCATGCCATTCTTGCTCACAACTGTCTATATCAATAAAAACTGATTTGACTTTATTTCGGTAGCAAGACACACAGGCTGCACTGACAACGTTATTATGGAATCGGGGCCCTGTGGACTTGCTGATGGTGCACTTGTGTATTAGCAACTTGATAGCAGTCAAGTGTTTCAATTATACCTTACCTTTACTGTTGAATAATTTCAGATGTTAACTTCTTTTGGCATAGAGGCAACTACACGATACTATTTATGTCGAGTAAAATTTACCCAAATCCAGAGAGGTGTACTGAGTCATATTGAATACATTATATTAAAAATACAGTTCTGCATAAGGTTAAATATGCTTTTTAAACAAAAAAAATACAAGCTGATGTTGACAAGAAGCTGAGGTTTTAAATAGGAAATCAGCTGCTGCAAAGCCATTCACTTAACCCTGGGTAATTGAAAAACTATATATATTTATATTCAGTTACCTACGAGATATATTTATATATATAAATGCCTTGTTTTGATTACAAATTAGTTTTTTTCCCACAGTTGATGGTTCTCATGACTGTTGTCAGTTTTCGGTTGTATCTTGTGTGATCTGACAAAGAATATAATGTAAAATAAGTCTTGCGTAACTAAAAAGGGAACGGGAGTTACTGCTCAATGAAGGTATGTCGCAGGATATCCACGTGAAGAAGCACGTTTCTCTTCTTGTGGTGCTTGCTGTGTCTGAAGATGCTTTTGATATGATATGAAATTTTAATATGGATCAAAAATATATATATATATTTTTTTTTTTTTGTGGCATGTATTTCTTAAATAATCTTTTAGCTGGTAGTCAGCAAACTGGTTTGATTCCTCTCCAGTAGCTTCTGTTCCTTGCTTATTGTTCTGTGTGTCTGGAAGAGCATCACAGTGTTGTCAGCTGTGTCAGGATTAAAAGCCATTAGTTCCACTTCACTGCACTTACAAGCAGGGCTCTGAGATTGATAGAGTTGCTCTCCTTTAGAAGGCAAAATATGTTTAAATAGACTGCTTTCTCCAGTCAGAAATCTTGCGGTTTCACCAGCACATTGGATTTAGCAGTGCTGTCAATTCGGCATTTTTTGAAGTATTTCTCGATTGTTTGTGCTCTGCGTTTAGTTGTCTTGTATGCATTTGTGTATTAATGTACTTCATGACTGTTATTTAAAATAACAGTGCGAACTTCATTAGTCTGAAGTGATGTACAGTGTGCTTCACTATCTACCGAGGAGTACAAACCTTTCCCAGTGTAGTTTTGTGTTGCTCTGTCTTTTCTGTTATAGATCAGATAGATTACAAAATTTACAATAACTATAAGTAACATATGAAGTTATCCATATTTTCATTGATTTGTCTTGGTTTGTTTTCAAATCTAGTGGTTATTAGCTTAATATTTCCAATGTTTTCTTTCTGAAGAAATAGAAATAGTTATGAACTGTAAGAAAGTGAGAGCTAATCAATTAAGAACAATAAACCCCGAATTAATAAAATCCTCCTCTTCCCAACTTTGTAGTATTTCAGGAAGAGGTAGAGCCAAGAGCTAAATATATGCCAAAGAGGCATCTTGCCAGAGATTGAACCAGGTTTAATGAACTACATTTACCTTTGCCTTTGTGTTACACAAGGTTGAGGTAGCCAGTAAACTACTACTGATCTGCTGATGTCATTCAGTTATCTTTTTCACCAAGTGGGAGTTTTGCTGTTTCAGTAGAAATTGTGCTTGTCATTGTGATACAAGGCACTGACATTATTTTCTTATTTTGCCAATCACAATAGGTTTTACAGTAAAATGACACATAGTCACATTACTTAGTTGTTTCCTTCAATAAGACAAAAGTGCATTAGTAAGAGCAGATCTTATGTCACTCAACCCTGAATACAAACCGTCTCCTACGACAGTTTATAATACAACATCTGAAAATATTCTGTAGATGCTGCATATATTTTTTTAATCATAATGAAAAATGCAGTGATAACTTTAAATGATGGATACAGATCAAAGTTGGGATGGTCTAACGGTTACATTCAGGTTGTTTAGACAGCACAGTTTTCCATTAGTGTTACATTTTGAATTAAGGTTACATTTCGGTATGGAAAACATTAGTTAAAATTGGGGTTGATTTTCTACTGATTTAACTGAACTGTGTGTGGATTTGTTTTGGCCTAGCTTGACATTTTGGTGTTGAAGCTGTTGTTTGGTCTTAAAATGGGACAGGTAACATACTGATTAAAATCTGCTGTATTTATTAAAGTTATCCCTTATTCCATTCTAGGCTATTGTCGGATACTTTAATATATTCTTTGACAAGAACTGCGCCAGCAAGGTAAGTGGTTACATGTTATTTAATAGCGAGTCAATTACATTCTGCTGTTTACTGCTTTTGGCCCTAAAGGCATTGTATGGAAATTTGCATACTTGTCACCTGGTGCTGATAAAGAGCATTTTCACATTTTATTACAGGAACTGCAGTATTCAATGAGAAGTCGTATTTAACAAATGTTTTTTTTGCATTTCCATTTCAGGTCATGTTCTCTACAGGTCCCCAAAGTCCAAAGACTCACTGGAAGCAGACCGTGTTTTTACTGGAAAAACCCATTGCAGTCCAGTCAGGTGTGTATAAGCAATTGGAAGTGGAGATCTTTATGATATTGCTGACCGATAATTATTTCCCAGTTCCAAGACATCAGGTTAGGATTGTTATATTTCGCCTCAAGACTCAATGACAGGATAGACATATTATTAGTTACTCATTTTAATATATTCTCCATATTTTGGAATATAAAAAATATATAAATTAGATAGATAAATGGTGAAACAGACAGGAAATGTTTCAGAATACTTATTTACTATTTTTGAGTGTTCCTATACAACTTCCCCATTAAGAATACTTTTCACTTTATCATAGTGAAATCTAAAATCCCATCAATAATGTACACCTTGTTTTTGGCACACCAGTGTATCTATTGACCAGTGAAGGTGATATTTCACAGTTTGAAAGATAGTGATTATAAAAGGGCCGTCCCCTTTTGTGGAGTATTGATTGTTTCTGAGTTTTGTTTAGTTTTTGTTACATAGTTGGTGACAGTTATTTAAAAACATAACTGATTAATGTTGTTTTTTTTAGTTTCTATAATACACATCCGGTCATGTTTATATTTTTAGTTTCCCTGAAATCGAAGGAAGCTGAAATGTATCCTGCAGTGATTTGTATTGTTACGATTTAGTCATTAAGGTTCTATTACAGACAAGTTCTCATTATCTTTTTTTTCTTTCTTCTTTTCTCCTGACAAGTCGTTTTAAATGCTTAAAAGTACCGTAAGCCAGCCAGCATCTGGTGATGAAGTTTGTTTCTTTTCATCGGAACAGCCAGACCATATGCTTAGAAAATCCAGTCTTGTAAGGATAAAACTGGGGTTGAGGTTTCCTATGTTTCTTCTGATGTCTACATGGTTGGTATCGAAGCAGCTAGGTTTAGATTTGAAGTTGTGCTTTGTGTTTTCTTGCTCATACCACATCTGTCGCCATACACTATCGCAGATCCCGCATTATTGATGTTTATTACCTGGGTGATTACAGAGATTTTTGTATTGAGAGGGAATGAACTGACGCAGTCGATGTTATTCATATGGCAGACTTTACTAGATTAGGTACCAAACAGTGTAATAGAATACAGTGCCTGGGGAACATAGAAAAGTGGAACTGTCTTGATGTCATTTTTCAAAAGTGCTGAACTTGCACTCGATTTTAAAGCGGCTCCTTCTGTTAAAAGAAAGACCGAAAAACTGTAACATCTGCAAAATGTAGTGATTATATGATGATGCATTTTACTAAAACGAGGATTGAAAATGGTGACAACCTTGAGCTCATTTACAAGACACTTCTTAAACCATTTATTGAATGTAGGCCTCATATTTCTCAGTGCTTAGCAAATTGTGATTCCTGAAATTAAAATACTTCTTAATTGTTTAGCTTAAATGAATACCAGATTTTTAATGGATCAGGTATACTGTGCCTTTGATTAATTTCAGTTTCCCCAGTCATCTCCAATTAAGTGGTTTTCATTGGTCAACTAGGACCATTTGTTTTCAGTTGAGGTGGGTGGACACCTTACACATTTATGCTGCATTTATGCATTGCAGAGAGCTATTTGCATGTCTTCAAGGCTAAATGTGTTGCGATAGTGAGCAGACAAGCCGCTTTTATCGCCAGATCTTAAGAGAATGCAAAAATGGAGAAAATCAACACAAACGCGATATTGTCCTGTTGTGCGGCTTATCTCTGAAGTTGCTGTTAAGGTAGAGGTGACTGCCTGCATGCCAAGCAGTGAAGAGCAGCAGAAGTGATTATTGCATATAATCAGTTAATTTTCTCCTCTGAAACACGGCTCTGATCCGGTGCTCTCTCTGGGGACGTTAAAATGAAATTAAGATTTTACACCCATCGTTGACTCGCTGCCTTGCTGTCTTTTTTCAAGTGGTGTTGTACTAGTATACATCTATAGTCCTTGTGTGCCTTCTAATGTTAGAGTAAGACGTTTTGGACATTTTACAAATTAGAGAGTTAATCATTAAAACACATTTGTAGTCGAGAAAATGTTTCCTCCTTCTGAAGGATGTTTAACTTTAAAGCACTTTTTCCTATTTTTGTAGAAGGGTAATTTAAAATAATCTGGTTAATTAGGTAAATTACCTAACATTAAACAACTCTGGGCAGTATATATTACTCTACATTAGGGACAATGTGTGCAAAACATCAAATGAGCACATTTAACAGTTGTTGTTTTTTTTTTTAAAGAAGGCCATGCTTTTATGATTTAAGAAAAATCTTGAATTTAACCATTGACACAACGTTTAAATTCTCTGTCTTGGTTTCAGTGCAGTATTTTTGTGTTTTATTAAAAATTAAATGTAATACAATAATGTAATTAAATAATGTATTTGCATTAAATAAATGTTAAATAAAAAGCAATAAGTGCATGTAATGCTTTTTCAGGATTATTAACTAGAAATAAATAATAAGCAGTTGTCAAGTTGCCATTTACACAACTCCCTCTGTTTTCTGAGAGTTATTATTGATGTGTGGATGTATTGTAAAAACACTGCTGGATGCAATGAATGGACTGAAATCACCGCTTACCTTCTGAAAGCAAATTCGACAAGAAAGTTGTGGAGCTCAACTTAGATTTTATTACTTCGACCGCATGGACACGTCTGACAGTCTGTAAATCACAGAGGTGTCGTTTTTACCTTCAATTGCTTCATTTGCATGCATTGTGGAGAGTGTATAATGAAAGACCTGATTTTAACATCCAATTTTTCTTTTTATAGAGATGGAGTAATAGGATATGAATAGAGAACAGTAAGACAGGGTTATTTAATTGTAAGAGAGGGGCACTGACTACGCAAATTCTTCCGTAAGCGGTGAGGCCTGGAAGTGAAGCGTTGTATTAAAATGCTGAGCTTTACAACACTGCAGTGAGAGCTAGCTGTGCGTCAGAGGTCTTGTGCTCCTCACGTCAGAAGTTGAGCTGCTTTCTCCCTGTGAATTCTAATGAATGAAAATGTATTATTATTATTAGTATTAATAATAATAATAATAATAATAATATATTTGAATGAGTCCAATCTCGGCTGTGCTAAGAGGGGAGAACCACAATACAGTGCATTTACAGTTGAAGGGTGTGATAACGACACGGTAAAGTAGCCTGGCTCTAGAGAGAGGTTTCTCGGTCTTTTCAGGGCACCGGAGCCTTTAAAACATCATTCATTCCCCCCCTACTGACAGTGATGAATGGTCCCGATCAGCCTTTGTGCTATATGGTCCTTTGTTCAGTCTGGCAAGCAGGATGCAGTTATAATATAAAGTAGATTACCAGGACAGCGGTTAATTTTGTAGCCTGCTAATTATGTAATGATTGCCGTGCTAGGTCAGGTAGCATTCGTCTGAGAGAGAAACAGAAACCATTTCCACAGAGCTTTTTCTGCTTTTTGCCAACATGGTTATGCCCGTGTGATGTGTTTTAAATTAAATTAATTGGGTTTTTTACCTGCTAAAGTCACCAAATTGATTACTTCACTTTGAAGGGCTTTACTATCAGATGTGACGCCATATTTTAGAGGGTGTAGTTTAGTTTACTAAGTTTTCCACCCTTCAGCCTCCACTGCCTTCAGTTCAGAAGAACCCCAAATCACGAGGAAAACCTGGGGTGTATTGAGCTTAATTTCTGATGAAGACGGCAGTCCAAGGCAAAAGACAGGATCTAGGCCTGATCTAGGAGAACATAAAATCAACCAGTCTTGCATTTAACAAGATATTTGCATTACTCCTTCTCTTAAAATAAACAAATCAGTAAATAATAAAAAAGTGTTTTACTCTTATAGCAAGTTTAAAGTGTGTATAGGTCATTTCTCAAGCCTTTAAAGGATCACCACCTTTCTCTGCTTAATGTCTTCAGTTGGATGGCTGTTTCTAAAGCTCCTGAAATCCATTTAGATACACCTGAGGCAGTGCTGTTTAGGAGCCAACAGTGAATTGTGATATAGGTGTTGCTCTTTTTTGAACTTTCTTGCACATTTGGCAAGAAATAAATGTTTGGAAAATGGTCAATTTGGAATGAGCCGGTTTTGTGAAGCATCGTTACAATATTTTATTCATTTATGTTGAAATCATATGTTATTTTGACTGAACTAAGAGTAAAGTTCTAACCATAGAGTTTCAGCTTCATTTATTTTTTGTGGCTTCAAATAGTGTTGATTTAATCTGATTACTCTCTATTCAGGGGTATAACGTTTGCTTGCTGTGAAATCAGCATATCTATAAACACAGCATCTGATTTTTTTCTCATTATAGGAGGGATATAGAATAGTCATCTCTATTCCTTTTCTGGTTTCAGCAGTCTTTCTTTGGGGTCTAGTGGTCTTGATGAATTACTTCTTAATCTGGTTTACTCTTGTAATGACTTTCATCTAATTGAGTGCTGTGAGATTTGGTTATCTAGAAGAATAATATCACTGTTACCTTCTCTCACACACAAATAACACAGCACATATTGTTAAATCTTTAAAAAGAAAACCGATTTGTAATTCATTAAAACATCAAGCAGATTCAAATTCCTTTTGCGTTTTCGCAACCTAAAGCAACTGACATTAAAGGCATGAAAAAAAGCTTGTTGCTCAATGAGTAAACAGTAATTTATTATGCCAGTGGAATGTGCAGTAAATCAAACTAATTATCTGCGAAATAATCTTCTTGCCAATGTGTGTCGTCTTTACAGTAATCATATGAGTTTTGATTGCCATCTGGATATAATCTGTAAAAGTGCATCTCATTTCCCCACATCGATAATAACAAGATTTGGATATTTACAGTAAGTATTTCTGGATAAGAAAATGTGGAAGAACATAACTGTGCTGTTCTGGTATGTGGGTATGTCTAATAAAAAAAAAAAGCAGTTCAATCTAGTTCTATTGCCGTTTCGTGTGCTTTCTGTGGGATATCTCAAATATTCTATTGAGAGTTCCTTCGGTCTGTCTTTGTTGGCTGTATTCTACTATAATTACTTTTGTTTGTATATATTTTTTTTTAATGTGTGAAACGTTATAACATTTAATTGGAAAACTTTATTTTTCTTTATTACCAGTGGAGTATTAAACCCTTTGAAAGCTTTAGCATGGTATTTGGTTTCCGCACACAAAGCACACTGACAGTCTTGGAACAAAAGCTCTGACAGTTTATGTTCATTGTGTGTGTCTCCGTTTTTTGTTTTGTTTTGTTTTCCAGGTAACACCTTGCAAGGGAAAATAACTGTCCGCAAGAACAAGAAAGACCCCAGATCTCTGATCATCACCCTCTGTTTGAACGACATGAAGCAGACTTACAGCCTTCAGTAGAGTCATTCCTCTGTAAAATATGATTGGAATTAAACACTTTGAACTATACTTTTTCTTTATATTGTTGTCTTTAACTATTATAACTAACGTGATACTCATGTACTAGTAATAACTGGCACAGAGATGCTTATTGGTCATTTGTGGTTACAACAAAACAGTTTAAAGTATTGAGAAAATGTGTTGTTTAAATGTTTATTTGTCGTTGTCAGGTAGTGCTGATGATCCTAGCAGATGTGGTTTCTCTCTAGTTATGAAAAAAGTATGAGTAAAAGTAACCGTTTTGACAAGTCAAATGAGTTGCAAACCAAACAATGCAGGTTCTTGATCTCGACCCAAATTGTGAAATTGGATTTTACTGAAGACTCACCTCAGTCTTTGACTTTGTCTTGTTTTCTAACCTTTTTATTGCAGGATTTTGAAATCCACGTGTCAATCCACCCATAGTCCATTAGCTGTAATCCACTTTTTTAAGTAATCCATGTATTGGACTTAATGTTTTAGCAGTTATGTTTAATAGTTTGAAAATTATTACATAATTTTGCACTTTACAACCTTGAAATGTAATGTTTATTTTATTCTTGTATGAGGTGTACAAAACTTGGGCCTCTAAATTGTTCAAGAGATGCTTACATTATTATTATAGGTATCCCTTATTCAGGGCAACTTACAGTTGTTACAATATATCACATACAAATAACCATTTATAGAGCTGGGTTTTTACTGCAGCAATCCAGGTAAAGTACCTTGCTCAAGGGTACCACAGCAGCGTCCCCCACCTGGGACTGAACCCACGACCCTCCGCTCAGGAGTCCAGAGGCACAACCACTACTGCAGTGCACACTGTTTTCCCTACAGTGCATGTAGTCTAAATCTTTTCATAGCACTGCATTCTGTGTTTCAGTGAAAGAGTGAATGCTGCTGTGGGCCCATCTGTTTCTTCAGGAATTGCAGACAATGAGCTTTAAACTTAAAATGCTGACAAAAATATACACATCACTGAACAGCCTGCTGACATAAAAAATAGTTTTCTTCAATATTTAGAGAAAAGGAAAAATCATAATGCTGTTTGAATATATATATGTGCCAAAGACATATAGCAGGCAGTTTGTTAAATGATCAGGAATGGATTCAGGTAAAGAGGGCAGGAGAATTAGACCTGGCAGCTAACAAAAATAATTAAATCAAATGATACATGGATAGATAGAGATAAAAATGCATCAATACCTCAGTATACTTATATTAAGATTAGTCTTTCAACATGTCATGTCTTCATCCATCAATAGAAAAGTATTAATCTCATCCAGACCTTGAGACACATTTTGGTGCATTACTCGTGACCGTTGCAAATGACTTTTTCCAGTATGAATTTGCATCAGACTGAAAATGTTGATATGTTTGCAAAAGTCGTCTACGCTGCCTCACATGCAGGTTCAGTCAGTAAGTTTGTTTAATATCTACACAGCCTGTCCCCAAGCATTTCTCCGGCAAACTGTTTTGACATCTGTTCAATCTAGTGGCTTCTGGGAACAGTTTTCCTGTATATTAGTTTCTTCTCCATCCCCATTGATACATATCATTTGTTAGGTGTTTAATTGTATTTCTTCCAACAGCTTAGTGACTGACGTTCTGTATGCAGTCAGCAGTCTCTAGAAACTGATAGAAAAGGTACAGAATGAAAAGTAAGGATGAAAGAAATTAAGTTTTTTTAGTCGTATTAGCACCTATATGTATAATTATAATTTCATAATCTATTAAAGAAGCATCAGTTTCTCCTGGTATCTGGAAACATCAGGTTCGTACTTAATTACATAATTTTACAAAGTTAACAATTGATACCATTTGAAATCCTTGTGGTTTCCGCTTTTTCTGCAGTATAAACTGTTTGCCAATCATGTCTTTTGTTCAGGAGACCTTTATGGTCCAATGACATGCAATGGTCCTCTTCCACATTATTTGTATGTCTGTTTTCACTCTGATCTGACAGCAGGGTAAAGTGACCTGGGTATTGCACAATTTGACACCATTGTCACAGTGTTCTGATATCCAGTGTTTAAATATTATGCTTTTGTATTACATGTGTTACAAGTACATTTGGTGTGTTAATTATTGTAATAACACCCTTTTAACAACTTTAACACCCCCCCCCCCACTCACTAGGTCTGGAATAAAACTCTTAACAATGTTACAATCATCACACCAGCAGTGCAGCAAGAAATCCCTACAATGATGAAACAGAGAAAGGGCGTTCTTGTACATGCATCACTGGGAATCTGCTCTTCGTGTCAATTTACCAAGCAGTCCCATGTTTTTTTCACAATGTGCATATGCATATCCAGGTATAGTGTATGTGTCTTTATATATACATCCAGAAGCCCAGTTTAAACTTAGCTCAGTGCGTATTGTATTGTTAGCCCAGTCACTGGAGATGATTAATGAAGTGCATTAATCATCAAGTGCATTAAGTGCATCTGTAGGGGACCCAGAGCAAAGTGAAAACAAGACTGATACTGCTGTTGAATTATATTTAAGAGGGTTTTATAATGAGCTTTGATTTCATGATTGCAAATTAGTTAGTTACCAATATTTGAGGAAATATGATATTCCTTTAATTATGTCCCATCTTCTACACATAACACATTTAGGTTGTAAGATTATTTGTTCCCCTTAATCCAATTTAAAGGACATTTTTATACATGCCATTTATACATATATTTGTATTTCCTTGGGTCTATTAAGAGTTTGACCTTCAGAGAGATTTTATTCATTGTGTGTAAATTCAGACGGACCTCTTGAGCTGAAATATCCCTCTTATCGCCTCTGTCAGTAAAGCAGGAAAGTGATGCATTAATTAAGGGCGGTTGTGTAATTAATTGTTATCTGATCACTGGAACTATTATCTCGGGTCAAGATGGGTTGTGAAAACAGCTTTATGCAGTCGGTAGACTTGCAGCTTCAACAACATAGCAATTTGACCAAATAATTATAGGTAGATAATCACTTAAACAAATGCCATAGAAGGTAGGATGGTGCTTAAAATAAAAAACACAAATAACCTAGAACTCCAAAGTAAACGAAGGAAGCAATCCTGACACCTAGATGATGCGTTCAGTGTATATGCTGTAACTGCTGCAGGCAAGATACTACTGCAGTACTTAAATATTGCCTTTATGGTTTTGAAACAAAAGACTATCAACATTATATTCACTTTAGCTATACCTTGAAAATTATATCTAGATTACAGTTCTTTTCATAATAAAGCAATATTATTTAAAGTAGTATTCAATTGTAATTTGATGGCAATGTAGACAATTGAACAGCGTCTGACATGTACATTTATTTTGAACATTAATATTATTTACAGAATAATAGTTTTAAAAATTGTATTTTAATATATATAATTGATATTTCGGGAACCGGTCCATCGTGACCAACTTCATATGCATTTCCCCGTTGGGACTAGTGTAGTGCCAAACTGTGCCTAAAATACATTCATATTTTCTCCCCAACGTCATTTCAACATTACCTTTAATTATAAATGAATGTGCTAATTATTCATATATTTACAGTGGGGGGGGGCTCCATAACAATACATTGAAAATAGTAAGCAACTAAGGGCATATATGTTAAGCACCATCAATTGCTATGTGTTAGTGACATAATGGCGTAAACAGGTCCATGAGAAGAGGAACAAAAATCAATTACTATTATTCTTGCTTGACAAAGTAATTAAGACTGGAGTGGCCAGTTAATTGACTGCGGAAAGGCGATCCGCGCGTCTGCAGATTTATGGCCAGTAGTGATTATCGGACGTGATCAGCAGCTGCAGTGCACAGTGATAACCCCGCTATGAACACCGCTGTCCTGTAGCTGTGAGCAGTGTTTCATTTAAAACATCCAAGTTGGGCTGGAGTTTCTTCTTCAAGTGTACTCAAGGACCCAACATTTAAGGTTAACGCATATATATGTATAGGTTATCAATGCAATACATACTACATATGTATGTATGTATGTATGTATTTATGTATTGTAGGTATATAATTATTTAAATATTTTCCATTAGCTTTATACATGCAGTTTGCATGCTGCATTCTCTAAGACATATTCTGTTTTATATTTTTGTAAATGCTTACTTAAATACGTACTTGCTACGTATTAGTAGCCATCACTAACCATCCTGTCTATATATATATATATATATATATATATATATATATATATATATATATATATATATATATATATATGTATGTATATATTTGTATATGTATATATATGTATATATATATATAATGTGTGTGTATATACTTCAGTCAAGTAAAGCCCCTTACAGACGTTGTATCCTAATTTAATCAACAACGTGAAAAACTGAATGTTTAAAATCTTCTAAACAATTAAAACAGTACAATATAATTAGTAACATAATTTACAGTATCTCTGTGTGTCAGTGATGTCAGGGATTATGGCATTTGTAGTTTTACACAGTATATGAGCATATAAGTAATACACACTTTATTTTTAAATAACACTTGTCAAATGTTTATTTCAAAAAGTTTGATCAGTTTAGTCGAATATAACAAAAAATAACATTATTTGCAATGATTTAATATACACACACTTTGAAGAAATGTGCATATGAACATGTCCATCAAGTTAGATTATCCATAGTCGTTTTGCAATCAAATGCGCATTTTCTCTTGTACAGAACTGCAAGAATTACACGATGAGCCTGCATGTTCTGTGTGATTTCAAAATGCTGCAGTCAGATATAGTAGTACTTGCAAATTATCCCTAACGAATGGTGAACACCTACATACTACACAGTGCTCCATCCAGTCCCTGGAGACTAGTTTATTAATGAGTCTCCAAACACGCAGCTCAAGCAGCATGAGTGACACCATGCCGGCGCTTGCGCTCGTTGTCCCTTTAAAAATCTGAATCCAAGGCTAATGATTTATCAAACTCTTATTATCAAGAAAATGTCAGGCGAAGGGCACCTTGCTCTGCACTGACGCAAACCCAATCTTTCCCACGGAGGTATAGAAAGCTTTGCACTTACCAGAGCTAAATTCAGTTCATCTATAGTCTTTCCTGCTGTTTTCTGCCTTTCACCTATCTGTTGCTGCTGGAAACATGGTAAGTGTTTATTTTTTTCCCATAAAAGTTTTGTTTTAACGTTGTCTTGGACTACACAGATGGGCGATGATTTTAAATGTGTTTTTGAAATGAAGTCAGTTTTGTTTAACCATAATTGTGTTCAAAGTGTTGGCACTGTCCATGGTGCTGAAATGCAATACTTCATTTTACTTCGTTTTACTTTGTCGTTTTTACTTCTGTAGAGGCTATTATTATTATTATTATTATTATTATTATTATTATTATTATTATTATTATTATTATTATAGTCTCCGTTGAGTTTTTTGGGATAAAAATGTAACACTTACAAATGCATTTTTAAGAACAATTTTGCATTATTTTCTGAAAAAGCATATTCATTATATTAGACAACACAATATGTATTTTTAAGTTATATATATATATAGACTTATTAGAGAAACACGTTTGATATTGCACGTGTGGATGTTGTGTAATACAATTTTAGTCCAGTCTAATTTGTAATTCTCAATTACATTTCGTAAAGATCCACATATTGTAAACCGAATTCTTCCCAAACGTGATATGTGTATATATATATATATATATATATATATATATATATACAAAAATGCGTTTTTGTTTAATATGCTTAGCACTGTAATTCTTGTGAGAATGCCTACCGGGAAGAACAGATCTTGTATTTAGTCTACCCATAGCCTAGCAGCTTGTCTATTGCCTATAAAAGCAGTGGATGTGCTTTGCTGAATGACAGGGAGGAAATGGGGCGGAAAATTAAAGCATCTTTCTGTAATGGTGAAAGCGAGAACCAAGCGTGAGCTGAAAACCAAAGAACCGGAGCCAAAAAAGGCGAGAGAGATGGAAAAAGGAGATAAAACAGTCGGAAATGGGGAAATTGTGAACTCCTTTTGTTAAATACACCCGCTGTAACCGGAGCGCGTTCAGTGTTCTTCCCAGCTCATTTAAATTCGGTTAATTGGTTAATTGATTAGTTCAATTTGCTAAGTTCTGGTGCTTGCTTGTTTATCTGTTTGCTGCAATTTAATTTCAAAAATCATTTTGCGGCTTCGGGTGGTGGAATACAGTTCTCAGTCCATGAATGTCTGTCATTATCGTTATTTTCACAGTTGGGTTTGAATGTGTTTTAGTAGCAAAGACTAACACTCTCCTTTTGTTGTTCTAGGATTGTTCCGATCAGAAAGATATGACCAAGCAGCCGGTGAACAGCCCAGCCAATTTAAATCCTTTGTCACCACCCGAAGGAGCTGTTGGAGTTATAATAAATAAGCCTGAACATGTCCAAAACCTACCTTCCGAGGTCCAGCCACCGGCACAACCACAGCCAGCGAAGGTTTCTACATCTCCTTCCATCGAGAGGAAAACTTTTCCGCCAGCAGAAAGCAAGCAGGGTGAGGCGGAGGGGATCAGAGTTTGTGGGACGTTGACAAATTCCGCCCCTGTCCCGGTGCTTCCCCAAACGGATGGTCCTACAAATGGACATAGCAAAATGATGTCTTCCCATTTCTCAGAAGTGGTGCCTCATCCAAGTATCCTGAAGAGCACAGTGGAGCAAAACAATGTCACAGGCAACTGGACCACCATGAGCCAGACCACCGTTATACTGGGCACAGATGGCAATACGTCTGTTCTGCCTGGCACTGTGACCGGGGTAAGTGGGTTCACATGATGGTTTCAGTCCAGGAATAATTGAACGTCACATCTTGTGGATCTTGGAAATTGATTTTTCTTTAGCCCTGAAATCTATCACCCTTCCAATCTGTTTTAATACACCTAATTGATAAAAAGGCAAACGTTGCTCTTCAATCCCTGCAATGCCAGGCGAGATCAGATGTTTTCTTGTGGTACTAAGTGTATTCATATGGGAACCCATTCTATTAAAACGAACCACCATTTCATTTGAAGATGAGAAGAAATGTCGCGTTCATTTATAAGAAGTAGAAAGTGTCGTATAGTACAGTATATGAAATACGGTATAATTCTATGATTAGCCATAAGCGGACTGGTCACCTTTTGATTTGGTCCAGGCCATTGTTCACTCGTCTTCAGTGTATGAAAAGGTCAAATTTTTAAATGCTTATATTTTCAGTAATCTAATCTATATGCACAGTGTTTCAAACTAAACGCAAATATAAAATATTTGTCTACACAGTGCAAATTGTCCTGCGTTTGAACTGGACAACCATTCCTATACATTTCGCAGTTCTTAGATTTACCAGCAATACCTCAATAATTTTCCACTTTGAGCAGATTTGTCAATTGATTTAACCAGACTATTTTAAAAGTACCCTGGTGTCGCTGTGTAGATGGGTCTAAACCTGAACATGAACAAAAAAAGCACCGCAAAACCTGAATATGAATATTAACTAATAATAAAGTGGGTGGAACATTGGATCCACTGTTTATTTTATTAATATAATTTTGAATATAACTTATTAATACACATCTCAATGTGTATTCATATTGATATTTATTCACTCAAGTTCAAGCATTATAATAATATTATTAGTAGTAGTAATAATAATATTAATGTGTATACTGTCACCAACACAAAATATCACCCTTCATTTCCACTAGGATTGGGTACTGCTGTTAATACAGAGGACTAAAGCATTACATAGGGCAAAATTAATTAGAGTTTATACAGCAATCGCTTTCAAACTCTACGCAAATATATATAATCCAATACAAAGCATGTGGTTTTGTCAGAGAAACGTTATATAAAACCGCAAAATTCCTTTTTTAATGTCAATTATGATCACAAAAATATTCGATATATATCTGTGAATTTAGGATACCACGTTGTATTCATTCGCATGTGTTTACTTTAAAACAAAGTTGTGTTAACTTAATTATCGCCATTATTTTGCAGTTTAATTATACCTCCTCCGTGTCATCTTGATCTTGAGACCGCTCTCTAGTGGTGTAAATCGGTGTTTAAAAACAGCCACAAAAACACTTTCATTTCCCGCCTTCAGGATGAGGAAGACGAAGAAGGAGATGAAAATAAAGCCAGAGGGAACTGGACCAATAAAATGGATTTTATTCTCTCCATGGTTGGTTACGCTGTTGGTTTGGGTAATGTGTGGAGGTTTCCTTACCTAGCCTTTCAAAATGGAGGAGGTAAGAAATTAAGTCCAATTGTAAAAGCACATTCAATTATAAATGACATTACATTATAAATGGCTGTGTACATGTTGTGGATGAGGTATTGAAAGACGTTTTGCTTGTGAACCTGAACTGATCAGTTGTGTCCCTTTCAGACCATCCGTAGTGTGTCCTGGAAAACCTCTACACATCTATCATTTCCCCAAAACGACAAGAAATCAGCCATTATTATGCCATTGAAACAAAATAAACATACATACTGTTCTCAATAATCCTCATATTATATCAAGGACATTTAAGTGCATCATGTAGTCTTTGAATGATCAGATCTTATACATATTGTACAACACTAAATAATACACTGGTTTGCAAACAACACTATTGTGTTCAAATAGAGACAACAAAATGCACAATGATGTGAATGTATTACTTCCTTACTTTTCTTGTTTTTGTTTAATTGAAAGAAAATTTTCCATTATCCCCCCCCCACACACACACACAGAGATATTGTGAGCTTTATTTATAGGCTAAATATTATAGCTCCTAAGTTTCTTATATAGCTAAATTAAATTCACACGTTTAATATTTCGGTAAAGGAATCTAGAATTATCTTTAGTTGTTAACAGCGACAACATCGTTTTAAGCAGCAGTTATTTTAGAATATGAACATACCGTTATTATTATTATTATTATTATTATTATTATTATTATTATATTATTTTTAGTAGTAGTAGTAGTATTCATAATAATAATAATAATAATAATAATAATAATAATAATAATATATTAATCATATATAAATGTTACGTTAATGTTAAAAGTTAGTCTTTTGTTTTTACTTTTTCATCTTTTATCTTAACCCTGTTCTGAAGACATTAAAAACGATATAACTTAATCTAATGTGCGTTGCAGACGTAACAACCTATTTAAGCAATACATTGATAAAACAATATAATATAACTGTACACTATGAACCACATTCATGCAGGGTTTTAGACCACCTCGCCATTATTTACACGATTTTCTGTTCAAGTATAAGCCGCAAAATGAACGAGAAAAGACTGATTCCCATACAGAGACTTTACTTTTATTTTTACAGAAGGAGTGAATTCCTGTAAAACCCTTGATATTTTAGTATTAGGGCCGATTGCACCAGCATGGAGTAAAACAGTGTTGGTTTATTGCTAATCTTGCATTGCACCACATAACGGTAAACCTGGATTGCTGAATCTTGGATTAAGATATTAATCCTAGATCTGTGATTAACCGACAATTTGTGCACTTGCATATTGCTCATTTAAAGATGATAATAAAGTTAAAATTGCACATTATCTGTTACATGAAATACATTAATTTTACTATATAGCTGTTAATGGTGTTAATGTGTATTGTATTTTATGACAGTTTCACTACATTGAGATAGCTTTGCTAGCATTTTGCTGCTTAAATTAAGGCCGATTCTGTTTATGGTTTACAGACATTATTTTAATAAATATTGAAATGAACACGATTTTAAATAGTTTTTACCGGTTTTATAAATTACCAGCAACCTTAGTAGAACTCTTGATGAGAAATATATTCTCTTATAGCAACAATCTTTATATCTGAGGTGGGAGTAAATTAAATAAGAAACACAAACACTGGAATAATTGTATTCAATAAAAATGGATATCTAAACCAAACAACCTTCAACTTTTGAGAAGCACTTGCTACTGGATAAAATGTAAAATATATATAACGTATCCGAACCAGGTTGAAAATTTATATGAAATATTTAATTTTGCATTCATTATAAACAAATATTAAATATTAAAAAACAAGGTTTTGTTCAACCAGATTACAGTATAATCCCTGATTTAACCCGAGTTATTGACTAATCCATGTTGCGTGTCAAACTCAACAATCAAGAATCCATTGAGAATTCAGGATCCGTGGCTGATTTTCATAATTTTAAATCAATACTTAATGTCGTTTCACATCATAGTTTTAACCAACGATACATTATTAACACTAAGGGCTAGACCACATCAAAACTTTGACCCCACAGAGACAGTCAGTGCCGCTTCATTGTAGTCAGTGGCCGCTTTGCACTGGTTTGTAGTTTGTTATTAGCGGGTGGGTCATGGTTTTAATGTAATCAGGCCCTTGTACTAGTCCTCAAGGTCATTAAACAGTGTCCCCCAAGCCCTGTACATGATAACTCACAGGTATAATTCATAATATTATGACATAATATAGGTAACAGGTCTAATAGGTACAGTAGGCTTTGATGGTGCCATGCGATAGCTAAACGTTTCACTTGATTTCTCAGTGGCGTCAAATAAAGTTTCTACATTAAAACAAATAGACTGTGTTTTTGGGACAGCAGTTAAATTAACATTTTTAACATCAATGTAATTATTATTATGATTATTATATATTTATATATGTGGCTCTTATACATATTGCGCCAGCAACAAATGATTAAACGTATTCGTTCGCCTAAGTGTTGAAAGGATAAATCCTCAGGTATGCCGCTGCAGAATCATTCATCTTTTTGTATTGTTTTATTAAATTGTAGCACCTTTAATTAAATACACATTAAATCAGGGCTTCACGCTGTGTTTTCTTGCTTCTCTTCCAGGTGCTTTTTTAATACCGTATCTGATCATGCTGGCCCTGGCTGGCATCCCTATATTTTTATTGGAAGTGTCTCTGGGGCAGTTTGCCAGCCAAGGCCCCGTGTCTGTATGGAAAGCGATCCCTGCCCTGCAAGGTAAATGTGCAGGAACTTCTTCGCAAGAAGCCTCGTAGTTTTTGCGGTTTGGCGCAGTTGAAGTTTTGAAACGGGGGTGTGGTGTTATAAATGGATGGGCAGGCCTCCAGCAATGTCAATTTCATATTATAATGTAATTCAATTGAATATATTTGAATCGCACTCATTTTGTCCGGCCCATTTAAAGACACCTGTACTCTCTCCTTTACATGTAATAATCTTTTTCAACCGAATTCAATTCGATTCCCCTTCCATGGTTATTGCCTTATCAGCATTTCTGATGATCAACTAAACTGTAACTCTTTTCTTTCGCCTCTAGGTTGCGGGATCGCCATGCTGATTATCTCTGTCTTGATAGCCATATACTATAATATCATCATGTGCTGGACACTGTACTACCTGTTCGCCTCGCTGCGCAGCCCGCTGCCCTGGGCCTCCTGCCACAACGCCTGGAACACGCCGGACTGCAAGGACAAGGACATGCTGAAGTCCGGTGAGCCGGCGCACACAGCACGCCAGGCCCACCAGTCTTCTTATAAAAGAGCAAAAACAGCACCGAAAACACTGATCAAATCAACATGTTGTTAGTTCAATTAGGAATTAAACAATTAAGCAAGTAAGAGGTCCCTTGGAACAAAAACCAGGTTTGTCTCCAGGACCGCTTTGCAAGCCTCTGCAGTGCAAGACCGTCTCTCTAGTACAGTATTGAAAACGACCCCTAGTGGCTGTGAACCAAATCTCATAGCGGCGTTATAATCCATGTTTCTCAACCCTGGTCCTGGAGAACCCCAACCCAGACCCAACCCAGACCCAACCCAGACCCAACCAAGACCCAACCAAGACCCAACACAGACCCAACACAGACCCAACCCAGACCCAACCCAGACCCAACACAGACCCAACCGAGCTCTCAACTGCTTAACTGAGCCCTTAATAGAATTTATAATCTGACTTTTTTAATTGTGAAACTAATAAAAAGTTGATTCCTTAATAAGATAAACTGAACTTAAACCCCATACCCTTTAAAATAATTAATAGGCTCTGATTTAGGACATTATTTGCTAAATTAAGGGTTCAATTAAGTAATTGAGAGCTAGGATTGAAAAAAAAACTAAAAACAAAATGCAGGGTAGGGGGTCCCCAGGACCAGGGCTGAATAAACTCAAGTGTTTCTAACCAATTTATCTGTATTATAAGTCAAACTGTTCTCCTCAGCACTAACTTGTGTTAATAATCTGTTATTTACAGCTTAATGAAAGTGTGTAATGACCAAATGTTTTCAGCCCAAATGTAGTCTTCTTCTTCTTCTTCTTCTTCTTCTTCTTCTTCTTCTGCTTCATCATTGTTGTCTCAGTCACTTGATTGTCACAGGAGTCGACAGTCTGAACCCTAATCACTCCTCCTCCCCAGTCCAAGCATTCAAAAGCACAACAGACTTATTTAAGGACGTGTGAAAACTGTGTTTCTGGTTGAAAGAAGTTGCATACCAACCACAGCAGCACAACTTGTATTAATGTGCAGTGCTGTTGTAGAGATTTGTGCAGGACCAGAGGCGTGTGTGTGAATATGTCACGAATATGTGAAGTATGTGCATTGTTTTCTCTTCTTCAGAGCTACAGCATTTATACAGTTGTAACAAAATAACCTGCAGTCTTGCACAGGCTGTCCTGAAGTGGGGAATTTTTCTACCCATGGAACTTTCTGCAGCACAGAAAACTCCTCCTGTGCCTTTCAGTGTGTTTTAAATATGCTTATTTAACACTACGTAGTGGCAGGGTATAGTCGATTTAGGTTTGCCAGACAAAGTTAATAATCATTAAAAGTATTGTGAGTTCAAACTGAGCTGCTTGCAAGCAACTCTCTGGGGCAATCTCTTGAGTGGACTAACTTTCAAACTGCTTGTCCCGGCTCTCCTTTAGGGTAGTCATTTCTTCACGTCTTGTTTTGACAGATGCGTCTTGTCTGTTTCGAGATAAGAACCTCACCTCCATAGAAAACACAACTTGTTTATCTGCTGGTGCCCTGAGTAATCTGACCAAAACATTTGTCAGCCCAAGCGAGGAATACTTCAAGTAAGTGGTTATCTTGAAAGTAATGTTGATTTCTTTGCTATTTTATTATTATTATTGCTTTAAAAACACAAAAAAGTATTATGTCTGAGTAATAAATAATTGTTCACTTTTATGAATGGAAAAACTATCTTTACTTATTTTTTATGTATCGGACACTATTGTTTATTAGATTCATTTAATGAACACCATCTGTCTTTCTCTGTCTGTAACTGTCTGTCTGTACTATACTCATATATCTATATCTATATCTATATCTATATCTATATCTAGGGACGTATAGGGAAGCTGGAAGTGTATACTTGTATGAATGTGTATGTCTATATATTGATTTATATGTATTTTTAAAGTGACTTTTGCCTTGTAAATTTACATCTTATTTTGTCTCTGCAGGTACAATGTATTGCACATTTCCAAGGGGATTGAATTTACAGGAGACCTCCGGTGGCCTTTGGCTCTCTGCTTGTTTCTGGCCTGGGTCATTGTCTATGCATCTCTGGCAAAAGGAATTAAGTCATCAGGGAAGGTAAGCCGGTCCGGTTTTCACTTCCATGTGTGGAAAACAAGACAGGAGACATAAGTACCTGTACACTGAAATATGAACTCCTTTTTTGATACTGTAGAGTGCATTTTCTTTATGAAGTGGTATATCAGTTCCAAATATCAATTTCTGAAAATGTCAGCCACAGTGGTGTTTATGATTTATGAATATGAATATGAAACTATATAAAGACAATCTGATAAATGCACATGTGATGCGTTGCTTCCTATGCCCAGAAGAGGGAGCACTTTTTCTAAATGTTAAAAAGAAATGTCATCATTTACAAATTTACAGTCTATTCTTTTCATGTCAAAACCAATTTGATTCTGGACTTTTTATAATTAATTCCCATCAATGCAGCGGACAGTTGATTTAATGAGAAATAAGAACATAATGAATAGAACAAACTATTGAATGTCAAATATAAGCAGAGGACTGTGTCTGTGTTCCAGGTGGTGTATTTTACAGCTACATTCCCTTATGTGGTGCTGGTTATTCTGCTGATCCGAGGAGTGACTCTGCCAGGGGCGGGCTCTGGTATCCTGTACTTTATAACACCCAAATGGGAGAAGCTCAACGATGCCAAGGTAGTACAGATGCTTGTAATACCTCCTTCTAATCACCATTGAGTTTAATTGTTGTATTTGTTTATATAATATGTAAGGGCAGTATGAGGGAAAAAGTTGATCTGTATGTTGATTACATATTTCCATACAAGCAAGCAGTAGATAGACAGATCCACCTGACATGAAAAACACACAAACAGAGACAATCACAAAGGCGTTTACGAGTTAAAACAGCAGAATCATTTTAAGTTGTGAAATTAAAAACTTGCCATTTGATTTTGTTGTTGTTGTCGTTTCCTCCCTCGAACTTTCTAAAAAGAGATCTACACGCTTCTGATGTCCCTGCATGAAACCCACTTCTTATGGATATAAAATCTTGTTTGCATATTTTGAAGGCTTTGTTAAGGTGTTTTGAAAGGGTCCTTGTGTGTTTTTCCACCTCACTGGTGGACAGGTTTTCGGCGGCTATGAAATATAATGGCGCTGTAAAAACCGTGTGCAGTCATGAAGGGTCCTGTTTTCTGTTTTCCAGTTTTGGACTGGGCTGCATTCTCCTACATTGTGTTTTAATGAATGAATAAATCGTGGATTGCAAGAAAATAAAATAAACAAGACACCATAGAAAAACTCCAATGCAAATGAGATGGCATGACTCTGAATTGGTGCCATGTTTGGATTGGATGATTGATTGAACAAACCACATGACTTCTGTTGCTTTACCTCCCACCTGCATTTACCTCCTTGCTTGCTATGTAACCTGCTTAACCTATGTTTTGTTGATAGGTGTGGAAGGATGCTGCTACTCAAATTTTCTTCTCCCTGTCTGCAGCCTGGGGTGGACTAATCACTCTCTCCTCCTACAACAAGTTCCACAATAACTGTTACAGGTAAGCAGGACACGTTTCACTCCCAAAGTCTCTGAGGTGCTAAAGGAAAAGCATTGATGTTAATAAAACAAACTTTCCTGTTTATTTATGTTCCTCTATATCCTACATGAATCACTGTGTTCTTGTTTTTCATTAGGGAATGTGTGTTAAAAATCCCTGTGCTACAGATTACATTGTTATGTCAATAGAAAGCTGAAGAGATAATGGATCATTTTGCTATTGTTTCTTGCTGAATGCTAAGATTACATATTTATCCAGTCAACAACTCGTTTGTCTTTTTTCAACCCATCACCCATACTTTGTTTGTGAATTTATATATATATATATATATATATATATATATATATATATATATATATATAGTATTATTTATTATCATTATTACTTTACACGTTAATTTCTTGTAAAAGAGTATATGCCCTGCGGGGACAATTTAAACCATACTGTGACAATACATTTTTATTCCCCTACAGAGTGTAATAAATCATAATCACATCCACGGTGTTGTCAGATGCCATCGCATTTGCGGGGATAAACAGATGGGCTGTACTTCTTTGTCATGCGTGAATTGTAGATGCAATAACGACGTGTGATCTAAAAGCATTACCTGAACACCAGACAGCGCGTTGAGCTGCCACTGCTGGGGAGTGACCGTGCATGTGCTACAGCACTGTGGCCACTAGAGGGCAGTAGATACACACACGTTGAAAATCCGGCTTCTCATCTCAGTTTAGCTGCACGTTTCCCAATGCTAACCATTTCTCTGTCTTATATTCACTTACGCTGTGTTGTGTTTGATGATGATGTGCTGTAAAACAATGTAATCTGTACGCATATTGAATTCAGGCCTGTTTTAGCAGCACTGAGCGGAGGTATCATTCTCAGACACGCTTCTTCTCCTTCTCTTTCTTCAGGGACACAGTCATAGTTACATGTACAAACAGTGCCACCAGCATCTTTGCAGGGTTTGTCATTTTCTCAGTGATTGGGTACATGGCACATGAACTAAAAGTGCCTATTGAGAGAGTGGCTGATGAAGGTAAAGTGAAGAAGGGAGCATGCTCTTCATACGCCTATATTGACACGTGACACAATGCTAAACGATTGTTTTCATCTAATTTTTCCAAAATGAATAACCCTTTCTTGGTCCAGATATGCATGCAAGCTTAATGCATGATGAAGTATGTTCTGTACACATAATGGTCCGTTTTACAGAGAATGGTAGAAGGAAACGGTGACACAGAAAAACATCTGCTTCATCCCTTAAATAAATATTTTAGCAAATGCAGTAAAGACTTTTAAAGGTATCAGGTATAGATTATGAATCATTAAACATATAGATTCAATGTTTATTAACATGTGAAACTGTGACACATTACATAATACATTGTTTGTATTAGATTACATACAAGAAACGTTGAACTGCAAATGGTTCTGTACTGTTAAGTCAAATGAAATGCATATATCCCAAAAAGCTGATTTATTATTATTTTTGAAAGTGAAAGGAACAAACTTCACATGCGTCTGTTCAGCCTTTTGTTGACGTGGGATCTCAGTGTGTTGTTTGGATGGATAGTGTTTGAGTATTTTAATTTCAGGGAAATGAACATGAGTGTATTTTTTATACAGCACACACAAATACCTCAATGTACCTCTTCCTTTCTATCCTTTTTAGGACCTGGCATTGCCTTTGTCGTTTACCCAGAAGCCCTAACTAGGCTTCCTGTCTCTCCGTTTTGGGCCATCATTTTCTTCTTGATGCTTTTAACCCTTGGGCTGGACACAATGGTAATGTTTCTAAACAAAATGGCTAACTTTATTGTGAAGAACAGATTTTAATCATGTTTATATATATCACCTGACCTTTGCAATTCTTAGAAAGATCTTCCCTACCAATGTTAATGAATTGCAGCTAGACAGTAATCAATCGCTATCAATATCAGATAATTTACTTGACGTGAGTCCTCGCTTCAATTGATTTAATCTTGTGTTGCACGTACGCAGCTCCTTAATGTGTCAGTTCATTATTGTTTAAGTTAAATGTCACCCACAAGGTCCCTGGGGTGTGAGTGGGGGGGTGGAGTAGGATAGAGATGTTCAAATCGATGGTACAGGAAAGGTCTGATTATGTCACGCGTGATCAATGCTGGGGGAGCAGTAATCCGTGTGCTGTAATTCTGCAGCTGATCTCATGGACAACAAAGCAGGGGCAGAGCGCATATAAGACACTGCCTCTCAGCCTTCCCAAGTCTCAGGGTACGAAGGCCGTAATTAGCAGTGTTTGCAGCTCTAGTATCTGGAGCTCAGGTGCTCTCACTGTTTATTACATTTGGTACATTTGGCCTTAAACAAACTATGCAAATGAGATGTTTCCCATAAACAGACAATGCCCGTGTCAGCTAATGAAGCCTTCTTTACAGACATTTAGTTATTCCATAAGGTTTAAAACCCTGTCAGTGTCTGCTCTTGTGTAAAAGTCGGGGAATTTCTGTGTCAACTCAATATAAAAGTTTCAGTTCTTTTTTGAGTTGAGAATACTACCCAATGGGATACAATGGGATCGGTGGAGTCATTTTGTATAACAGCTGCCTATTGGCCACAGTATGCTGTCACTCAAGCAGCCCTCCCTTGCTTGTTGCTGTTCATCCCTGGGAGATCCTCTCTTCATAAATAAAATTAATTTCTCCCTGCATTAATACTCCTTTAAACAATTGTTCAGTAACCAAAACGCATATTAGTACTACTGCCTTTCACAACCTAGCCCAGTTAGGTTTTGCTTTCTCTGTTCAGATATATACACCTTATTGCTATATACAGTACTGTGCAAAAGTTTTAGGCAGGTGTGAAAAAATTCTGTAAAGTAAGAATGCTTTCAAAAATAGACATGTTAATAGATTATATTTATCAATTAACTAAATGCAAAGTGAGTGAACAGTGAAAAATCTAAATCAAATTCATATTTGGTGTGACCAGCCTTTGCCTTCAAAACAGCATCAGTTCTTCTAGGTACACTTGCACAAAGTCAGGGATTTTGTAGGCATACAGTCAGGTATATGATTAAACAATTATAACAAACAGGTGCTAATGATCATCAATTCAATATGTAAGTTGAAACACAATCATTAACTGAAACAGACACAGCTGTGTAGGAGGAATAAAACTGGGTGAGGAACAGCCAAACTCCGCTAACAAGGTGTGGTTGCTGAAGACAGTTTACTGTCAAAAGTCATACACCATGGCAAGACTGAGCACAGCAACAAGACACAAGGTAGTTCTACTGCAACAGCAAGGTCTCTCCCAGGCAGACATTTCAAGGCAGACAGGGGTTTCCAGATGTGCTGCCCAAGCTCTTTTGAAGAAGCACAAAGAAACGGGCAACGTTGAGGACCGTAGACGCAGTGGTCGGCCAAGGAAACTTACTGCAGCAGATGAAAGACACATCATGCTCACTTCCCTTCACAACCGGAAGATGTCCAGCAGTGCCATCAGCTCAGAATTGGCAGAAAACAGTGGGACCCTGGTACACCCATCTACTGTCCGGAGAAGTCTGGTCAGAAGTGGCCTTCATGGAAGCCATACCTCCGACGTGGCAACAAGGCCAAGCGACTCAACTATGCATGAAAACACAGGAACTGGGGTGCAGCAAAATGACAGCAGGTCCTCTGGACTGATGAGTCAAAGTGTGAAATATTTGGCTACGGCAGAAGGCTGGAGAGCGGAACACGAATGAGTGTCTGCAGGCAACAGTGAAGCATGGTGGAGGTTCCTTGCAAGTTTGGGGCTGCATTTCTGCAAATAGAGTTGGGGATTTGGTCAGAATTAATGGTCTCCTCAATGCTGAGAATTACATGCAGATATTTATCCATCATGCAGTACCACCAGGGAAGCATATGATTGGCCCCAAATTTATTCTGCAGTATGACAACGACCCCAAACATACAGTGAAGGTCATTAAGAACTATCTTCAGCGTAAAGAAGAACAAGGAGTCCTGGAAGTGATGGTATGGCCCTCACAGAGCCCTGATCTCAACATCATTGAGAGAGGGGATTACATGGAGAGAGAGAAGCAACTGAGGCTGCCTAAATCCACAGAAGAGCTGTGGTTAGTTAGATTTGGGCCAACCTACCTGCCGAGTTCCTTCAAAAACTGTGTGTAAGTGAATCTAGAAGAATTTATGCTGTTTTGAAGGCAAAGGGTGGTCACACCAAATATGGTTTTGTTGTAGATTTTTCTTCTGTTCACTCACTTTGCATTCTGTTAATTGATAAATATAATCTATTAACATGCCTATTTTTGAAAGCATTCTTACTTTACAGCATTTTTTCACACCTGCCTAAAACCTTTGCACAGAACTGTATATACTGTTTTGTTTTGTAATAATAGGGTTATTATTAATCCACAGGGATTAATAGACCAGATCTGTCTCCTAGGGGTCTAGGAGTCGATTTTTCTTCCTGCACACGCTCTGTTATGGTTGATGTGCGGATGCCTGTTGGTTCTCTGCCCCCGTTTTTCATTATTTTCATTAATACATTATTACTGGTTTGAGTTGAGGCTGAACCCACAGCAGGCGTTGGCCTCTGGGCAGGCTTCCTTACCAGTCTGCTGCTGGGCTCCCTGGTGACAGCTTTGCTATACGGTATCCCATCCCCCCTCTGGTAGTATTCTACCAGAATGCAACCCTGTTTTTCTGAGAAAGAAGATGCAACCCAAAGGCTGCAAGTCTCTTGGCTTCCGGCAAAGAGAAGCGGATCCACTGTGCATCATATTCTTTATACAAGCAGAGCAGAGCTCTTGAGTGACAGCGCACTAATGGCCACAGTTCACCGAAGTCCCTTCGTAACAATGTAGTCCCCTTCCACTTCGAGTAGTATCCTCTTTTTTAGTTAACCAGAGTTTCAACCTATCATTTTAGATTAGTTTCCAAATTTTTATTTTGGTTAGTATTTATGTTATTTAAAGAAGTCTTCTCAAATGGACAAAGTGTAGGAGAAGTGGGGTTAAAATATATATTTGTACAATCATTTAAACTGCTCTTTTCTATATCAAAATACATTTTTTCCTCCAACATTTCCTTTAATCTGTATCATTTTCTTTGTACTTTGGTGACAGTTGCCTTCAAAGACTGTCTGCCGTGCAGCACGAATCCTTTGAATGCTAGTTATTATTCCTGGGTAGCAGATTCTGTGTTTGTGTGTTTGTGTGTGTGTGTTGTTTATCTATTAATTACTTCTACTTTGTTCTGTTTCCACTAGTTTGCCACCATCGAGACCATTGTGACTTCAGTGTCTGATGAGTTTCCCAAGTACCTGCGGACACACAAGCCGCTCTTCACCCTCGTGTGCTGTATCGCCTTCTTTATTCTTGGATTCCCCATGATTACTGAGGTGGGCTGAATGAGAACTACCTGGCAAATATTTACGAGGATATTTTGAGAGGAGACACAGAAACATCTTGAGTAATGGATCATTTAATTGATTAAAGGTTTTCCAAATTAACATGCTGTGTAGGGACGGCTACTTATTATAATTCAGTAATGTGGAATTTGAGAATTAACATGTATTAGGATGTACACTTACTCGTGACGGGACTGAGCTGAGCTACTCTACAATTCTAGATATGACACACTGTCGGAGCCATTGATATTCTCAATCAGAGCAGCATTCAGAGAACTGTACTGTTCAGGGAAGTCGAGTGGGTCTGTTGAGTATAATTAAAACATACAATGTATTATCTCTTACTTATGGATATGAGAAAAATCCAGTCACTCAGAAGACATTTCATAATATATATGAACTACACACAGTAGATGTATGTAGGGAACCAGATACCAGATGGAATATTGCAAAGGGTTGTGAAAGGATTAAAAGCTTTTCATTAAAATTGCTGCGCAGACACAAAGGACAACAACGGCAATCAGTTTAAGCCAACTTTTCTGTAATGGCTACTTGTGTATTCAGTTTTTCTGGATATTAGTTCAACAGAAGTGTTTGCAATAATGTACCTATATTATAATACTGAGACATTCAGAAAACTAAAGCACTGTGCAATATTGTGGCTTTAACTATGAACTATTTATTTATTTGGCTCCGTAACTCATATTCAGCATATAATCAAATTTGTAGAGGAACAGTAGAAAGGTGCAGAGAGGAGATTGGCTCAGCAACAATTATACAGAAAAACTAAATAAAGTATGTGATAATTAGAGCAACTGCGGCAGAAAGGGTAATTACAAGAGCATGCACTTTGCTTTTATGGCGGGAATGTCATAAGAATGAAATAAAATATGCTTATAATGTGATCTATTGCATTGTGATATTATTGTTGTGTTTTATTGCCACACAGAGTGGGATGTACATGCTGCAGCTCGTAGACACGTACGCAGCCTCCTATTCCCTGGTAATCATTGCCATTTTCGAGCTGGTTGGAATTTCTTATATATATGGTAAGTCATGAAACATGGCTGCATTGTACAATAAGCACTTATAACTCACGTTATACCCACCATATACTGTGGATTCTTTGGTTTTATTCAAGCAGTTTCTGTCAGATAAATCATGACCTCTACGTCAGTGGTTCCCACCCTGGTCCTGGGGATGCCTTGTCCTGCTAGTTTTTGTTCCAATTCCTTATCTGCTGGGGATATCAAGTTAAATATTTAAGTATATAAGGCACACAAATTATCCACCATCTTAAAAGTAAACTGAAGCTAGTTTTTAGTTCAATTAAAGTTTAAGTTAATTAATTAATGAAGTGCAGCTGGATCAAAAACCAGCAGGACAGTGGGACCCAAGAGCAGGGTTGGAATCGACTGCTAGGAATGGTCCATTGTTTAAAAATGAGAGAATCGCCAGTGACCACTAGATGGCTCTGTGACCATTACAGTGGATATTATGGACTGCAATGCTTTCCCTTGGGTTCTTGCATTGAAAGCAACCTGGCTTTTACTAAATTCAACTGTGGAAATGAGAGGGAATTGAGTGTCATTTTGTGGAACTGGCTTTCTTTTTAAAGAAAAATCTTAAATGACCATAAATGGTAATTGTTAAGGAGAAGAAAGATGAAAAACACTTTAGCTGGTGTCTCAATTGTAGCTGCAGAGGTTTTCTCGCTCTTGTCTTGATTTCTGCATCTGTGTCTGTAGTGGTCTTTCTCTCTCTCTCTCTCTTTTATAAATGTGTTTAGAGCTTTTAAGAGCCTTCCTCATCTATGTCTATGTGGAGGGGTTACATTATAAATTATGTCAACTGTAGACCAATCTAATACTCTTCCCTGTGCCTCCCTGTAGGGCTGCAGAGATTCTGTGAAGACATTGAAATGATGATTGGGTTCCAGCCAAACAAGTTCTGGAGAGTTTGCTGGGCTTTTGTCACTCCGACCATCCTGACGGTGTGTATGCCAGGACTTTACCTTTTACTTGTATGACACAGCCTCTCTCTCTGTCTGCATTCCCCCTGTTTATTATACACACTTCCATGCTGATGTAGGAAATAACTATTTTGACAAGCCTGGCTCACACTCTCTGCTTCTGACTAATATCTGCCTCCGAGAATAACATCTTCTTCGTATTGGAAAAAAGAAAAGGCAAAGGAATGGGTGCAATAGTTAAATACGGGAGATGTATTGCTTTTTAAACATTAAATGACACCCCATACATCAGTGTTATAACAAGTGACTTTCTATCAACAATCTAAGGGATTATAAACTATCTGTCGGTATGGGGAGGTTGGTAACACGTTAGTTAAAAACCCGTCAGAATTGCCTATTGTTGTTTCCTTGCAGTTCATTCTCTTCTTGAGCTTCTACCAGTGGAAGGTTATGACCTACGAAGACTATACCTACCCCACATGGTCCATGGTCCTTGGATGGCTCATGGTGGTGTGTTCTGTCATTTGGATCCCCATTATGTTTGTGATTAAAATGCATCTGGCCCCTGGCTCTTTCATCGAGGTAAGCACATTTAGAGTGGCGGTCAGAGTTTGCTTTACATCTGAAACAAACGGTCCTTCGGGCTGAAAAACTCATAGGATCAATAAGCCTGATCTCTCTTATTACACTGAAGTGGCGGGCAAAGGGTGAGCATTAATTTGTATATTGTGCTGTTCTTCCTGTGGGCAGATTGAACTGATTAATTTATTTATACTGATTAATCTATGAAATTGGCCTTCAGCAGACACAGCATGCAATCTGTGTGTGTGTTGAGATTTCCACTTGACGAAGCAGTATGAAAACCAAAACGAAACGAGAAAAAAAACAATGCACAGATTGTTCTTTTAGTTGCAGCAAAGCGCTAATAGCCTGCTGTTCGCAATTTCGAAATGTGTATGTGCCTGCCACTGGAAAAAAAAAGAAAAAAATGAACAACAGCTCAATTGTTTACTTTATTTGTGTGTTTGTAGCAGTGATATGGATCTAAGACACCTAGAAAATGATATAACCTTGTATAATGCCCAGCAGCACTGTTTTGATCAATAAGTGAATGCGAATGGTATGCTTCACTGGATATTTTAATTATCTAAAAAGCAAACATAGGGCTTCTGTTTGATATTCTTTTTTATTGATCATCAATTAGTAAAGTGCAATATGAGAGACTTGCTACCATGAAGTAAGCATGCAACTGACCTTAGTAAATCAAAGTAATTGTGCTAGATTATCCTTGCTTCAGACAGAATGTGTTTAAAAGGAAACTGGGGTTAAGGATGATGTGTGAAGACCATAACAATACACAGTGTCTTTTTTTTTCAGTTAAAGATAATATTGGATAGAAAACTTGAGAATAATTAACAATTGGCTTCAGTTTCTGCCTCTTTATCCCACAAGCGACCGTATGAGAAAGAAAGTATGATAATGTGTTATATGTAAATGGGATTAGAGGAGAAGGGCCAAACACAGAGACAGGCAATCCTCGCTATGTTGCGGTGTTCCCTTGCAGCACACTGCCTGCTCAGGAGATACTTGCTTACTGTCACAATCAATAAACTAATGGCTCATCTCAATTCACAGAGGCTTAAACTGGTCTGCTCTCCACAACCAGACTGGGGTCCCTTCTTGTCAAAGCACCGCGGCGAACGCTACAAGAACATGATCGATCCTCTAGGAACCAACTCTCTGGGACTCAAGCTACCACCAAAGGATTTCGAACTAGGATCTCAGTATCAATAGCTCCTGTTGACGTTTCTTGGTGAAAACGTGGCACTCTCTGTCCTTTGCGATTTGTTTCCCCTCCTTCCTCTCGCAGTTTTCTTTCCCGCAGCGGGTCACCTCGCAACGTTTGGTGGCAGTTCGTTCCGGAAACATGTTTTGCTTTGCTTTCTTGCATCGCTCAGCCCCATGGGTTTCCTTAAGTAAATGAAGCTTTTGCCTCACAGACATACATATAAATACATCACTTTTTTCTTTTCGTGAGGTCTGTTCGAGAACAAAAGGAAAGAGAAAATCTATAGTCGGTGAAAGCTTCCTGTCTAAAACGTAATCTAAGGATGGAGTTACTCACCCTCAAAGGCACGATACTCTTTCTGTGTAACCTATATAAAAACTGGCACGGACTGCAAGCATCTGTGACCCATGGAAATCCATTGACCTCTATAAAAATGCTAGAAATAAATTGCTGGCATTTTTCCATACTTATTTATAGGGCACATCATATTTTACATTTGTGTTAAAAAGCTAAATAAGAGTGAGTAAAAATATTTAGGGTACCACCACTTGGAGTTTTTTCTTTAGAAACATATTACTTCAACATGGTTAACTAAACATTATAACTGTTATATTTAGCCCATACACCATCCATTGTTTTTGTTTTCTGTCATCTTCTCATACAGTAAACAAGCAAATCTATCATTTGTGCCGAAATCTATCGTTTTCTCCCTCTTTGCTTGGATTTGCAGAATGCTGGTTGTTTTACTCTTACATTTAATTAGAAAAACCAAACTATTGTATACTTCTGCATCGTAGAGTCTAGATGTACTTTTCTCTCTTGTCTAAAGGGGAAACTACTGTTGCCCCACATCTATATATAAACTCTTTAATACATATTCTCTCTTATAGTAGCTTAAGATAGATTAAATCATTGACAGTTAAGCCTCCTACCTAATTAATACCACTTCCTTCATTTCAAAATACAAGAACCAGTTACATACCACGCTGAAAACATGTACTTATACTTTGAGATCTTAAATATAATCAATGGCCATATATGTGTACATAGAATTATATCCAATATTTATTGCTAAACAGTATATGTTGTAGTCTGTTTATAACTTTTGTGGATCATTTCTCCTCACAGGTTCACATAGTAAACTTCAGTGGGTTCAAGTCAATGACTAAGAGAGGATCTGTATAACTCTAATTTTCAAATTGTCTATATTATTGTAACTTGTATAAATTTACACTTTTTAAAAAGTGATCAGTGTTCACGTAGTGTGTGCTAGTGTTGTCACGTCCCTATGAGTATCTTATGAAAATGTAGAGATGGTGAGAATAGAGTAGTTTAGAAACCACTTTTTCTGAAACGGTTATAGTCTGAAATCCTTTAGTGGACTTCTGGGGACTGCTTCACCATCGAGTTGTCTGTCTGTCTGTCTTCATGTAACAGGGTCTCAGGTAAACTTACTATCATAAACTGCATTTCTAGATGTAGTTGGATGCCATCTGCATTTAGGCGTATGTACGAGATTTTTAGTGTCCCATCGTTGACATCATGTGTTGCTTTCGAAGCATTTGAAAATGTATCTCCCATGTGTGTCTCTTAAAAGAAAAGAAAAAACAGAAGAGAAAAATCACAACAACCAAAATACTAATATTAAAAAAAACAAAAGGAAAAGGAAAACCACCAAATCTTTATATGATGTGTTGAACTTTCATACTTTCGTGTCTCTTTAGGCTAGTGCCTAAGTTCAGCATTAGCAAGCCATCTTGGTCATGGTTTTGCAAGCAATGCCTTCCCAACAGGGGTAATTCCAGGCTTGGCAGTGACTAGTCTCATGGTACGACTTATTATCTTATTAATCTTGGCTGATGAATTTGCACCGTAAACGATTTAGTCTTCAGTAAGAGTCACATCTGTTAAACCAGCTACTTACCACGACTCAATTCACTGTCCTATTGATTACAACTTACTTGGGTAACATTCACAAGTACACTTATCTCCTTAATGAAACCAGACATCGCTTGATTTAGTGGCTTTTTACGCATCAGGCTGTTGTTCAGTAGATGCACCACATTGTTATCTAAAATAACATTCCAAACCTCACAGCTAAACGGCTAATCAACAAATCTGTGGAAATGCCATTCTGCAATATTTTAACAGCGGGATATGAATGCACAAAAATCTCATATTTTTTGTGATTTAAAGCACTAACATCCCAACAGATGTTCCGGTCTTTGTAGGGATGACAGGGACAGGAATTAGTACAAGACACAAAACAAAACAAAAATATATCCCCTGTTGCTTTAGCATTTGTAGTGAAATGTGTGTTTAAAAAAACAGAAACATTTCATGTAAATTCGGCATGTTCTGAGTGGGTGTGCAGACGAGCCGCGCTGCTGCCGGGTTCATGTGTCTTCTGCTATTCTTTTTGTTTGTAGTCTTAAAGCATTAGTACATTGCTCTTTATGGGAAAACAGTGATTTATTTCCATCTATGTTTAGTATTCTGTCCATTCCTAGCACTGTTCAGATTGTCTTGCCCCCTCCGCCATTCTTCAGGACCATATTTCTTTCTCCCATCATTGCTATACCAACAATCGAGTGTCCTACGTGTTGAATACCAGACGGTTTCTTTTGAAGATGACATGAGCTCTGTGTATTGGCACTCTGGAAGGCCACACAATCTAGACAAAGACAGGTTATTGTTGTTTGTCAGAGCAGTATTTGATTCACCTTTCAGAGTGAGACCAAACCTGCCACAGCTGCTGGTAGCACGAGACAAGCCGACACACCGGCAAGTGGAATATCATTGAAAACAGATACATTCCAGTTGGTTACGTGTATGTATATTTCTGTGCTAGATGGAATATATAGTACTTATTTAAATGGTTGCCTTTGCAAAGCATTGTAGCTGATTTGGCTTGGTAAATTACAAATTACTTCCATTCTCTGGCAGACACACACTACAAAATGCAGTCATTTGTTTTTTTAAACCTTAACATAAATAGAGTTCCTTCTATTTTCTCATGACTGCTGTTGTATTCCATTTTATTTTTTGTATAGAAAGATAATGCTACTGCTTGGACTAGAGCTACTCAACAAACAAACAAATAAGCAAGGCTTTCAATCTGTTCTGTCACAGAACTTTGTTACAACCAGCACTTTGATTATTTAAGTGAACCCAACAACAATCAATGAAGTAATCCCTCGGCTGGTTTTAACAGTAATGGAATGGATTGAAAAAGGCTGCATGTTCAGTCAACCCCACGCTAGAGAGTTTGAATGAGGGCTGCTTTTCCTTATTCACCTGTAAGTTTTACATCATGGAAAACCATGATATATACGAGAGTCTTTCCATGATGCTGAGGTGTATGTCTTTCTCTGAAGAAAGCAAAACCTGATATTTTCTAAAGAAGACCACCGGTGTCTAAGGTTTTTCTTCCAGAAATTCAGAACATCGCCCTTCATAAAAATTAAAAGCCCAAGCTGTAAAGATGTTTTATTTCACTTTTTGATTAGTTAAAACATTTTACCTTCAAGGTCACATTTTGCACAGCAGGTGCATGTATCCCCCCATCCCCGCCACCCTGTGTGTTCTTGCATGCGTTCACCCATTTCTTGCTGGTACAGAGTTCACTGTCACTTCTCCAGAGTCACGCCATTTGGAGAAGGTTATCTTTTAACCAGATTTTCCCATTTAAAGTACAGTATGTCATTTTGTATGCCTACAAGTCAACTTTAGGCAGTAGAGAACCAAAGAAGGAGAGCTTTATGAAGGGTTAATGATATGTACACAATTAAACAAATGAATAAATTGATGAATCAATACATATTAAATAAAATATTTAAGAGACTGAGAAACTGCCAGTCATGTTTCATTTGTGTTCATTACTATTTGCCAACATGTTACAATACATTTTCAGGTAACCATTGGCCTTATAGATGTCTTCTAATTTTAGAATATTGTATGTATTTAAATAAAAGATATAAAGTAGTCTGCCATATATATTAAATCTATTATCTAGTGTGTGTTGTGTCTTTTTGGCACTTTATTGTGGACCTATCGCTGTATAGGTTTAATTCCTAATTACTTGCGTAATGTCATATATTTATGCGTGTTTTATGTGAGGTACTGCTGCCTATGGATATAGATATGTACCTCAGTCAGGTCATGAAATCTATTTATTTGCCATACAAATAGTGTATAAAATATATAAATATTAAGTTTTGAAACTTGTGCCAGAAATATCATATATTACATGTGAAATGCATTATTTATTTAAAAATGTCACTAATTCTTGAGGCCCTACCTCAGATTTTGTATTTATGTATACAAATGCAATTTATGTATAATATCTTTGCCAATATTATGATGTTATAAATTAGAGTTTATCCTATAATCTATACCTTCTAAGATCACTAAATAAATGTCAATGTTTTAAACGTCAGTGGTGTGTTTGTGCATTTTCTCATGAAACAGGTAACCCAGACAACATAACATTACACAAGGATTAGCGGGGTGTGCGGGAGAATAACATGATTAATGAGATCCTACAAGCACACGTCCCTGGAGCAATTTGATTGTAGTACCTGTACTTATAAAAAGACCATACATTCCCCAGAGAGAGAGAGAGAGAGAGAGAGAGAGAGAGAGAGAGAGAGAGAGAGAGAGGATCTTGCAATTTCCTCCTTATGAAGTCTCACATGTGGAACACTAACAATTAAACTCAAATACAGAAAATATATGGTTTGCTTGCTTTTGAGGGTGTATGTTAAGTGAACACCTAATTCCTACATTGTAAGTTAATTACAATATGATCCCTTCAACACAAGTATTCTTATTCTTATTCTTATTGTCATCACTATTATGATGATTATTATCACTATTCGACCCCATACCTTTAATAGAAATCCTCAGTCTAACCCCTTTGCTTTGCTACCTCTTGTCACAGAACTGGAGTTTTCGAATTGGTCTGCAGGGGAAGGTTTTACAGTGTAAAGCAATATCCACCCAGACTGCATCATCTAGCTAATAATGACAGAAACAGCATGCTAAATGTGTTATATAGCTAGCTGCCAGCAAAAAACCACCCGGACAGAAACCTTTCCGTGGTTTATAGGTCAATTAGGGCTCAATATCTGGATGCTGTCGAGACCCCTGTTTGGGGACGGTGGACTCTTCCACTGAGCCACAGCCACACCGGTGGAGCGCACACAGTTTGGAGAGAGACGTGGAGCAGGGCAAGTTTGGATTACTGTGCAGCCGCATCTTTGGGGTATCTGTTAGGAAACTGGACAGACTTATACACCGCGCATACAAATGGATCTTTTTGTGGCGATATTACCGGTCTTACTAATTGCAAAACCAGGTAAGCAAACATTTGACTGAACAGAAGATTGAATCGCGATGTCTAAGGGGAGATTGGTTAAATCATTTAGAATTTCTTGTTTCCATGAATTCTGGTTAAAGGTTGTTGTTTTTACTGTAAACTGCATTGGCAGTTTCTATTTTATTATTATTATTATTATTATTATTATTATTATTATTATTATTATTATTATTGTTATTTTTGTACCTACCAGTATGGCTGGCATTGTTATTTTTGGAAAATCTTTGCAAAACTTTGCTGGTGTAGCCAAATTACAAAAAATCTAAAAATCAGTCTAAAAAAGCAAGTCGCATACATTACTTGCTACCTGCTTCTAAAGCAAATAAACACCAAGGGTCAATGAAAAATCGTAAAACATCCTATCAAAACCTTAGGATGCTACCAAGCAGATGCGTAAAGCGCATTGGAAGCACTTGGATAAGCTGGGGGACATGGTTTGGGGGCTGAAATGACAGGTGTGGTGTGAAGCGCAAACAGCAGGAGCTCAGATACAAATAATAATACAGCACAAAGGGAAATCTGTATGTGGATAAATGCATGTGTAAGCTGTTTTTATTCTATTGAATCACAGAGGCTACTCTAGTTTTGTGATAATCGCATGATTTGTCCCCATTATACAGGTAAATGCGTATTTTTCTACTAACAAAAAGTTAATATATAGCAATAGACCAAATGGTGCCTTTTAAACGTAGTTACCTTCCTTGTTAAGAGACTTGTTTTCTTTCATCTTGCTGTTGCTACTATTTCCCTGGCACGTTTAAAATAGTCATGGTAACATCATCCTCCTCTACCGAGTTAGAAGTGCGTTAGGGAATATCTCGCTTTAGCCAGCCTCTTACCATCTCCCAAAAGATACCCTGACATATATATCTAGAGCAGACACTTCCTCCAAACCCTTCAATGAGACGTGCAATCAACTGAATTTGTAACAAAACATATTGCATATATATTTCTTTGTAGTTTTAGGGATTGGAATTGACCCTGATTTACAAATTGATATCATCACCGAACTGGACTTCGCAAATGCAACTTTTGGAATAACACAAGTGACAGGACTGCACAACAACAGCAAAGCCTTCTTGTTTCAAGGTAATGTTACTATTATTATTATTTAAAACAATGTAAATGTGCATGCGTTCTCAACCTCAAGTCATTTTTACTCTCCAAAGGAATAGTGTTCTGTGAGATATGATATTGATATGTATATATATGCATGCATTCTTCTGTAGTTCAGTGGCTGAAAGGTCATATATTGTATCCATTGAAGAGGAGAGCCTTCTACTAAATAATCTATCAAAGTTCAAACATATCACTGTAATATCTACACCTAGTATGCTTTATGCTGGTTCTAACTGTCTAAAAATACAGAACAATTAAAATATTCAACGTGGTGCCATTTAAAACTTTACAACACCCGGGAGATTGAATGCTAATTCTTTCTTCCAAGTCAGGGATGGTTGGGTTAAAGCCAGGTTTCAGTTTCAGTAGGACAAAAACGTAATTACCGAATTATTGGAAGTATGATTTATGGCATTAATTTACTTAATAAAAAACGCTTTATACACAGTAATTAAGATAAGATTGCATGCAGGAAACCTGAATGAGATATGTTCTTTACATCTACAAATTAAATCTGTCATAGGGGGCAAAGCTAAAGTTATGGACAAGCCATATAAATTTTAGCTGGCAGGTTTGTTAATGGTGATCTATTTTTTTTTTTAGCTTTGCAAACACTTACTGGGAGCTCTCTATTTAAAATATATATTGTAATACAGATAACGTACCATCAATATGTGTGGGTATATTGATCTAATGTGATGTGTGTCTATACACACACACACACACACACACACACAGACATATGAATGGACGAGGCTTCGTGGCTGTGGATAGCTATATCTGTGGTTAAGAATCCTGTTTGTTCTGCTCAGCACTGCCCAACAGGAGCAGCCATTCCACCAGCAAAAGGCGGTGTTATTTTTGGTGTTGAACCAAGGAAGTCCCAGGGGCACTGTCTGATAATTACTTCACATTTAATTTGTCCCTTACAGCAGCTGCTTTCCGTTTTTCTGCTTCATGTATACTTAAAATGTATGACTGATACAGTAACATCATGCATATTTCATATAAAATTAGTACTCAACCTCAATGACTTGTGGGTGGTTATTTTTTAAGTAATATATTGAAGCACAAGCTAGAAATAATGCATGTGTATGTGTGTGTATATATATATATATATATATATATATATATATATATATTTTTTTTTTTTTTTTTTTGCTTGCTTTTCAAATTGGTTTGGATGGGAGCCCTTGATCTTGGTTGAGAGTGTATTGTCCATGTAAAATAATTTACCATAACAAAGGTTTTTCAGAGAAAAATATCCCTAATCAGAGATTTTTTTTAATTTAAACCTTGAATAATTCATACCACAAATTATTTATAACTTTTTAAATATGTAGAGTTTACTGCTTTTTAATAGCAATGGTTATACTCAGCATAACAAGGAAAGCAAGAACTACTGGTTTAATATGATGGAGACGGATTCAAATTTCGACCATGTTTGAGGGTTTCTCAAATGTTCTGAAGTTCAGATGCTTGACTGCACAGCAATTTTCAACCTTTTCAGCACGGAACTACATTGTCTTCAAATCACATTCAAATTCACAGCGTTCATTACAGACTTTTCTACTTCTTGAACTACACCACCCTTTGTTGCTTTGTGCTTTCTCAGAAACAGACTTTGCTGAATGACAGGTGATTTTATGCTTGGTGAACTAAAATTATGCCTTAAAGACACTTTTGCTTCCATTCCCATCAAACGTTTTGGTTACCAAAGGGGTATTTCCAATAACGTTAAGATTGTTCCAGAATATAAAAACTGGGGTCATTTTTAAATTCACTGTATGGCTCAACATTTCCTTTGTGTGACAGTGTCAGTTTTGAAGGGTAAGTACGTTAAAGGTAATTTAAACTGACCTTTTGTTTTTGTTGTTCAGAATATGCAGAATAACTTACAGTACTGCGATATATTACAAAATGTTCTCTCAAAAGTCCTGCAACCATTAAAACAATACCAGTAACTTACCAGCAATTGAGCAACTACTATACACTCACCTAAAGGATTATTAGGAACACCTGTTCAATTTCTCATTAATGCAATTATCTAACCAACCAATCACATGGCAGTTGCTTCAATGCATTTAGGGGTGTGGTCCTGGTCAAGACAATCTCCTGAACTCCAAACTGAATGTCTGAATGGGAAAGAAAGGTGATTTAAGCAATTTTGAGCGTGGCATGGTTGTTGGTGCCAGACGGGCCGGTCTGAGTATTTCACAATCTGCTCAGGTACTGGGATTTTCACGCACAACCATTTCTAGGGTTTACAAAGAATGGTGTGAAAAGGGAGAAACATCCAGTATGCGGCAGTCCTGTGGGCGAAAATGCCTTGTTGATGCTAGAGGTCAGAGGAGAATGGGCCGACTGATTCAAGCTGATAGAAGAGCAACTTTGACTGAAATAACCACTCGTTACAACCGAGGTATGCAGCAAAGCATTTGTGAAGCCACACCACATACAACCTTGAGGCGGATGGGCTACAACAGCAGAAGACCCCACCGGGTACCACTCATCTCCACTACAAATAGGAAAGAGAGGCTACAATTTGCACAAGCTCACCAAAATTGGACAGTTGAAGACTGGAAAAATGTTGCCTGGTCTGATGAGTCTCGATTTCTGTTGAGACATTCAGGTGGTAGAGTCAGAATTTGGCGTAAACAGAATGAGAACATGGATCCATCATGCCTTGTTACCACTGTGCAGGCTGGTGGTGGTGGTGTAATGGTGTGGGGGATGTTTTCTTGGCACACTTTAGGCCCCTTAGTGCCAATTGGGCATCGTTTAAATGCCACGGCCTACCTGAGCATTGTTTCTGACCATGTCCATCCCTTTATGACCACCATGTACCCATCCTCTGATGGCTACTTCCAGCAGGATAATGCACCATGTCACAAAGGTCGAATCATTTCAAATTGGTTTCTTGAACATGACAATGAGTTCACTGTACTAAACTGGCCCCCACAGTCACCAGATCTCAACCCAATAGAGCATCTTTGGGATGTGGTGGAACGGGAGCTTCGTGCCCTGGATGTGCATCCCACAAATCTCCATCAACTGCAAGATGCTATCCTATCAATATGGGCCAACATTTCTAAAGAATGCTTTCAGCAGTTCTGAAGGCGAAAGGGCGTCAAACACAGTATTAGTATGGTGTTCCTAATAATCCTTTAGGTGAGTGTATATACCACACTCCTCCTCACTAGAAGGAAAAATATAGAATCGGTTTGGGAAAATAAATAGGCTTGTTATATCTGGTTGGATTGCCACCATATGTCCTTCACACATATCATAGCACATGATGAGAAAACAACATCTTTCCGAACTTTCAGCTGTGTAGGAGAGTATGTTTCATTACATTTCCTTTAGCACTCACTGCCTTGGCTGCTTTCAGGTGAGGTGTACCTGTTGTTTCATAGCAGCTACAAGATTCACTATCCTATATGAATATATATATATATATATATTTGGGCGATACAACACAGATCTTGTCAGCTATTTCTTCATTATTTTCACTCACAAAAGATGGTTCCAGGACTTTTGGTGACTGGATTAATTTTCGACTTGTCACGCTAATTATCACTTTTGTTCATTTCGTTCATATCAGAAGACAATTTATCAGCTCTCTCCCATTCCTTTGGGGAAAAAAATGAAAGTGTAAAGTCCCCATTTTAATGTATGCGTTGAATTAAGTATATGAGTCACTTTTATGAGAAATTCAGAAATAAGACATAAAGAAATGTATATTTTTTCCCCCACTGAAAGACTAATAATACTCACCGCCTTTCCCTCTTACTAGCATTAAGCTGTTGCAGATTTACAGACCTCCTGTACAATGTATTTTCCAAAGGAAATACAACTTCTGTTCAGCTCCCACCATATGTGCTTTCCAATATAAAATTTGAATTTCAGGATCTAATTCCTAGACTGAGATAAGAGCCAGTCTGTTTTTTTCTCCTGTTCTTCAGGTTAATTCAGGTCATGTTTTTGATTGTTTCAAGTCTGTTTCTACAAATACCCTCGTCATATTGCATAGCTGTGAGGAAGTTAAAATAGATAACTGAATAAATCAACCTCGTTTGGACTAACGCTCAATGATTGTTAAGAACGGGACCACATTTTCTGTTCTCTCACATTTCCTGTATTAAGCAGAACACAAAGAATGGCCGTGTTCAGTGCTGGCAGTGAGAATAATATGACAGTCCTTAATATCACAGTTGACATGATTAATAAACAGCAGATGTCTATAATGGTAAAAACAAGAACATTTTGTTCCTCTCAGTTAAACACAAGAAAAGGGAAAAATCACAGGTACGCCTGATAAGAAAGAAATGCATTAAAATTCTCATTTGAACAGTCCCAGTAGTGCTCAAAGGTCTTGCTCAAACCTTGTGGGATCTTGTCTGGAACTTGTTAAAGCAGTTTTGGAGAACATTGCTCCAGTGTTTTCCCCTACCTATCTGAAAAACTAATTTACCAAAATCATTGCTTGTTTCTGATGGTCTGTGTGGTCACAAATGCAAGTTACTTTTGAGGCCTGATTAACGGCTGCTAAATTCCAGGGGCATCAAGCTAGTTTTCAGTAAATCTAGACACTTTCTGGATAACACAGTGGGAATTATTGTGCTGTCCGTGGAGCTAGTTTGAGTGAGGTTTAAAAACAGAAACAATGCCCTAGAGGGTTAATTTCACATGTCAGTATGCTTTGCCTTTTGATACAAATACTCAACCATAGTCTAAAAATATTTGTTTCCCTCACATTCCAATGTTTTCCCATAAAGGATTATTACTCTCCATGTTACTACGCTGCAACTATAGGCTTAAAGCTGTGTTCGTGAAAGCCCGATTATAGAAAGCTAAGGTTGCGTTGAAGTACAGTCGTAATCACAAACCATGGAATTAAGGATCAACAAGTACGGGACGATCAATAAAAATGAGGAGCAGAGTCTGTCCCGTGAAACACTCATGCTGACAAAGAAATGTAAGCTTTAAGGACGCTGTCTTATTCCATTTGCCGCTCGCAGTGACTGTTTTGTGAAGTATCGCAAGCCTTGCTGTTATTGCTCCAGCCAAATGCACAATGCTGTGGGGACACATGTGGCACAGATTTTCAAATGAAAGCCCATGCCAAATACAGAAACTGACAGCTCAGGAGGAAGTGTGAGGAGGCTATTAACATCCGAGGCACGTTGTCTGTCACTGAACCTTCTGCAATGGATGCTATCAAACTTTTCATATTTTATTCATGAGTTGTGGGCTGTTCCAGTGGAGGATGTGAAGCCGCACTCTCCAGCATCACCATGCAATAATCATAAAAAATATTTACATGATATTAATTCCTTACAATGTAACATCAAAAAGGTTGTTGAGAAAGGAGCCATGTTTACACAGGCCCTGTCAGGATGGGGAGTGTAATTGACACACGTGCTGAACCATGTGACGAAGAGGAGAGGAACACCGAGCTGGAGGTTGCTCATGGTATAAATCCTTCCATCCATCTGTGCATCACAAGTCTTGGACAAATCTGTGTGCTTTTGTCTTCCACATCTCCTTCAACCAGTTGTGTTGATTAAAAATAATATAATAAACCATATGTCACTGCAATTATATTTTAATTAGTGTTTAATCCCAGAAACAGCCTGAATCCAAATAAGTGTTGCATCAATTATACTGTAGTTTGCTGCTATATATATATATATATATATATATATATATATATATATATATATATATATATATAGCATGTCTTAGTGTGTCGCTGGCTTGTTGGGACCTTAAAGAGATGTCTGTCCGAGTCACTTGCCTGTCCGTCTCATAGTGATCGTATTGTGTGAAACCGCTGTACTTCGGCATGCCTTGTTTTATTACTTTGCCTACCAACTCAGTCAGTCATACATTTATCTATCTTCAAGGCATCAAAGTGTCAAAAAGTTTTTGTACTTAGATGTAAATATGTGTTAGAAAATAGCTGCATGGAACCTGTAATTCTCAGTGGTGGAAATAAGATTCCCATTACATCGCAGTTTCAGCTTAATTTAAGAGAGTCTGACAGATGTGCAGCCAAAATATTTCCAATTTGAACTCTTCTGCCTGATCAGTACAAGGTCTACAAATACACAGCAGCATGTAAAACCTGAAATGGATCGAAGCGCTATAGAATGGCAGTCTTTTTGCCCATCATGCATTCTGTTCTGAATAGATCTTTTTCTTGCACAGTGAATCGAAGGTGTTTGCCCTTTTAAAAAACACGATCAATAGATAAATACCTCAGTATAAAGATATGGCTGGATGGGTATTCCTGCCTTATAGAGCACATTGTATACACCTTATTGAAAGTCTCAGGGTAAAGAAGGATCAATCTGAGTTGGTCAAAATAGCAGCAGAGAGTTTTAGTTAATCTACCCTACATATGAAGCCTGTTATTTTTTTTGCTTGCAGTGTGTAGTGTTGTATGTCTCTCTGCGTATTATCAGGCGTTGTGGTGAAGAACATCACAGATGTCTCACTTCAATCTCTCCATGGAGACTACCGAAATGTGTGCACGCTTGAGCCGGAGAAAGTGAAGCAAAGCCACAAAGCATTCCTCTGTTGCCTTAGCCAGTGATTTCTAAAGTCTATGAAGTGTAATCATAGGGGGAGGGCCTCTTTCAAACGTGCGATGCGACTCAAAATGAGGGAAAGGACGTCTTGCTGGCTCAAAGGTTGTAAAGGGGTAGCACTGTGGAGTAGTGGTTGGAGCTCTGCACGGACTCTGGTCACATGATCCCAAGTGGGGGACTTTGCTGTTGTACCCTTGAGCATTTAAAATGAAAATAGTGAGCTGAGTGAATGCGTTTCAAAGCTGTGCAGTGTAGCAACCTTGGGATTGGCACAGTAAAGCGAAGCTCAGTCTGAAATTCATAAGAACAGAGACTCCCTAGCACAGGAGTGTTTAACTGAAGGCCGTTTTCTCAGCCTACACACAGTGCTTCACCAAACAGACCTAATGCGTGAAAATCAAGGTTAGAAAGGTTTTACAGGCACTTCTCACTATAACGGGAGTGGATTTCCACAGTCATTTGGTCAATAGCTCGTGGCGATAGCTGGCCTCCTGTTTATTTGTGCAGCTGGTGTCATTTGAAAGTGAAAATGAATACCTTAACCACTCATCTGCCATCTGAAAATCATTCCAGAAGACTGTGAAAGGCGGACCTGTAAAGTGGAAATGGACATGGTGAACACTGCTGAACGCACCATTAGTGTTCACCATGTCCATTTCCACTTTATAAGGCGAAGGGGTTTTGCAGGCTGCAGGAATAGGGCCTCCTCCAGCTGGTCTGCTGTGACTGATACATTCTTCCCACCTCCCACTGTCTTTGCAGTTCCCTTGTTTCTTCCGCGGAGCTCCTTCACAGAAAACACCCCCTCAAGTAGCTGTTATCAGCTGCTGAGGCCAGCCTTGACTGACCCCACTCATGACTATCTCTGCGACTGTCCCTTAGTGCGCTCCGTATCGACTGACTGGCGTTTAACATTGTGACCACATTGCTTTCTGCCACACAATATTTATTTATGTATCTCCTGGATTTATTTCAGCATCCCCCCGTTTCATGCCTAGCAGGGGGCGTGCTCTGTCTTTTCCGCCTGGCATGGGCACACAGAGTCTTATTATTAGTCTAAACCAGATGGAAAAGAAGCTGAGGAGATATGCATTGCGTAGCAGCACATGGTACTTTCTTTCTTTGCAGATTCATCCTTTTGTTAAACCTGAGATGGATCAGTATTCTTCATATTGGCACTTTGGTCGGAATTCCATTCAAATTGCATTCTGTTAGGTGTGAATTCATTATTTTGATAGTTTGATATATATATAAAACCAAACTATTTTATTCCCAGTCTTAAACAGTTTATTTAAAATATACCTTATTATCTACACTGGCCCATTAGGACCTGTGTTGTCCGTTGCTCTTAATAAACCCTGGATTAATTAATGTAATTGATCACTTAAGTATAACATCTAATGTTATAATGTTGTAATTTAAACAAATATATATTTTTTTTCTGTAATCAAGGGAAAAGAGAAAAGTTAACTATGACTGGAGAGGGAGTCTGTGGCTAAATAAGCTCGTATAGGGTCACAGTTTCCAGTTATGAACAAATGTTATGTCAAATCATAACGTACGTTCTTAATGGTCAGGTGACCTAGTGATTTCAATGGAGAATGACTTCACAGATTGTGTGACTTCTTTGGAGTTTGAATAAGTGTGAAGAGTGAAGGTTTTTATGCAGTTCTATGTTTTGCTGTTTTGACATACATTGTATTAAGTCAAAGTAAGTTGTTTACAAGCCACTGATCCAGCTTTTATCCGATTATTTTCCAGCCCTGGTTTATATATTTCTCATGCTTGGTTGCTTAACTGATGATAAACAACATCGAAGGACCATCGGGGTTAATGTTTTGCTCATATTTAATAACTCATACACTAATTACCTAATGAGCCAAATTATTTAATTAACATATAACATCTAGAAGCAGCTACTGGCTTTTCAATTTCTCCAATTGCCCTTTTAACAGTTTTGAATTAACTTTTAGATTAAATACTTTTGTGACCTGTAAAGGATGCTTTTTGAGAAATTCTGATTACATAATTCATTCATATATTAAATGTTTGGCATATATAATAGACCAGCCATCTGTGCAATGTTTACTTTTACATTATGTTTTTTTTTCCCAAAAATATATGCAATATGTTTTCTCTTAGAGGAGTTTTTACTGGATGCTACACAGCATTGTTTTTTTCTTCAGCTCAAACCTTTCACGCAAAGTGTAGGTGTCTGTTCCTCGAATACTGTTTTTCAGTTTATTTTCAGCGATTCTGTAGATTACATACCTCAGAATGTTTATATGTCACTGATCAAATAGCCAATTTCAGGTCCATTACAAGGAGATAATAGAAGCGGGTTGCCTTATCTGTATGGACATTAGACACGTAATTCAAGGCCCATTACCACTTAAATAGTGAATTGTGCTTGAGGTGTATTTAAAATTCCCATTACAGCAACTGCCATTTTGCTCTTATACTAAAATCCAAGCTCAGTTGAGTTTGTGATACTAAAATCATATTCACTTCAGTAGCTCCAGAGGTGCCTGTGTATTTTGTATACTCTTATGAACAGAATTCTCCACCTTTTATTTGAAGTGGATACAGTACACTGACTTGATGTTTTTCCTGGCTCCCTGCACTATGCTTTACAACCAAGGTTTCTTGCAGGTCCTGCTTGCAATAAATAGCAACAATGTTTGGGAGGGGAGGGGGTGGAAGGAGGTAAATGTATATATACAGTTAGGTCCATAAATATTTGGGCAGTGACACAATTGTCTTCATTTTGTCTCTGTACACCATCACAATGGGTTTGAAAGGAAACAATCAAGACATACTTTAAGTGTAGACTTTCACCTTTAATTTGAGAGTAGATACATCCAAATTAGGTGAACGGTGTAGGAATTACACCCATTTGTATATGTGGTCCCCCCAATTTTAGGGGCTCAAAAGTATTTGGACAAACTAACATAATCATGAATTAAATTGTGAGTTTCAATACTTGGTGGCAAATCCTTTGCAGTCAATGTCTGCCTGAAGTCTGAACCCATAGACATCACCAGATGCTGGGTTTCTTCCCTGGTGATGCTCTGCCAGGCCTGCACTGCAGCTGTCTTTAGTTCCTGCTTATTCTTGGGGTGTTTTGCCTTCAGTTTTGCTTTAGAAATCAGAACAAACCAATCAGAGAGATAGCAAAAACATTAGGTGTGGCCAAATCAACTATTTGGTACATTCTTAAAAAGAAAGAACGCACTGGTGAGCTCAGGAACACCAAAAGGCCTGGAGGACCACGGACAACAACTGCGATGGATGACAGAAGAATTCTTTCCCTGGTGAAGAAAAATCAGGATGTAGGCCTATCTGTGTCAAAGTCAACAATCAAGAGAAGACTTCACCAGAGTAAATACAGAGGGTTTACCACAAGATGGAAACAGGAAACAGGAAGATTAGAATTTGCAGAAAAACATCTAAAGAACCCTGTTCAGTTCTGGAACAACATCCTATGGACAGATGAGACAAAGATCAACTTGTACCACAATGATAGGAAGAGAAGAGTATGGAGAAGGGAAGGAACTGCTCATGATCCAAAGCAGACCAGCTCATCTGTGAAGCATGTTATGGCATGGGCATGTATGGCTGCCAAGGGAACTGGTTCCCCAGTTCTCCCGTTCTCCCAATTTGGATGTATCTACCCTCAAATTAAAGATGAAAGTCTACACTTAAAGCACATATTGTTTGTTTTCTTTGAAATCCATTGTGATAGTGTACAGGCCAAAATGATGACAATTGTGTCACTGCCCAAATATTTATGGACCTAACTGTATATAGACTACTTTATAAGGAGGATAGGTTGTATTGTTACTGGAGATATGTTTTTTGAGTATGGAGGGAGTTCCGAGCAATGAATCCTTTCCTAAACTGAATCCAATGATTGAATGGTTTTAGGAGTGATTGGTGTATAATTTATAATTCACTCCGCTCTGGGGAAAACAAATTTTAGCCTAAAGGTCGTAGTATCTACATCTGCCAACAACAGGTGCTTGTATTGTACACAAATAAATTAAAAACTAATCCATGTAATGAGAAATGTAATATAGTTTTGCAGAATGTGGAATTAATTTGCATGTATTTATTCTAAATATATGTGTGTGTTGGATGCAGTAGGTGGGGCAATATCTATCCATCTGTCTATCTATTTATCTATCTGTCTGTCTGTCTATCTATCCATCTATCTGCCTATCTCTATGTCTATATTAGTATTATTATTGCTAGATACTGTGTTATGTTCTCTACTTCAGTTTTCAGTTCAGCTAAAACAAATGACACATCCACCCCAGTTATCATGCCTCCTAATTTAATGAAAACCCATTAAAGTGAAACAATAATTAAAATGAGACATAAGCTCTGTAGGAGTCAAGAGTGTGAATCCTCCGAGTACGGCAGGCAGATCTTGCGCACCATACAGCTGCGTCTGAAGACATGTCAAAAGCGTGGAGAAGGACGCCTAGCAAATTAACATAATTTAAGATGGAAATCTTTCCCCTTCAGCTGTAAACTCTGTCATAAAATCTGCGGACAATAGATTCGGAGCACGCTGGTGTTGATTATCAGTTCAAGCTGGAGATGATGTAAGCCCCAGATTGGATTCCCTCTGCGAAATCACACAGAGCCAAGACACGGTTATCCAAGTCTGGTCTTGGATTACTGTTACTGTCAGCATTTATTTCATTACCTTGTAGAACACAAGATGTACATAAGTGTCCTGCCAAAATAGTGCAACATATATTTGTGTGGATGACACAGGTGGCAGGCATTACCAGGTAATCTCCTAGCCATTAGGGATTCCTTATCTGGCAGTACTATATGACTGTCAACTGAGGCCGAAATAGAGGTCAGTTTTGACTCTCACGCATATAGATGAGGTCACAAGGTAAACAAAGAAATATTCTGGATGAACAGGAAATAAGAAAACAGGTCCTAACCTCTTTAAATTGTAAATATAGCCAGAAAACAGACAGAACTACACTGTATAATTTTCTTTTCTTTCTTTCATTCCATTCCATCAAATTCGATTTTGTAATCCAAAATATCAGGCAGTGGTCCGTTCCTGTTGGCTAATGACAGAATATGATAATATGAAGAAACAACATGGAAAAAAGTGCCCATTGTTGATGTGACAAATGGTCATTTCTGTGCCAAAGAATTCCATCAATTAAAGAGAGAGCTTTGTTATCAAAAAATTGAATCAGAGTTCTTTTAATTAATTTGAGTGGAACACATCCTGAATGGTCTGCTAATAAGTATGCTTTCTGTTTGCAGCTGTTGTTCCCAGGGGAGTATGCTTTAAATTGATCCCATAGGCCTGCTATGAGATGGTTGTGTGCTTTGGCAAGTGCATTTCAACCCACGGTGAATGTACTGAAGGTGATGCTTGAATTGGTTAATGGTGGATTTGTACTGTACTCCATGGTGATTCCAGCTGCCTAATTGCCATGGGTATTTACTAATGTGGACTTATTTAGGGGATTTGCTGCCAGTGGCCAATTACAATACAGACCTGTTCACAATTAGGCTCTGGTCTACACAGGCTGTGCTTCCAAAATGCAAATGAATAGATACCTGGCTGTCTTCTGTGATTTTCATTTTCGACTCGTCTGGAGGTTGCATATTTCGAGGAAATTAGAGCAGATCCCATGGGCCCACTTGATAAACTGCCACACTCATGAAGAGGAGGTTCCCAGGACTTTGGGATATGCTCAAATGGTGATGTCGCCAATGGCCAGTGAAAAATCTCATTTATCAAAAAAAAAAAAAGCCCCTGTTAGGAAAACAGGGCGAAGCAGGCTTGTGTGTTTTCTTACAAGATGAACTTCTTTATTGGAATATTCAAAATAACATTGAAATAATTTTGTAACTGTTCAATATACACACTTTATATTGATCTTTGAAAATGTATGACTTTGCTTTTTTGGTGACAAAAAAATATTTTAGTTTAGTATTCGTTCTAATGTTATGAAGTCATTATTCCCATATAGGTTGTGTTATATAGTGATAACATCGCATTTACTGGAATCCACAACATGAGAAAAGCTTTAGCCTGGAGCAGAGGTTCTTCCGCTGTTATTCGTGAATAATGGGTTGCCTCCAAGATCCTCTCAGATTCAGATTGAGGTTATGGTAAGGTTTCATTGGGGATAAAGGGAAAAATAGGGTCCTATTTTTGGACTAACATTTCGACTCATTCAGCTAAATTTTACACTCTCCGGTTTATGGAACAATTAAGGTAATAATTTGGTTTGATCTACAGTTAGAGAGATTCCCTACTGGGGGAGGCTAAGTTTGCTTACTTGCAGTTCTCCTTTCACTGTACTGATAGATGATATTTTAGAAGTATGTGATTAATGAAGTGATTTTTATTCTCTTAATGTGCTAAATGTTATTGTTGTGGTCTATGACAACCTCTCTCAAAATGCAGGTAATCCACAATCACAGATTTGAATATACTTTGCACAATACTTAAGAGCTCTTAAATTCTTGGTTATCTAAGTTTAATGTTTTATATCTTCCAGAAATTATTTATGTAATGCAGAGTTTTAAATTTTTCTGAGAATAATAAAAGTTTTAGGTCTCTTACACCTCAGCAAAACACAATAATGTGTTTATTTGTTATAATTTCCAGTGATTAATGGTATTGTGGGAGTATGTTCTAACATGATATAAGGAGAGAGATGTGTTTTAACAGATGGCAGGGGTGAATATTAAATATACTTGTTATATTTTTCTGTAACTGTTAGACTGATGCTAGGGTTCTCAGCTTGTGTAGTTATTGAGATTTCCAGGCGCTGTATTTATCTGTTAATCTACTGTAAATACCATGGTGTATAAATGTTTTATTTTAATAATTAATCTTACAAACCTTGTATGCACAGCTTGTGACAAGTGATGTGTTTTATGCAGTTGATCTAATCAATGGTGGTTCAAGTTACCACTGCCGTCAATGTCCAAAGCAAATCATGCATAACCGGCATCGCTAATGTGATGTACTGGTCTCTTCAGATTTGCACCTCTGTGAAGGTCACTGTCTTATAATTGAGTATGGCAGTGATTTGAATGTATTGTTTTGTTTGTAAACATTCACTGTTATCTTGGACCAATTCATAGGCATAATACGCACGCACGCACACACGCACTCGCACACGTGCACGTACACGCACACACACATATATACATTAGTGAGTATAATAATTACACCCATGCAAAAACATATTTCCACCTGTCATGTAATGAGGTCAAAGGAGAGTTCTAATAAATCACACTGCATGTTTTAAGCCAACCACATGTTTGCATTTATTTTCTCTGTAGTATCTGTTTAAGAGATAACCCCCCCCCACCCCCCAATCCCCAAATAAATGGTGCAACAATGAGGTTATTCAGTAGCTGGAAGATTAGATCAGGCAGGAACCCTGGATGCAGAGTTACTAGAGGCAGGCAGGAGACGGAGCATCTCTGGAGCTGGGGTGAGGCTTTGATCTTGCATCTGAGAAGACGCTTCCTGCTGACAGCGGTGTGTTTCCAGCAAAAGCTTCCTATGCCGCTTTGTGTTGTTAAGCATCTAGTAACAAGCTAACTTGAAGTCAGCATCAACATGTTATTAAACAGACACGCGTATGTGATGCCTTTCTCACTGTTTATTCTCAGCTGCTGTATGTCTTCATTTCGAACATGGCAGTATGATCTACCTTGATGAACTGTTTAGGCTTAATTTAATTTGATTGTGTTGGATCCCGTCTCTCTCTCAAACACACAAGGCACAAATGTATACATTATTAATGTCTGCCGAGTAAGCCTTCTTTGTGAAGACCAACTAATTATATTTATTTTTAATATAAGGATGGAAAAAAAAAACACATACGTTTGCCAACTCTGAGACTCATGAATGTGTCCATTTTAGTTTTTTTAATTTCATGCGCTATCTTTGAATGCTTCAAGTTTAATGTCATCTTTTTGCAATGTGCCATCTTAACGTATCCATGTCTAGGGTTTCAAACTCACCTCAGATGACTGATGATGAAACAGTTCCCTACAAAATGCTCAAAACGTGCCTCAAAGCACAGTGCTATCCTTGTGCTGCCTGGCACACTCATGAAAATGTATGGGGGTGCAAGAAAGAAGGTCATTGCAGCATGTTATTAGCATATTATAACCACTGGAGACTTACCTTTTGAATTCAGGTCAGACCAAAAGTGAAGTGAGTCTGGTGGTACTCGGTATATCTCTCAGAAGAGAGCAGACCACCTTAAAAAGACCACTTTGCACAGGTTGTTTCCTTTGGAAGTAGACCCAAAGTTTAAGAATTTTCTTCTTGGAGGTCTCTCTCCCTCCCCCTCTCCCTCTATCTCTCTCTCTCTCTCTCTCTCTCTCTCTCTCTCTATCTCTCTCCTCCCTCTCTCCATCTCCCTCTCTCCCTCCTCTCTCTCTCCATCTCTCTATCCCTGTCCCTCTCATATGCTGCCTGTGCTTTTTGGATCTGTAGATGAAGGCATTTTGTTGTACTACCTAACTATTTTCACAAGCCCTCAAAAATATACTAACTAAACAGTCATTAAAAGACGCATTTAAAGGTAAAACCACTGTTGTTATTCATACAACACTATTATATTTTTTGTAATGTGCATTATATGTATAACATTTTTAGTAATACATTGCTTGTAAATTGCAGCAGTTCTTCATATAATTCTGCATTTTGTTACACGGGAGGTTAAGCTGAGCCAACAGCATCCTTTCAATGTTTTTTTGAGTTGGTTATGCTACCTTGGGGATATTTAAAAACATACTGTATCGAACAAGTACAGTATGCCTCTCTCTCCTAGTATGTGGTCTGACACGCACAATGTGAGTGCAAAAGAAATGCGCAGGATGCAATCTACAGTGGATCTTCAGAACTGCTGCTTCCCCCACATCCAGCTCCTTCTCATCTTCAATAGAGTTGTGAAACACTGGAAGCTGATTTTATACGGAAAAAAACAAGATATCTTGTGAGCTGAGGAATGCTAATGATTGGCAGATGTGTGTGTGAGCGTGTGTGTGTGTGTGTGTGTGTGTGTGTGTGCATATATTAATAATGTTGTAAGGAAACTGAAATTGTAATATTGTATTGTATCTTATGTTATTTTACCAAAAGTGTGCCTGGCTGCATTTACATATGAGTGTCAGTCGTGCCAATGTTGTCCTTTAAATGACACTTTTCAATTGGTAAGGGCATTTTTATACAAGTTGTCACTATAATATGGGTTTCTCTGAAGAACAATGCAGCATACTGCAAGGGTAGTCATTTAAATGTCATTTGCAGAACCAAGTAACAAAGGTGCACTAAACGCATGCATGTGGACACAAAAGGGAACAAAAGAAAATATTGATATTCGTGACATCATGTTTTTGGTCCCACTTTAAAATAAGGTGGTGTGATTGCTCGTTAATTAAGATATGAATCCCACAGGATGAAAACCTCAATACCTCATGTTTTCATCTGTGTTCTAATGTTAATAGTTCTGATGCCACATGACGGAGTTCAGATTAGGGGTCCATGTGCACAACATCAGAACTTGAATGACGTGTATGAAGTATTGCTGTTTTGATCCTGTGGGATTCATATATTCATTTATGAGGAATGGCACCACCTTATTTTGAAGTTTTACCATGTTTTGATTTCATGTTTTCAAATATAATGTGAATGTAGACCCCGTCCAAAGCACGTCAGACTCAAATTTCCTCTCCGCATGACTTGGAGCACTGTGTCAAACCCATCTGGACACAAATGATAAGGATTTGTGTATGTAAGAGTGCCGTTGTAATTCAGCCTGACCAATTTAAAGACATCGCTCGAAACACGCGGCACGATGGGAACTCGCATGTAAACACGGCCACTGTCTACTTAAGTGCAGCGATGAATTTAATGAAGGCAGGCAGAGATGCAGCAATAGCGAATGGCAGCCAAATTGTGTGCGTGTGTAAAACTGTATTTCCTGTGTACCTCAGACGTGTTATTTCTGAATGCTCTCACACGTTTGATTCTCCAGATGTACAGAGAGAAGTGCATGTCCCGCCACACATCGCGGAGAAGGTGGTTCAGCTCTTTAGGAATAAAAGTGAATTCACATTCCTGGCAGCGATCCAACAGAAGTCCTCAACGTCGGGGACAATATTCTCCATCCATGAGTCAGAGCACAGGTAATTCAATTCTTATTATTACTATTCTTCTTATGATGCTTGTAGAATCTACCTTGTCATCTCTCCCCCCCCCTCCCCTGTACCCAAATATAAAATGAACTCTCCACCTTATTCATCAGCAAGCAGGAGCGATGAAAACTGATTTGGAATCATAAATGACTTCCACATTGTAGGAGCTAGCAAACTTTTCCTATTAAGGGCTTTTGCTTAAAAAGTTTAACTACGGTGAACAGAGGATGTTCCTCTGAAGAGACGTCCTCTTCACTGGAATAATTATCTTGACTAAGGCCCTGCATATTTCATAACGTGCGCCCATGTGTTAATCTCAGTTTCCAAGCCCAAGAGCAGATGGTAGGTTTCTATTGGGTAGTCACAGGAAGCCTCTGTCAACAGAACGCTGCTATCAAGTGACATGTTCAGGATGTAAGATTATCAGATCAGTGGAAGTTTTGATTTAATCTGGCTTCTGTCTCTGTTTCTCATGCTAATGTGTGAGAGGTAGGCCCGGATTCATCAAACTTTAACATGGTTAAATTGATCACCCTTCTTTAGAAAGATGAAAATCGAACACCCAGAGGTACAGAAGAATAAGAGACACATTTAATTCTACTTCTCTGATCCACTTCTTTTCTTCTCCCTCATTAGGAAAAATAGGTGTGAAATACTCAATGTTTTATGAATATGGTCTGCCGTCTGTCCTCTGTGTCAGCATCTATATTTAATTAGAGTATTGCAAATTTCTGGATGTTTATCACCCAGTTGCAGTAGTATTTAGGCATTTTCTGGAGGAAACTGTGCATGTCTGAGCTCTGACAATGATTCTCTGAGCAAGCTAAGCACATTGACATTAAGAGCTACATACATTTTGAAGGATGGAGAGAGAGGCTTTTAAATGCTTTATGATATGAGGGGAATGATACGTTTAGTGATTTTTCTATAGATTGAAATGAAATGCCCCCAAGTATATCTGTTGAACAAAGGCATGTAGATGGGTGGGTATTTGTCTGAAAGCAAAGGTTAATGAATACACAGCAACTGTGGAAGAAAGTAATTGTGGTAAATAAACCACCTAGGACCCTATTTTGCATTTATTTTTTCTAAGTGTTCTAGAAAAATATGTTTGTACCCCCTGCTCCTGAAATGCTCACAAGGTCAGCGAGCACAGTGAGCATATTTAGTTAATTAGCACGGTGGCTCTATTGGAAATCGGTAGGGGAAGCAAATGTCATTCTTGACTAAATAGAGCCATTTGAATGTAGTACAATTTAATTTCAGCTCAGTGCATATTGCCATTTACCGTGCTTTTCTTTTACAGCATGAATAGCTGTTTCTTCTACCACTTGCTACCATTCCTGTTCACCGTAATGGCTTTTGAACTCCCTTTGTCTGAGCTGCTGAACTGTTGTATGCTCCCGCTTGTGCAGCCAAAGAAATCTAGGACAGCGGCATTCCATTATTCAGGAGGAACAGTTGCTTATCATAAACACTTGCACAGAAACAACAAAACTACAATGAGCTAGCATTGTATGCCCGTATTCAGGAGACTTCACTGAAGGCACTGTTACACATCAGGGTAGTTAGCGATCCACTGTTTTGTGTGTGTGTTTGCTTTTCTGTGTGTTGCTTCTGTGCATCTCATCCATGTGCATTGGCAGATTTTCTTCCAGAAGCTAGTTGATTTCCAAAGCCCTGCTTGTCAGAATCTAGTGGAGCATATGGTGTTTACTGAATTCTGAAAAATGCACATCATAGACAGGAAAACAGGGCTTATTTTTAGCCATCTTTAAGATCTAGTGGATATTTGATTATTTCATCACTCACAAAGTAAATGAATACCCACCACTTACTGTTTACATCTGTGTTCTTAAAACGTGCACTTTGAAGAACCTACTGTGTGACTAGCTGCCCGTATATTTTAGTCATATCTGAAGAGATCGGTTGATCAAAGTGTCAGAATAATTTGTAAAGATGAATAAAACTCTTAATTTTTGTTTTAAGTCCCCAAGAATGGCCTTTAAACGCCTGCAGTTTCAGCTCATTCAGGAACCGTCACACATCTCACGTGGAGACCAAAAGTCTCCCTGCAGTAGTTTGATCAAGGAATCTTTTTTTTTTTTTACTTCGACAATGCCACTTCTACAAAAATTATTCTTACTAGGTTTACAGTATTTCATGTACTGCTGCTGCTGTTTTTTTTTTCCTTGTGAATGTCAGTTTACAGATATAGATTTTTTTATATACTTATAAAATATACTACAAAGAACAAAGCACAATTTCTGCACAGCCTGCAGTTTTCAGCTACATTATCAGGACATACTGTTATCGGTACAGGCATTTCAGTCAGGATCAGACTCAAAGAGGAGCAGAGCTGAAATTGCTGTTTTTTTGCACAGTATACAGTGCTGTTCGACATTAAGCAGTTTAAAGGGGAATTTGTATAGTTATTTTTGTTGCAAGCATTGTCCGTCTTCATCTGTCACATCTTTGTTTGCCCTTTATTACCAAAAGGGCATTTTGTCCTTTCCTATTATTGAAGTAAGAATATGACAGTTAATGATAATCTTACTGTGTAGATAGTTGTTTGTTTGTTCCACATCTGATTTCATTCACATGTTATAAATCAGTAGGAAAGGTTTGAATACTTTTTGAGGATGGTTATGCGGTTAAGAAACAGGCAGGGGAATGCTACTTGTGTAAGAATGACCCTGAAGGTATGTAAAGAGATGATGCAAACAGTTTAGGAACCAATGTAATAATACCTGCTTTCCAGTCCTGGGGGGCTGCAGTGTCTGCTGGTTTTTGTTCCAACATGTCATTATTTATTCAGGTAGGCTCATCTCAAACTTTCATATTTTATTTTTATTGCCGATACCTTTACAATTTGCAGATGACTCAAAACATCTTACCCACAGAACATTTCAGGGTCTGTAGAGAAATTCATCCAGTTCATTGTTTAATTAGACCAATTAAGGAGCCAAGAGCTGGGGTGGATTGAAACATAGCAGACACCGCGGCACCCCCAGTACTGGGGTCGGACACCCCTGCTCTAGGATACGGATGCACAGTTTTCCGGGAACTCACAATTGAAACATCATTGGCTTCGAAGGCCGTAAACAGAGGTCTTTCTCCGCGTCTTATACGAATCTCTGCACATAAAGTGACTGTTTTGATCGGGTTTGTGAGAATACGAGAATGCGCCAGGTGTAGGTAGTAGACAATCCATTGTTAGGCCCTTTGATGCAGCACCGAAGCAGTAAAAGGCTTCACCGACATCACTGTCGATAATATCGTTCCTCTTGGGAGCACTTTTCACAGTTTTCAGAGGTCTGTAGTTCTTTATTCTGCACTTTAATGAGCTCTAGAATTGCGCACTGTAATAAGATTCAGAATAACTTTTAAGTCTATCTTGCAAAACAGGAGAAATATCTTTTTTCTTATAATTCTTAATAGGATGGAATACTTTTTGTATTGAGGACTGCTGTTTTAGATGCATGCTTGAGAAGATATTCACCACTCTTGTGTGTCATTGCTTTAAGTTTATCTAATATTATAGTACTCCCTCATTCCATTTAGCCTCCTGCACTTGCAGATAGTCTTCTATCATTAAAAAACCAGAAGACTTTTTTATTTATTTATTTATTTATTATTAAGGCCATTTGGATTATATTTCTTGTACTTTGCTCTTATTTCTGCTAGAGGCCTCCTACTTAGGTTTATTCCCCTGACCGGTGGGTACCAGTGGGCATTACAAATTGGAAAGCCAAAAATTGTAGAGCATGCAATTTAATTCCCAACTGGAGCTGAAGAACTGGTCTGGCATTCTCAAATAAGTGTAGGGGACATATACAGTGTGTGTGTGTGTGTGTGTGTGTGTGTGTGTGTGTACAGTGGCTATAGGAAGTATTTTGTTGCTACAACCTGAAATTTAAATCAGTTAATGAAATGTCTCGGTTAGAGAAGTATTCATCCCCCTGAGTCAATAATTTGTCAATACTTTCTAGAACTTCTTTTCAACACTACTAACATTGTGCCATGCCAGTAAGAGATAATCAAAAAACATTTTCATACTAAATAATTTATGGAAAATGTACTGCTGTAGATACATTGAGATCTGGCATACATAGCAGCATGCATCAAGTAATGATTAGTTCAAGGTAATATTGTAGAAACAAACCAAAAACTTCATGTCTTGCTGCAGTTTCTCAATCAGATTCAAGTCTGGGCTTTGACTGGGCCACTCTAGGACTTTCTTGTGTTTAAGCTACTCCAGTGTCTCTTTGGCTGTGTGTTTGGGGTCACTGTCCTCCTGAATTGTGAATCTCTGTCCCAGTCTTAGGTCTTTTGAAGGGTGAAGCAGGTTTCCCCTCAAGGATTTGCCTGTATTTCGCTCCACGCATTTTGCCCTCAATCCTGACAAGCTTCCTAGTCTCGGCTGCTGCAAAGCATCCCCATATCATGATGCTACCAACACCATTCTTCACAGTAGGGATGGTGTTACCTGGATGATGAGCTGTGTTGGCTTTGCACCAGACATAACGCTTAGCATTAAGGACAGATAGTTCCATTGTTTTTTCATCGGACCACAGAATTTTTTGACACATCTTTTTGTAAATTCCTTCTTGCCACTCTTCCATACAGGCAGATTTGTGGAGTACCTGAGCTATGGTTGACAGATGGACTGTTTCTCCTATCTCATGGAGAGTTTTCATTGGACTCTTGATGGCTTCTCTGACTAATGCCCTTCTTACCCGGCCGCTCAGTTTGGCAGGATGGCTGCTCTAAGCAGATTCTAGGTGCCGTATACGTTCCACTTCTTAGTGATCGACTCTACTGTGCTCCAAGGGATATGCAATGCCTTTGAAATCTTCTTGTACCCCTCCCCTGATCCGTGCCTTTCTACAACTTTATCCCGGAGATGATTTGAAAGCTCCTTGCTCTTCATGGTAGGATCTTTCCTTTGTATGCACTACCCAACTGTGGGACCTTACAGAGACTTTAATCTGAAATCATGAAACCCATTTTTATTGCACACAGATGGACTCCAATCGACTTATTGTGTGAATTCTGAAGGCAATTGGTTGTACCTTCAGGAGTGTCATAGCAAAGGAGTTTTCTTAAAAAACTTTTCAGGTTTTTAGTTTAAATTGATTTGTTTTTTCAAACCTCCCCCCATTATTTCCCACATTGAAGTGTGGAGTAGGTTGTGTACATCAAAGAAAAACAAAATCCCATTTAAATGCATCAAAATTGTATGTTGTGAAAAAGGCCAAGGGGGTGAATACTCCCTATAGCCACTGTATCTCTCGCTCTATCTCTCTCTCTCTATCTATCTATCTATCTATCTAATCAGATCATTTTCTACATATAGTTTTAAAAATAAGCTTTCTATTTTGACGATTTACAGCCACTGTCAAGCTATGTTTAAGTGTCTTTGGAAGTTCATTGGTATGTAAAAGAATACACAGGAGCATTAATCTATGCAGTCACAGCTGTCAGAATAAAAATGCAAATGATGTTGCCTGACATTCATAGCAAACAGTTTACATTTGATTGAAATAAGCTGTCAGATCCTTGTTTACAAAAAAGGGAGTAGTTACTAATACAATATAATATGTACAGATTTTTTTCTTCTTAGATAAAGCAAGAAAGCATCTTTGCACCAGCTGTATGTACAAGTTAAACTGTAAAATGTCTATCTTCCTCGTTTAAGGCCAGACACAACTGGAGTTTTAATTAATATTTGTTAATTAGCAATGTGTTAATTTTAAGTTAAAACCAATCGGCTCTATGCTGTAGGGAACAGCAGTTACTATGGTTACTGTTTGAAAAGAGACATAGGTCATTTAGTGAAGTGTGTATGCCTCATTAATATTGAACACATTTACTTAAGACAGCCATGAAGAATAGTTACTGTTTACAAACATTTTAGTCAGACTTTCGTCATATTTTTTTTTAAACATTATTTTTTTCCAAAGCTAAAATATGTTCTCATGGCACATTTTTCTTTTGCTTATTCGCATTTTAAAAAACTAAATCTGAATTGCAGGATTAGACATTTCTTAATCATACATATTGTTCTAGAATTATGCAAATGATGACTTTAAAGGTTTCAGAATAGAAATTTAAAACTTTTACTCAATATGGCACATAATGTTAGCATTTAAGGCATATCAATGATGAAATATCAACAAAAGGTGGTACATAGTAGTTTTTTGGCGGGCTTTTTTTGAAAAGTATGCAGTTCTATTCTGTAATTGTAATGCATGTAAATACAATATTAAAGTGAATCCGGTACGGTTACTTAAATTATGGTCTTTATATGTTGCTATAGTGTATAAGTTAGATGTATAGTACTCTTCTAGAGCGATATAAGCAACTTTTAAATCTTTAAACTTAAAAACTTGCCAAATAATGGTGGATGTGAAAATCCAGAATGTATACTTCTAGGTTTCAGGATGTTGTATTATTTCCTTGAAAAATAACAATTTTAGGAACCGTTCCCCTTTCAGGCCTCTGCCAATAGTATAGCTTGATACAAATGTTCACAATTCCAACCAATCAGCAAAGAGGATGTTAGTTTTCAGTGATCTGTGCTTGATCAGGCTGAGCTTTATTTTGATTATGGTTATGCGTAGCATTCAATCATGTGCTGGTTTTCGAACATAAAGTAATGTCTACTGGGTGCTTACCTGGGAACAGAATTGTCAATAGAGGGAGAAAAAGAAATAAAAAAGCCTTGAAATGTTAGTAATTAACCTTCTGAACAGCCTAACTCTTTGGATTCTTCCTTCGCCAACCCTTCTCTCGGGTAATGCGTATGGAACAAGGTTTTTCAATAGCTCAGGGAGCCAATTAAAAAAAACTGTTTTTAATTACATTTTTAAATGACTGCATTAAGGGCAATATTTTGACGTTCACAGTGGTGAAATTCTTTTGTAATCCTTCTGGGGTTATTAAAATTGATACACCCAGATTACAACGCAACTGTGTAAAATATTTATTTTCTGTCCCCTTTGCACACCTGTGTGTTCCTCAGACTGGCCTGGTCTGCAACAGACAGAAAAATGAGCATATGATGAGTTATACCTGTGGCTTTTCAGTAAACATGCTGTCAAAAATGATACACTCCCACTGCGGCCGAGAATATTCTTGTCCTGCAGTGCATGAGCCAGGGATATTTTTGGTGTTTTATTTTTAATCTAAATTTTGAAATGGCTTCCATGAGAGAAAATAAAGCATCCCAACGTTGCATTTCAACACTATCTGAACATAAAATCACCTCTAAATCTTTGCCTTGGCGACTGATAGAGGTTCCCCTTTCCACATGAATTGCCGGATTGCACAATGTGATTCATACTACGTGTCTATACATACATACATACATACATACATACATACATACATACATACATACATATGAGTATTACGTTTCTAATCGAATACAAAATTACTAGACAGTTAATCTTCTCTTCCTCTCAAGGATTGGCAGTTTTGTATTCAATATAGCTGTACTGTGCTTATTCCGATGAATATTTATGAGCATCGTTTGGGTCTAGTTGCACAGCTGAGCTGAGTTTGCAGCAGTTGGGGAAAAATAAAATCTCATGCTCAGCTGAGTACAACTCCATCATTAATGATCTTTCCCCCCTTGCTTGGAAACAAAGGCCCTCTGACCCCTGTGTCATTCAGCACAGTGTTTCATCACTCTTGTTTATTGAGGCTTTATATTGATTTGGCCTCTGTAACACTGTGGCAGCTATGGGTAAAGTAACTGTTGACCTCACCTCTATTTTCTTATCTGTAGCTTTTTCATGGGTTATATTACTCATAGGTGCTGCATCACTTAATCTTAAAGAATGTATTTATTTTGAGAAACCTCCCCCTCCCCCCACATAATGCCAGTTTTGAATTATTGTGTGAGGTTCAGTTTTACTCCCACCACAGTCTCTTTGTCACGTTAGAAGAGGACTGAATAGTTGGCCAAAAGAGAGAAACAAAATGAGAACTCGCCTTCATTTTGAAATAATTGTGCTTATTCTAATGAAATTCAGAACCTTTTCCTTTTTTCTGGAAGAATTTAAACCCAAAATGGACCAATACCCTTTGGAATCCACTTAGTTTATAGTGAAAGATGCATATCGTCAAATTGAGTTTGTTCTTCAGATACATGCTGCTCTTCGATACATGCTTTCTCTGACGCTGTAACTCTTAATTGCTTTGACAGCACTCGTGGCATAGGTGGTATATTTTGCACTGTAACAACTATTGATGTTTCTGCCCTTGTCCATTTTTATGTGGCTTTTAATAAAGCATTGTTATTCTGTACCTTAATGTAAGCATGTATGTATCTGAGAGAGAGAGAGAGAGAGAGAGAGAGAGAGTAAGCAGAGCTGTTGATGTTTTTCTTTTCTGACTTTGATTAACAGTTACTTTGAGCTGGAGAGCAGTGGGTTACGAGAAGAAATCAGATATCACTACCGCTTCAAGGGGAAACCCAGGACAGAATCATTTCCTTATCGGCTGGCAGATGGACAGTGGCACAAGATCGCACTTTCTGTCAGCGCCTCGCATCTGCTTCTCCATGTCGACTGCAACAGGTAGGGGTGGAAAGAAAGCACTCGCATATAATGCCTTGTGAATTTACAAGTGTATAATTTCATGCAGCTGTGCCCTAGTATGTTATCAGACCTGTGGATGGTTGTACTATTATGTTTTTAGATTTAATTTTACACTTGATAACATTCCCGGAGAATTTCTGTAAAATCTGCTACTTGGGTTCACATACCTTTCTCAGCCAGCTGAAGGTACATGCTGGCATCCTCAGTTAGTACATGATTCTGATCAAAATTGTATGTTTAATTAAAACAAGTTTATTTCATGGTGGTAGGGTGAAATTTCCCTCCCTTCTCCAATTGATTATCCCTCAGTGATGATGTATGTCCATCTGATAGGAGTATAATTGTCTAATTGATCCGCCATTGAATTTGAGCAATGTGGCTTCTCATTGGCAAATCAATTAGTCAATTAGGCTACCTAGGGTTTCATTCCAGTTTAAATAGGTAATTTTCAAGGGCAGTCAATGTAGGGACAAGGATAACTTTTTGTTAGTGATAATTCATTTGTATTAGTGCCATGAGAATCTTCAATTCTCTCTCATTTTCAGGATCCTATTTCATGTTAATGTCTGCCAATTGTGGTACTAAGGAGTTGGAATCCAGCCAAGATCAGGAATAACGAACAATTAAGACCCATGATGCACCGAGTTCTGTATCGTGTAAAATCATTAGTTCTTTCATTAAATCTCTGTGTCTCTTTGGGGGAGACAGCCAGTTGAATATAGGCTATTGTACGCTGGATCTTTTAAGAGTGTTCTTGTCAGTGCTTGTCATCACAGTATAAACACTTCTAAGCATATTGGTGATTCTCCAAACCAGAAGTTAAAATTAGCCTAAAGATGTCTTGCTTCACCACTCTGCTTGCTGAACTTTTTAGGAATACTGGTTCCTCGCATGAGAGGGAGAATGAACGTTGGGTAGGGAATATTAATAATATTGTTATGGCACTGGCTTGAGGTTAAACACATTTTACACCCATGAGATCAGATTTTCGGTCAGTGGTCCTTAGAAAATTAAGATTGTGAAAGAAGACGCTAATATAGAAGACTCTCTCCCTCTTTCTGTATATTTGTATCCTGGCTAAATGGATATTTGGTCAGCTGGCACACTGTCACGCTTCATTTTACACACTTCCACGTGTTCTGTCAATAATGTATCGACTGTTGAGTTTGGGGTTGTTGATAAATATTAAGGTTGCATGATAGGCACCACAACACTAAAAACAATGTTTAGCTATAGGCCTTGACGGGTTCATTTTTCAGAATGATATATAAATAATAAAAGTCTAGATAAAACCACGGTGGTACTGAACCGTATAATAGAGGTCTGACTGAATGGCTCTTACTCTGTAAGTACAGTGGGTCTCCCTTGAGGTAACTGTCAGATACACCACTGAAAACACTGCTGTCGAATCAAAAGTGTTACAGGTTGACAAGGCGCAAGTTTCCAAGTATTTTGTTAAACCAATAGTATGAATCTCTCTTCTGTGTGTAATCTAAACCAAGACGCTGTGGGTGACGGTTGTTTTATAAACGTCTCTCCTTCAGAGAGAATGTAGTTTGTTCTGAGAAACACAGCATTATTATATAATCTTCACATTTTTGCAGTAGTTGCTGAAACAATGTGCCCGTAATGTTTAGTTTCACTTGGTCTCATCTTTTGTGGAAGCCATGTCAAGCAAGTCAAAAGGGCAGCGATGATGACAGTCCGACATCACTGGCGGATCATAAGAAAATGCTTTTCCCTAAATGGACAGACGGCAGCCTTGAGGACACCCTCTGACGTGGATGCCAACTTGAAAATAATTGCGATGGAATTAAAATGCATGAAGAAAATAAAAAAAATAAAAAAATCAGAGCAATTACAGTGGAACAATAGTGGTTGTTTAGAGCAGAAAGGACATGAGCTTTTATCAGCAACATATTTTCTTGAATGCTATTCTAATTAATAATAAATGGGGTCACCCTGAACCCATTATGTACCATAATGGCTCACTCCAATCTGTGCTTGAACCTTGTCCTTCTCAGCCATTAATATTCTACAGCAAACGTCTTCAGAAATCCATTTGATTAATTGTGGTCCCGACATTCTCCATGCGTGTCGAGTGCTTGCCAAATTTCAAAGGATCTTGTTCGCTGTGCCACTTATGTTACAGGGACCATTTAGTCAGCTGAAGAATTTAAAATCAATCTGGTTATAAACCAATGACTTGTGTTCATTACTGTCCTGAAAATCAGACCACAACATTGCTCTGCAATAAAATCCACAACACAAAACCTTAAGTGTTCATATTCTAATTCAAGTTCCAGTAATGTTGCAAGGAAGAAAAGAATAACCAATTTAGTTTTAAATAAGCACACTGAATTGTGTTCACACATTCTCTGTGGGATTTAAGGTTGTTTGCTTTCCACTGAAAGACATTTTCTTTCATTTAAAGTGACAGATCTAGTTTATTACTGGATTGTTGTTGTTGTAGCTGTTGTTGCTCTCGTGTTCTTGACCGAGACGCAAATTTAGAAATATTTCCTCGGTGCTTTTGATTTTTCTCTTGACATGCTGTGCATTGGGCTTTTGATTTATAGCATTGTAAAAACACTTTGGTTAAACATAAATCGGTGCAGGCAATAACCGCACATGCCTTATAAGGGCATGCTTTTAGTTAAAGTTAGCTTTTTAAAAATAATCAATGAAAGTGCACTGATGGATGGTTTAGTGCAAACAGTATGCGAAAGCTGCTGCATGTCAAAACCGAGCTGATGAACAATCTGCCAGTTGTCAATATGGCTGAAAATGGGCCCGGGTCTTGTAGATTAGTGGTAAAAGGGTTACAAATGTAAGGATGAGCTCCCCCATCCACCAAATTGAAAACCTTTTCATATAGCACTTCTGAGTTTGTTACCAAGAGATTGTGTACAGATCTTATTCATCTGCGATTTGTACGGAGATCTTCCATAGTGGATTTTTTTTCTTCTTCTTCAAATAGTTATAAATCTGTATGTGGACTCTCACCAGTGTGGATTGGATCCAAACAAATTGGTGTTTTCAAGGTCTGCCCTGATGCCACTACTTTAACTCTGGTTTAATCTGATCTAACACCTGTCCTGTCTGTTTTTTGAGATTATGTAAATGTTTTTAAATTCTTTAGTTCTAAGCATACAACACCCACTGATAATATTCTGGGCTTTAACCTTACAACGTGTATTACAATTGCCTTGAATTTTCTCTTCCCCCAGTTGTATTTAGGTGTAATACTCTTTGGAGAAAAAAAAATGTAATAATGTAACAGAACACCAGGAACATTAAGTGTATAAATTGCATGGCAGGTCTGGTAGATTTCATTAAGCTGAATTACTATTCTTGATGTACACCTACTCCTTTAGTTTCCCTGCCTACATGGATCCTCTGTTGCAAGGTACTCTGAAGGACAATACTATGCAAATTAAATGTGATGTGTTTTAAAGCCATGACATTCCTGCCTTCAGAGGGGAATTGAAATCACTGTGCAGGAGATGTGATGATGTTTTAACCCCTTTCAGTCTTTGATGTTGCTGCTTCATATTAAGGTCCGTGTTTCAGTCACACACACACATTAACTGAATGAGACTGGTGTCAAAGGACACGTTAGAATGATCAAATGTTGTAAAAAAACCATTTGTAAAATAATCAGGTGGATTATTTACATTTTTTCTGTTGATGAAAAGGAAAGAACCAGTGCGGATAGTAGGAATGCAATTGCCTTTTACCAAAATGTTATAATTACTGGTGGGTTGTTGATTTTTATGGGTTCCTGCCATGGCTTTCACAGGGTGTTATGAACAATGGAAATGTCCACCAACTCTTATGGCAGTCTCCCAGAACTGCAAGAAACTAAAACTTGCTTTGACTCCAGGGGGTTCCTGAGAAAATCTGGATTAGAGCAGAAAAGACAGTATGTGGGAAAGGGAGTGAAATAATTTATAACTCAGGGGCGAGGTGAACCTGGATAGAGTAATATTTTGGACAGATATAAATAAGGTAATTAATGAGATCAGAGTGATGGATATTGGTGGATGTAAATTATGCCCCCAGGAAATGTAGTAAAGCTGACAATTGCTTAATCCAATTTTCCTTTCCAAAGAGCATCAGATATGGTGGTGTTTTTGTGTATGTTTCCTGGATAAACTCCCTAAGCTAAACAAAAAAATCATAATGATTATGAAGATTTTCTTGGCGATTAATGGACAGATTTAAGATTTTCAAGAATCGTCACCAGCCTGTAAGCCTAGGCATGATTAAATGTTTATTTGTTTGTTTGTTTTTGTTGTTGTAATTGGTCTGTATGTTGTTCTGATGTAGAATAAACTTCTACTCATGATTTCATTGGGTAAAATGCTTTTCTACTGTCCTTAAAGTAAACAAAAGCATCAGTATGCATTTTATGGAAATTTAAGTGGGCATGTCTATCCATACTATTCAGTCATGAACAAGCACAAATTTACATGGCTATCTTAAAACAATCGCTGTTTACTGGGCAACTAAAGTTAATTAAATATTTTATAATTGTCACGTTTAACCTCAGGGGCTCGGGAACAGGGGACCCAAGTGCAGTGCTGGATCGCAGGATGGTCGGACAGGTGTGGGTTGGGTACCGGCGGATCAGGACAATGTAGGCGAAGCAGACACGTGGTCGTGGTCGTGGTCGTGGTCGTGGTCGTGGTCGTGGTCGTGGTCGTGGTCGTGGTCGTGGTCACGGGCGATTCTCGGGGGAACAGGGCTCGGAATCTCAGACAGAACTGACGAAACTTCGCCCTGAGTGAAGGCATTGAGGGGTTTATAAAGGGGAGCAGGAACCAGGCTTGGGAGGTGCAGGGCGAATGGGAACAGAGGGATGGAACAGGAGTGCACATGGGTGACCGGAATGTTAATTGACAGAGTGAAGAAAGCAGGGAGAAGGCAGGGAAATGGCGGCCCCTAGTGTGGATAGAGGGGGAGCGCTAGGGGACCATGACAATATTTGTGTTTCCCTGTGTGTAGTAAGCAGCTTTCAGACTTTTCTCTATATTTAAATAAGTATTTGTGTCATTCTTGTTTCCAATCAATTCAGTGCCTTACAACCCCCACCCCCCCACAAAAAAAATACAAATTAAAAAATAAATAAATACTTACACTTGCTATGCACCACCGATCTCTCTGGTAGTAATTACCCTACCTCATTATACAGCCTAATGAACGAGAAGTTTAAATGTCAATAAATGTTAAATTGAAAGCCTTTTCTTTCATTGATTTAGCTCCTGCAAAAGTCTCCTTACTGGGAATCAGGTCAGCTTGTTGCTGTTCACCAGAGTCTCATCAGACCTAGTTATTAATGTTTTTTTGTAGTGCACAAAAAAAAAAAAATCAAAGGTGTCTTTGTGTTTTCTTTTTTTTTTAGTTTCTTTTTCTACTTACCTCTTTCAAGATTTTCCCAGTCTCGCATCTAAGAAATATGTTGTACATGTTGTTCCACAAACATACCATTCAAAGAGAGCTCTTTGAAACCTGAAATCATTGAAAAGCAGCCAGGTTGCTCCCATTCCCTTTTCTCCTTGACATATGTAATCTACTCAAGTTGTTATCAGAAGTCACGAGTGGTACTATGAGAGATGGCTGCTCTGCATAAAGGGATGCTTTCTATTGCACTCTATTTGCTGAATATGAGTTCGAGGCTGGTTTTCAATGACCGAAGAGCGTGCAACCACGGACTAGACTGTGCTGGTACCCAGAGGAGTAGGGAATGTGGTTCTTTACTCTAAGTAGACTTGTGTCTGCAGGCGTGAACCAAGAGGCATAATGCAAATGCATCTTACATGTCCGCCTGACAGATTTCTGTGGTAAATGAACTGTTATGAAAGATGGGCAGAAAAAAAATAGTGCAAACAATATTGCATCTCACGGGTGGCTCTGTTTGTTATATATATATATATATATATATATATATATATATATATATATATATATATATATATATATGTTATACATGTGTGTGTCAAGTCATGTTATTGTACAATGTGCCCTTGTATTGCATATTCATAAATTAATTTATATTTTTGTCTTTCGTGTTTCGTATACATTCTTTTTGTTTGCAGAGGGAGTTCAATTTCTGTCCACCAGCCCACATGCTTAGCAGTAGCTTCCATTTAGGCAACAGCAGCTTAGTGGGGCGTAAGAAAGCAGGGCTCTTGGGTACGTAGATGTCCAAATGGTGTTTCAGAGTGATCGTGTATTCGTGGTTTCTCTCGAGCTGTTAGCATCCCGCAATGTCAGACTTTTACAGACAACCCTGAGTATAAAGACGGCAGATCTAATTTTGGTAAACATTTCCATTTAGTTTCATCAAGTTTTGTTTTGGACGCATCAGAGGACCATTCATGTATGAAACAGGTTTTTTTGATTGGATATGCAAATTTAAACACTGGAGAGATGATGGAAATGGTAAAATGATGGGGAATCGAGTACACTCTGTTTATGATGAGAGAGTGAAAACAAATCTAAATGATTGCCATCTGCTTGCAGGATTAGTGCGTTCCCCTCTGAAATCATGACGGCAAACCTTTGTGCGCTTTACTTATACTTCTCCATATGAAGAGAGAACACGGGGGTTTGAAAAAAGAAATGTATTTATACCCACGCCGTTCTGTTTCATGCCTAAGCCACTCTGTTATCAAATAATTGAATTTCAAAAACAGGATTGATGGGACTTGACCAACTTGGAAAGAGTTTGAAAGTACTTTAATGATATTGCTTTGTTTCAGCTGACTTTATTATCAACACCTATAGCCAGCTGCAAAAAAGATTACCAATAATAATTATAAATAAAATGTTTGACCAATGATCTTGACTCATGTTGCTCACTTCCTGTCAGGCGTTTATATCCCCAAGTTTTGAGTAAGGCCTTTAATGCCACCGTGCAATATAGCAGTTGTTGTCTGATATATCAGCATGTCTGCAGTTTTTACTATCCCTTGGGATGCTCTTTGTTATAGCCTAAAGGTGTTATTTTACTCTTCGGGCTTTCTGCTCTGAGATTTAGCACACACCACGAAAATATCTTCTTACATTCTGAACTGGGCTCAAGCATTTTATCAAGAGTATGTATAGAGGAGCAAAGTACAAAGGCCTGAAGAAAGATTGAATTCAGAACAATTAATCTGTCTGCATTTCATCCCTGTGTGCCTTATTCTCCTTCGTAGACAGTCTTTCACACAGTGCCGGTAGGGCTGTAGAATGATAGAGCCGTAGAGTTTCTCCTCAGCGCCTTCATAACCTGTATTATGTGGCCGTATTCATCATTCAAGGGTCACTTCCTTTACCGGTGGCGGATTGACAGGAGGACCTGCTCTGTGATTCCTTCCTCGTCAGGCTTGACCAGGAGACCTGCGCTGCTCTTCCGGCGCACAGCCTGGCGACAGCGGAGAGGGGTTTCCACAGCAACGGAGACGGAGTTTGAACTGGTGTTGTGTTAATATTGCGCTCTACAGTATAGATTAGGATATAACCGCACAGGGCAGTTTATCCATGCTGCTGTAGATTTCTTGCATGGATCGGGATTCCTCTTGTGGCCAGTACAAGAACAAAAACGCGGCATCCAATTGATTTAAAAGCGACACTCCCTATATCTGTTCCAGATTAACTGTTTAGGGATATATTAATCAGAATTCCACTGCTATTAAAGTTGAGATCATGCCTTTCATAATGGAAATATGCATCCGATGGTCACCTTCTGTTTGACCTGAATAATAGAAGTGTTTACATCTTGAACACCTGATCATAAATACTGAGAAGGAAGAAATAAGGAAGCCAGAACGATAGATTAACTTCTCTCCTTGTTAGCATCTTGGAAGATGAACAGATCGTATGATTGGTAGAGAACAATGTTGTCTTTTTGTTGTTTGTTTGTTAGTTAGTCTTTTTTTGGGGGGGAAAGGCACTCTGTGGAAAGTAAACACAATCACAACTGGGAAATAGGCGAATAAACATCCAAAAAGTATTGAATAATGGAAGTCAGCGGCTTATCGCGAGTGCTACGAGGCATTGGGAAACTGGATTGTTTTCACAATTAGACACTTTGGGTTGTTTATGTCACCAGAACATTTAATTTTAATGCAATTGCTAATTATGAATAAGTCATAATTGGGAATTGATTGTTAATTGAGCGCATATGTTGCGTGGTGGCGTCTGTTTCCTGACTCAAAGCGTGTGAACAAACAGTTCTATTCCTAATACGATTTCTCTGACAACTTACTGTGTCTTCTGACGTGCTGAATTATGTTTGGCAAAACAGGGGATCTGGGATGTAAATGAGAACGAAGCGGTGACATTCCCCTGAAAGATCAAAGTATGACAGAAGCACAGAGGGATTTTAATGGAGGGCACAGGGATTCAACAGAGGGGGGACAGTGAGTGTTAAATTGATCTTTTTAGCACCTCCGGCTCCCGAGAAGGACAAGGTTGAGATGGAGTGTACGGTAGAGGTCTGGAAACTGACAACGGGAAAATTGGAAACTCTAAAATAGGCCGAGGTAGATACTGGTCTAACAGCAAAGAGTGCAATTTAGATACTGTCTTTATGAAACCAGCAATCAAGGGCTGCACATGCTGTTGTTTTTTAAATGAAAAGTGTTTGAAAGGAGGTTTATTTATTTATTTGGAATACTAAGGAGAATTCCAAAAACGCTCTTTTTGTCCACATTTATACTAGCGAGGTCCACACTCACTTGCAGCGCACCCACCGGTGCTACAGAGGTCATTAAATCTGCACTGCGATCCGTCTCAAGCAGCGCTTCAGGGAAGTTATAGTAAATAAATTAGATGAATTAAATATTGATCCATCACCGTGACCAGGTAACCTGAAGTCAACAGTTTCTGAGGAGATTAATTGAGTAATATGAGAGTAACTCCAGAGTACAGGTCTGTTGTATTAGCATGTAGACCTTAGTGGGCTCCTCTTCATCTTAATGTTAATCTTACAGCCTTGATGGCATCAGTTGTGCAAAGAGCGCTGAATTTATAATGCCATGGTGTTACTTCGGAAGATTCATATTTTGCATGGTTTCTCCAGCTGTATTGATACCTGTGCTTTTTTATGATCATATTCTTTATCTTTCATGTAATATTGCATGAGATATATACAGTAAATACCAGGATAGTGCTCTGTTTGTTCAATTGATTTATAACTGCCTGAGGTTAAAATCACTTTTGATTACGCGATTACCTGTCAAACACTGGCAACTCCCAAACACACATTTACAAACAGCTTAAAGTGATTTCCTGTGGCTATTTGAAAGCACAACTGAAGATTTTGCATCACTCCTGCAGACATATTCAATTTACAGTATCTCTGTGTACATAATGCAGGGCTTTCACAAGGACTAATTTGCCTGTATTTACCGTTATGATGTTTTTGTGCCTTTTGAACATTATATTCGCTCAGCTCTCTAGAACGCTTCCTCTGAACGCTCTTTACTCTCTCTCCTGGTGAATGCAAACTGAAGAATACGGTCTAGTGAAGATTGACTTACCCCATCACTGTATTTTATAGATCTGACAAAGGAGAATTAAACCCCATCCTTAATCCTGAATGCACTGTTCTCATCTAGCTTTATATGGGACTCCATTACTAAACTCCAAAGAGTTGTGAACACAAGTGTATTGATACTGCGCCATTCAGTGATTTTACTGTTGTTGTTTTTCATTTGTATCACATCCTTGTGGCAGAAATTAAAACTGAGCCTCGTATTCCCAAAGATGCCATCGAACAAAGGCAGCAAACATGAGAAATCAACTTCCATTTGTAGAGGATCCTTCCGTTATGTGCCATCAATATTATTTCCACCCGGGACTACGTGATGCTGCCGTTTTCTTTAGTGATAAAGGATTTAAGATTGTTCTTCTGTAGGACCTCTGTCGTAAATGTGACACAGACTGAATTAAGCAAAAGCCCATTGCTCGTTGTTGCCAATTTGCAAAATGAGCTTTGATCGTCTCATTCAAGCTCCAAACGCACGCGCATGTCTCCATCGCTAAATTACCAGCCTAATTGGCATCTCATTTTGCTGTCTCAAATCACAGAGGCCGGTGAAGAGAGACACAGTGTTGAGGATTAAAATTCAGATCCAAGGCTGTGGAGCATGGCTTGTGGAGGCCGGGCACGGGGTACAGCGCCGGGTCTCCTGTCAGAGTCTGACCTTGAGATCACTCTTTTTAAGTTATGCACTGCCTAGTGCCGACTGCAATTGAGACTTCTCCGCAAAGACAATCGCTGCTGCATTAAAAAAGCGGTCCTGGATGCTCATTAGTATACACCCACACGCATGATTTTATATATATATATATACATATATTCTTCTTTTTTAATTAACACAGCCCGAAAGAAAAATATACAGTTCCCTGCCAAAGGTATTGTCTTTGTGACATTTTTCTTCAAGAAACACAGGAAAGAGGGTGAACAAACTAGGCACAACAAAGGCTGTTATAGACAGCAGCTTGGAAATAAATTATTATCTGTATATCTCTCGACTGACTTATGCTTCAGTGTCTTTTGTAAAGGACGGCCACAAACGCGTTTACATTGAAGGGGCTGTACAGTATTTGAGAGGATCTTCCTGAGATTGCGAAGCTGATATTGTTACTATTGCTATGTTAAGTACCTTACAAGGGAGACAGCCACACTTTACAATAATGGGAAGCAGTTCTTAATTAATTGAAGTATGAACACTACCAGAATAACACACGAACACCTTATACAGTCGGAGTTATTTTGTTAATCACATCTATTACAAAGGTAAGGTCAAGGTAAGGGATAGGGTTACAGACTAGGTTTGGGCTTATACATGTGGTCAACATCAGAACTCGGTGGAAGTGCATGCGCCATTCATATGTTATTCCTGTGGGAATCAGACAGTAATTAAATTAATATTGTTATACATTATTGTTAAATGTTACCAGTGAAACTGATATGCTTGTGGAATGTGTTGGAACAGTAGACCTTGTTGACCAATAAAGATGAAATCCATATTTCATGTGATTTATCTCACCAGATTTGCTTCATGCATTATGCCTGCGCTTGAGAGAGTTAACCTAATTCGTGATGTCATTCGCAGGATTTATGAACGAGTGATAGACCCTCCACAGACTGATCTTGTGCCAGGAAGCACGGTATGGCTTGGCCAACATAACCAAAAACACGGACTGTTTAAGGTAAGCAGGGGATTCGATTAATAATACTGTGTACCGCTAAAGGTCATTCAAAGCTCTGCAGTAACAGCATATGTTCATTTTAGCCTAGAAACGTAATTTGAAACGCTGCTTACTAATTCTGTACAGATCCTACATTGCACATTTACATGGTGTACCCTGCAGTAAGTTATTGTAATAAAAATTGGTATAATTTAGTATCAATTTAAGTCAAGGGTACACCACACCAAGGAACCTCACTCACACTTCTCTCTCTGACACTAAATGAATGAGAGAATTTTTTATAAAACTCGAGGCGTCTGGAGTCAGTTTGCTCGAGTGGGGTGGGTTGCTTTTGTTTTTGTTTTGTTTTTCCCCCATCAGCTCAAACCGCTGTAAGAACCATAAGGCGTACCAAATGCAGAATGTAAAGGCCATAGTAATTAATAAAATGTCATGTGGAGAAATCCCAAACAAGATCGGTACAGTTAAAGATCTTTGTCATTGTGGTCATTGCCATTTGCTACGGCACATTAAATCTTGGGGTGCTCTTATTTCAAATGAGAGAAATCTAATACATAATTAATATGGATCCTGACCAAGAAAACGGGAAAAAGAACAAAGCAAAAACAAAACGAAACATCACAGCACAGAGTCTGTTTGTACAAACTATTTTTTTGTTTTGTTACAAGGATTGTTCTGCAAGACCATTAGCAAAGATTTGAAAATTACTATGCAGGGCACATTGCAGGTGTTTTCAGCTACTGATTGCTGAGTGCTGCGGATCTTGTAGATTAAAAAGTCTGTGAACAATGAAAACTAAAAAAATGCTTGCAGCTCGTAGGTGTGTTTCAAATTGCTAGGTCGGTAATACTCATCAATATATTTAATCATCCATTTAGGCCTAATTTTTATGTTAAACAAACAAGGGGGAAAAAAAAGAAGAAGAAGGAAGAAAAGGTATATTAAGGACAACCCCTGGCCATTTATCATTTTGATAAGACCATCAGCGGTATATAAACTGGCAAGAAACTCACAACAGGAAGTCTGGTTCTGTGGCATTGCTTTAATTAGCTTCTTTCCAGTGTAAGACTGCATTCTGCTTCTTTGTTGGCTTGTGTGTTTGTATCACAGTGTTTCTGTGCTGCAAAGGCATATTGTAGAAGATTCTTTCAAACGAAATGATTTACTGGAACCGAATTTTAGAAAATAAGGTAAAAGAGTCTGCATATTAATTATTTAAAATGGGTCACAACCTCCCAGTAAATAATACCTTTTGGAGTTAACATGAGCTATGGCTTGACTCGCTCAGGTCAGAGTTGATTAATGTTGAAGGAATTCAAACATTTCAAAAGCAAAACCTGATTCTGTTAAGTATATTCACACCAAATGGACACTCACTACATGAAGCCACTGTTTGTACGTTGCATGAATCTCATTAGAACACTAGAAAGCAACTTTAAAGTCTTGATTGTGTGAATATTTGTTTGTTGAATGAGTGACACACTTTGAAGTCCGCTTTAAAGTGTCTCTAATTAGTGTTGGTAAAACACAGTGTGGAAGTACTTACTGTAGACTTACTGTCTCGCACTAAATATGCGCAGGTTATTCCCTGTCTTACACCCCTGAGATGTCTAACAGGACTGTGTTAAAGTCAAAGGGTATTATCATGCATTATTAAGGAGCTCTATTTAAGTATATGTTTGCCTCTGACTACAGTAGGATTATAGTGATATAGTGGGTTGTACATTTCTTCTCAAAATGCCATGACAAGAACAAAACCTTTAATTGAATATAATATTGCTTCTGTTGCTTTGTCTCGCTTTCCTTTTTCATTTTAGACAGGCCTGCATAAACAAATAGATTCATTTTTGTATTATTTTCGCTCCGGGAGCATCACATGATCCTTCCACGCGAAAACATTGTGCTCTCAATAATTCTGCTCCCAACAAGGGTGACGGGAGGCTGTGAAATGATTAGGCCGCTATGCTGAGAGAGAGCAGGCTGTAGGCTAGCAGATATCGATTGGCAAGAAGGCGCTTGGGTCTTTGTCTGTGCCGAGGCAGACCTCCCAGCGCCGAGCAGGCGTGCTGGAGTGGAAGAGCTTCATCTGTGGAGGAAAGAGCGACTGTGGAAAACTGTTAATTGGGTGTGCTGTTGCTGCGGTTATACCAGGATGAGTGTAACACAGTGCAGTGTTGATTGTTTCCCCAAAGACTCGCATCAGCTTCAGGAATTATGGTACTTATTATAGTAAGTATGGGTATGACAAGATTTAATAAGTTAAAAACAGTGATTTTATATATTTTTTCACCTCATTATCAGGTTTATTCAGTAAGCTATGATATAATTTGTATATCTACAATTGCAGAATTAACTGCAATAATTAATTTTTTGGTCAATAGGTCATTTCATTTTGTCATGATTGCTTACCAAGATCAAGAAAGAACTTTCATGATCAGACTTGAACATATTAAATATTTTGTTAATTTGTGGTAATTGCTCAATTTTATTTGTCAAAATGGCATGCTGATAAACTGTTGTTTGGGTGGTCTGAGCCAAAATGTGTTGTTACCATACAATATGGTAAAGTTATTCCTGATCATTCCGGAAATTACAACCTTGATAGAGATCGTAGTAATTTCGCAAGTACTTGATTCAATTGAAACTACTGTCAAGCCTCATTGTTTATACAGAGGCATTCATAATAGGCTTTTGAATTTCCTTCTAAACACAAAAATGTGTTTGGCTGAGTCCTCAGGGGGAAATAAAGTCTGTAAAGAACACTGGAAATAGATTAATGTTTTGTGCGAAGAATATTGTTTAAATGCAAGTCAGAACTGACAGTTTAATCTAGGATGTGTGTACTTAAGGGAATGACATGCCGTTGCTTTGTGGTGATTCATTATTAGATAGCAAGTACAAGATGGACATACCCAGAATTAAAATGATATGATAATGACCTAGTGTCATGGCAAAAGGGAGTCCTTGCTGATTTCTCACTTTCCTTTCTTTATGGCAATGCAATGTGTATTGTATAATCTTGGCATTAGCTTTCTGCGGCTACATTAATTCTACAGATTTGTAGTATGGACGACTTCAGCTTCACTTTTTTTTGTTGAGCCCAATGTAGCTGGTTTGTCTTGAACTTGCCAGAAATCATCTGACTTGATCTGAGTTCATCTTGATCACTGGACCATTTGAGTGGATTGAGACCATGTTTTGTGGTTGGATTAAACAAACCCCAATAAACAGCAACAGTGGCTACATTTGGATATGTTGTAGCAAAAAATCAACACAAAGCTTCTTTTGAGAAGAACGTCAGCCTCACGGTGAAGCGTGGAGGCCAATCTGTTTAGTTTGTTCCAGTCTAGGTTCCCTTGTTAGATTTGAGGGATGTATAGATACCAAAATATACCCAGATATTTTTTTTTACAGAAAACATGTCCCCCTCTGTCAAGAATTTCAAGCTTCCTTCCTAAAGGGTCTGTCCAGTAGAATCCAAAGCACGCATGAACGTCTATGACTAAATGCTCAAGGCAATATAAAATCTGCATTCTTGATTGGCCATCACAGCTCCAGGCCTCAAACCCACAGGACATTTGTGGTTATCAAAGTGGACTCACAGAAATATCATGTATAATTCATGTATATACTGTATGCACGTTTTGAAACAAGAAATATAAGCAGTGACAAAGGGATAAAAATGGGAACTAAAATAAGAATCTAACTTGCATAATTCCAGGTGATGTGTTCAACAGTACTCAACAGTTCATAGCACATATTTAAGTATTTATTACTATTAATAAATACATTTCTCTCTCTTCCAATAATGAGAGTCAAACTCATCATGGGTGGCTTGTGTCAGTGCATTTAAGAAAAATATGTTCTCATTTAACTTGCAGTGATATAGTTTTTGTACATTTTGTCTTCATTTCCTTGGTTTCATGGATAATGAAATGTGTAATCGTCACATGTAAAAATAAATAAAAAAAACATTTTCCCACAGCTTTTATACATCTCGGTACTAACTGTAAGAGACTGTGTAAGTGATGATAGTTATAAATCATTTTAATCACATAATCATATATGTAACAAGTGGATGTCTAGTCAAGTTTGTATGAACTATTGTCTTTGATTGATACTGCAGTCATTTCCTTCCCTCTGTTACGGATCCAATTATGAAAGCAGACTCACAGTTTTTCCTTAATTTATTGATTGCTTGTGATCTCTATTAATCCTCTCCTGAAATAATCAGGAGAAAAATACATACAAATGTATCCATAATAAGGCATTTTAGGTTTTTCTTTTCTTTTTTCTATTATTTAAATTTGATTTACTATGTATTTCAGTTCACTTGTATATTGGTCTGAGTTGTGATATTCTGGCTTTTCAATGATCCTAAATTGAATTTCATTAATTTCTGATAATGAGGAAAATAAGGTTTAACAATGTGTGGATTATATTCTAAAAGGAATAAATGATATACAAGACAGTAAACTGTAAGTCTGGAAACTTTCAAAACCAGCATTTTCGTTTTGAGGATTCACAATTTATTAGTATATTTCCCCTGTCATTGTTTAACATGTTTAACTTTCAATTTCCTGCGAGGACCGCATAATTAGGAAAATGCAAACAAGCAGAATACAATTATGGAAAGGCAGTAAATAGGTTTTAAAAAGTTTGTCTTTGTTGTTTGTTATACTTAATTTCATACCTCTGTGTAATAAGTTTCCTTTGATTATGCTTGCAAAGAAATATAAATAAATGCTCTTGATAATGTTACCTTATAGTAACACCCTATATGATGGTGTAAACTCAGATCTAAAGAGAAATGGTCAGGTCTTAGATAGGTCCACCTCTCCACCAAATTACTGATTTTATTAAATGGTACTCTTTAATATATATATATATATATATATATATATATATATATATATATATATATATATATATATATATAAAACAGTGATGGAGGTATACAACAAAGTATAAGTAGATATCCTGAGGGAGTTCCTGTCAAGTAAGACCATGTAGTACTGTTAAAGGAAGGGGAAAGTATGTGACATTTCATATTAAGATAAGTGAAAATATTGTTTAACTTGCTCTTTTTCTTATTGTTATTTTCCTTTTTCTCTCTCCAGGGGACCATCCAAGATGTAAAATTTATTTTTGCTCCAAATGGATATATAACACAATGTCCAAATCTCAATCGCAGTAAGTGTATACCAGAGCTTCCTGATTGATGTGCTGCCTTGATGTAACCTGAAATTCGTATTTCTAAATGTGGATTGTTGAGATAGAACGGTATAGTGGCAGTGGTAGTTAATTTTAAAATGTCTTGGCTCAAGACCAGAAAAGATTACAAATACTCCCGACTTTGGCGGCGGCAGCAGAGCAAAACAACTCGGTGAGCTTGAATTGTAACTCAGGTCAGCGATGGATTCAACCTCCTCGGCTAAAGGTTTCCTAGTGAGGCTTCAGTAGAGCTGGAATTCAGTCTAGTTCCATTTTTGATGTTGTTGAAATTGTTTATGGCACCTTGCCTTGAATACAAATCAGCCCCAGGTGTTCACAACCCCCAAAGTGTTTGGTTCAGCCCCATTCTGCTCCCATATTCCCATCAAGCAAGTCTGGCCACTCACCTTAATGAGGGGGAGACCAGCCGGCGGTGGATTGACATTGAAGCTACAACTAAACCTGTAATGCATGGAGAACTACAACATCAAAATGTTCTCGCCTCTTAAGAGCTGAAGGCATTTTAGAGAAATCAACTTAAGGGAGGAAGAAGCTGTTATAATAATTCAGAACATTTAAAATATTTTTTTAACCTTCAATCAAACTGCGGTCCAGAGGTCCACCTTAGGGCGCTTAGCTTTAGCACTAATCGTCTCGATGATTCAGTCAGTCAAACACAAAATGAGTATGGCTCCCTGCGCGCTAAATCAACATCATTGCTCCTAATATCAGCTGAGGTTCAGCGGTCTGTTATGAATGCTAGATTGGTTCTTTAAGGACCGTAATTCAGTGTTAAATATTTGCTGCAGATTGCACTTAATATTGCCAAGAACGGTAACATTTAACATGGCACCAATTTATAATATCAAGTGAGAAAGTAATCCCTAAAGGCAGAGGGGGAACTGTAGACACTAGTAATTACTGCCTTATCAGATAGTTTTGTATTTACCAACACATTAAAAAGGAGAAGTCCCATTCTCCACTTGATAAGAATTATGTATTTAACTTTATTACTGTAATTATATTTCTTTTTTGTATTTCCAAAGCAGATGGAACCCGAGTGTAATTCAAACTGCTGCCGTCTCTCTGTTAAACACAGCAATGCGAGTGGCAAACACTCATAATAACATGTAGTACTCTTGAGGTTGTGAAGTTTGTGGACAAGCATCAAGAGTTAATGTGTTTTAAAGTGCTTTCAAATCCAATCTCTTGGCGATTCCGGGCTCTGTTTAAAAGTGCCTGTCCACAAATATTAAACACTGAATCCGCATAAAATATGAAGAGACAATGGGTGGCCTGTTCTGTTTTTATTCCAGAGATGGTGGAAAAATGTAGAAAACGAATTGGCTACGGGCCATTACATTAACCCTGAAGCTGGCCACCTGTAGTTCTGCTTAAGTTGCATGTAATTTTCTTTTCTGAACATAAACACATCTGAATTCAAGTACTTTCTTCCACTCTGTCTCTCCCTTATTGAGCTTGCCCAACGTGTAGTGATTTCCTGAGCCTTGTGCAAGGCATCATGGATCTGCAGGAGCTGCTGGCGAAAATGACTATAAAAGTGAGTAAAGAAACCAAAACTTCCTCTCTTGAACAGTTACCCTTTCATGGCAGTTCACATAGGTATAAATTACACGTATAATCGCTCGTCGGTACAGTGGTCTCCAGTCGGACACAGTGGAAATTAATATCAATCAAGTGAGGCAGCCAGGCGGTGCTGACACAATGTTTGCCGAGTCGACCCTGGGCAAAGCAGGGTTGTTTGAACAACTTCTTCTCTCAATGTCAAAATTATCATCTGTGCTGTAGTCTTGGCATTTAAGAGTTTGTCTGCTTGGATATGGGAATTGAGTGGTCTTCAAGTGCTTGTGAAATGCCCCTTTTGTCAACTGAAGAGAGTCCCACAAATGTGCCCAACAAATGTTTGCTGGAAACTAAATATATTTATATCTATCCCAAGTTACAGGACTACTGTGGAAGGACAATTTGAAAGAAATTAGAAGGCTGTTCACAGCAGAGATATCTTAAGAAGCATTAAATAACTGTAGGACTGGCACAGCAGGGCTCTGTAACAGGTGCAGTGTCGTTTCTGCTATTTATGCTACCTGCGCTGTGGGGAGTATTGAAAAGAAATTATGTACATATCTATTTACATTGAAATTTGAAATGTAAGTAACATTGACATGGGGTACACATAGCTTCTGTTTTGGGCTTTTTAATTCCTTGTGAAGCCCAAAAACAAAGGAAGTTTTGATGAGATGGGAGTGTGAAATACACAACATTGAACAGCACCAATGAGATGAATCAGACTTTACAGCTTTAGCATGGCATTATTTGGCCAATATATCTTAATATATGTCATTGGGTGCTCTGTATGCATTTTACATGAAGGGGAATTTCTGTTAAGTTGTACAGGTAGTCCTGAAAATGAATGAACACATGTACAGTCGCCTCCACTATATATGAAGTGTCAAGAAGAATAAATTGTTTGGCGCATGAATTATTAATGCAGACGGGAGAGAGAGGTCACAGCAGGAGCCAATGATATTGTCTTGTGCTCATTGTTATGCCCTTGCAGGGGAAACTGCCCAAAGTCGCGAGGAGAGATACAGCCCACAGGGGGTAGAAATCTTCTTAGAAAAACAAGTGTATTCATGTGATTTAGTAGATGGTTTCAAAGTGAGGAAAAGAAAACTAAGCCCATTAAGCAAGCAAATCTGCACTTGTGGATTTCACATAAGATTGAATTCAGATGCTTTTGTTGCAAATTGAAATAAACAGGTAATATATTCTCGCATTAGGCCCTAATGTATCGGGAATTAGAGTGACGGTTGAATTTGGAATATAGTAGTTACCTGAAAAATGTGTTTTTAAAGCTTTTCTTAGCTTTTTTAAATGACGAACACATATTGGGTTCATCTGTAGCGTTACTATAGTATCCAAGGCTTTACTGTGCCATGAAATTGAAAAACTAGGACATTAGGAATCAGAGTTAGAATTCACAGATGTAAAAACATGTATAGGATATCATACTTACCTGAAGTGCCTGTAGTTTCTGTTTCCAGACATTAATAGCTCATCAGACATTAGCATGTATAGTGAGGGAAAAAAGTATTTGATCCCCTGCTGATTTTGTACGTTTGCCCACTGACAAAGAAATGATCAGTCTATAATTTTAATGGTAGGTGTATTTTAAAAGTGAGAGACAGAATAAATCCAGAAAAACACATTTCAAAAAAGTTATAAATTGATTTGCATGTTAATGAGGGAAATAAGTATTTGATCCCCTATCAATCAGCAAGATTTCTGGCTCCCAGGTGTCTTTTATACAGGTAACGAGCTGAGATTAGGAGCTCTCTCTTAAAGGGACTCTCCTAATCTCAGCTCGTTACCTGTATAAAAGACACCTGTCCACAGAAGCAATCAATCAATCAGATTCCAAACTCTCCACCATGGCCAAGACCAAAGAGCTGTCCAAGGATGTCAGGGACAAGATTGTAGACCTACACAAGGCTGGAATGGGCTACAAGACCATCGCCAAGCAGCTTGGTGAGAAGGTGATACAGTTGGTGCGATTATTCACAAATGGAAGAAACACAAAATAACTGTCAGTCTCCCTCGGTCTGGGGCTCCATGCAAGATCTCACCTCGTGGAGTTTCAATGATCATGAGAACGGTGAGGAATCACGGGAGGATCTTGTTAATGATCTCAAGGCAGCTGGGACCATAGTCACCAAGAAAACAATTGGTAACACTACGCCGTGAAGGACTGAAATCCTGCAGTGCCCGCAAGGTCCCCCTGCTCAAGAAAGCACATGTACAGGCCCGTCTGAAGTTTGCCAATGAACATCTGAATGATTCAGAGGAGAACTGGGTGAAAGTGTTGGGGTCAGATGAGACCAAAATCAAACTCAACTCGCCGTGTTTAGAGGAGGAGGAATGACCCCAAGAACACCATCCCCACCGTCAAACATGGAGGTGGAAACATTATGCTTTGTTTTTCTGCTAAGGGGACAGGACAACTGCACCGCATCAAAGGGACGATGGACGGGGCCATGTACCATCAAATCTTGGGTGAGAACCTCCTTCCCTCAGCCAGGGCATTGAAAATGGGTCGTGGATGGGTATTCCAGCATGACAATGACCCAAAACACACAGCCAGGGCAACAAAGGAGTGGCTCAAGAAGAAGCACATTAAGGTCCTGAAGTGGCCTAGCCAGTCTCCAGACCTTAATCCCATAGAACATCTGTGGAGGGAGCTGAAGGTTCGAGTTGCCAAACGTCAGCCTCGAAACCTTAATGACTTGGAGAAGATCTGCAAAGAGGAGTGGGACAAAATCCCTCCTGAGATGTGTGCAAACCTGGTGGCCAACTACAAGAAACGTCTGACCTCTGTGATTGCCAACAAGGGTTTTGCCACCAAGTACTAAGTCGAAGGGGTCAAATACTTATTTCCCTCATTAACATGCAAATCAATTTATAACTTTTTTTAAATGCGTTTTTCTCTCGCTGTTAAAATACACCTACCATTAAAATTATAGACTGATCATTTCTTTGTCAGTGGGCAAAAGTACAAAATCAGCAGGGGATCAAATACTTTTTTCCCTCACTGTATTGCTCGTGAAAAAGGGGAACAGTTGTTTGGAATGATGGTGAGTTTACACAACCTGCTTTTTATTAGTTTAATAATTAGACAGAACAGGTCTGTGAATGCCACAACATTTAGATTTGTGAGCCTGTAAACATCTTTCAAAACCACCTCCCACTGGTCTCTGAGAATTACCCAAACATAATCACCTTTAAAAGAGCTCCAGGTGCTATCCTTCCATATGACAGGCTCCATGTGTCCCAAGGATTAACTCCCTCAGCCCTCACACCTCGCATTGTTTGGGAACTGGAATCGAGACACATTACAATACACCTACTCCTTTTGTTTTATTGCCGCACCCCCCCCCCCCAAGTCCTATGTCCCCAGATTTTTAGATTCCAACTTCCTATTGGTATATAACCTTGAGCTTGCCAGGTCTGGAATATGATTGTTTAATTCGCCATGTGGCTCTGCTCTATGCATGGCCCTTTTCTGTGATCAATAAAAAACATCAGGTTTATAGAATTCCTTTAAAAGGTGCTAAATGAAAGGAAACCACTTACATTCATGGGGGTGTTAAAAAGAAAGCTTGACAACAGGATCTCCATAAGACTGTGGTGAAATAGTATGATGTTTAGTTACAATCTTACCAGGACATCTTTGTTACCGTTCCCTGCACAATTGGTTCTTATATGTATCGGGCATTTGTTTTCTTACAGTTAAATTATGCAGAAACGAGACTGAATCAACTGGAGAGCTGCCACTGTGAAAAGACCTGCAAAGTGAATGGAGGGGTGTACAGGGATAAGGAGCTGTGGGTGGAGCCGGAAAACTGCAGAAACTGTGCCTGTATGGTATGGTCAGATTCACTTTTACCTATGGAATGAAAAGGCTCTCTCTCTGTATCTGTATCTGTCTCTTTTTGTCTCTCTTTCTCTCAGATGAAATTGCGTTCCCTATGTAAAACTATTCCTCTGCTTCCTGGTGTTAGTGATCGTCTCAGTACTGTGCCAACACAGAGGAGCGTGGGGCTGTTTGATTTCAGTTGCTCACCTGGTTAATCACATTCTTTTGTGCAAAGGTCCAGTCCTCCAGTCCTCAGGGACCTCAAGCAGCTCTGACAGTGCTTTTTTCATTGATTGTAAATTCAACATATTTTAAAAGTTAAAGAATTTGAGTTTTATAGGGATCTATAGAGGGGTAGTTTTCAGTATAAATACTTAGGTGCCAGTTGGATCAAAAACTTGGACCACTGGGAGTCTCCAAAGACTGCCGCCAAGTCTGGTTTCTGAAAACTGATTTCACATTCACCTCAGATGTAGTGTCAATTTATCTGACAGCAAACTGTATTCCACCTGTGGGAAACCAGCCCAGAATCCAGATAAAAGACCAAGCTTTGCATTAGGACAATACAGCTGGAGAAAGAAAGAAAAGAACCGATTTGAAATTGCATAGCATACGAGTGCATGTGTGTGTGTTAGTGCAGTGGTTCTCAACCTTTTTAATGCCACGGCTAAGACCACAAACCTCGCGGCACACCAACATGAAAAAACCTGAATTTACTAGGTATTGTCTTACCTAAATGGCAACGGGTTGCTAAACTATTATCACATGCACATGGCGTGTTAAAATATGTCAGTAGAAGAGTACTTAAAAGGGTGAATGTGTGAAGTGCAAGGAGTGGCCTTTAGTGGTATGGTAAAAAAGTAAACAGACATACTAAATAATTACTTAATGACTAAATTATTTACTTAGTGCAGGCAGACCAAGACCAGACACTAAAAACTATTTGCAGTAAATATAAATTAACAGCAAAATATGTTCAGTTCACAATATCTTATAACAAGTTATAACTAAGTAGTTAAACGTGACAAAGGGCATTACAGTTGTTGAAAAACAATAGCACACAGATCAAACATGCTATCCTCTCGAAACTGAAATGTTTTGTTTGCAGACTGAATGCATACCTGAGCTGAGCACGATAAACATATATGCACAGTTAATTTAAGCAGTTTCATATCAAATAAATAAGCCTACCAAAACGGCAAGGACAAACCATATTAAATAATATTTATAAAATCTATTTCATCCACAAGTCCAACGTAGAAAAAGGACAAGCAGAGTGCAAGATAAAAACTAAAACATCTATCCATTTAATCAATCGCGTTTCAGTACCACCGATAGCACTGCAACTCAGCGCAGGTGCGCGTTCAGTCTGGCAAACAAAACCTTTCAGTTATGATATGTTTCCTCAAACAATAAAACCGGGATGAAGTCTGAATTTGTAGGCCAACTCTATTTGACTAAACATTTTGCAACAAATCAGTTGAAAATTCCCCGGATAAAAGTGCGGGATACAGTTGCATTGGAAATCGTCACACCAAATACATAGAAAGGCAAAAATATAAAAACGTCTTAATAATTCAAATATGACGCAATTAAACATTATTCATAACCTCAGTTCATTCATCCAAATAGCACACGTACAATTTGCTTACAAGCAGGCATGATTAGTGATTCAGCAATGGTGTGCGGCTTCTTAAAGTAGGCTAGATAGCTAGTTATTTTAAACAGGTGTGATGGCCTGTATGTGTGCCTGAGGGTCACTACTGTGCTCAATTAAAGAGTCACATAAAAGCACGACAGTCACAACCAGCGCGAACCGACTGCCACAGTTCTCCCTTCCTTTCTGTTTAGAAATCAACTTCAGTTGGATATATCATTTAAAAAAGTCAACAGCATATGTTTAAATGTTACATTTTCACAACTTTGAATAAGTTTGATTTGGTAAAAGATTTATGAAGATGACAAAAAAAAAAATACATAATATTTTTGAGGGGATAAATATCTCATGGCACACGGGTTGAAAACCACTGTGTTAGTGTATATATATATATATATATATATATATATATATATATATATATACACTCACCTAAAGGATTATTAGGAACACCATACTAATACTGTGTTTGACCCCCTTTCGCCTTCAGAACTGCCTTAATTCTACGTGGCATTGATTCAACAAGGTGCTGAAAGCATTCTTTAGAAATGTTGGCCCATATTGATAGGATAGCATCTTGCAGTTGATGGAGATTTGTGGGATGCACATCCAGGGCACGAAGCTCCCGTTCCACCACATCCCAAAGATGCTCTATTGGGTTGAGATCTGGTGACTGTGGGGGCCAGTTTAGTACAGTGAACTCATTGTCATGTTCAAGAAACCAATTTGAAATGATTCGACCTTTTTGACATGGTGCATTATCCTGCTGGAAGTAGCCATCAGAGGATGGGTACATGGTGGTCATAAAGGGATGGACATGGTCAGAAACAATGCTCAGGTAGGCCGTGGCATTTAAACGATGCCCAATTGGCACTAAGGGGCCTAAAGTGTGCCAAGAAAACATCCCCCACACCATTACACCACCACCACCAGCCTGCACAGTGGTAACAAGGCATGATGGATCCATGTTCTCATTCTGTTTACGCCAAATTCTGACTCTACCATCTGAATGTCTCAACAGAAATCGAGACTCATCAGACCAGGCAACATTTTTCCAGTCTTCAACTGTCCAATTTTGGTGAGCTTGTGCAAATTGTAGCCTCTTTTTCCTATTTGTAGTGGAGATGAGTGGTACCCGGTGGGGTCTTCTGCTGTTGTAGCCCATCCGCCTCAAGGTTGTACGTGTTGTGGCTTCACAAATGCTTTGCTGCATACCTCGGTTGTAACGAGTGGTTATTTCAGTCAAAGTTGCTCTTCTATCAGCTTGAATCAGTCGGCCCATTCTCCTCTGACCTCTAGCATCAACAAGGCATTTTCGCCCACAGGACTGCCGCATACTGGATGTTTTTCCCTTTTCACACCATTCTTTGTAAACCCTAGAAATGGTTGTGCGTGAAAATCCCAGTAACTGAGCAGATTGTGAAATACTCAGACCGGCCCGTCTGGCACCAACAACCATGCCACGTTCAAAATTGCTTAAATCACCTTTCTTTGCCATTCAGACATTCAGTTTGGAGTTCAGGAGATTGTCTTGACCAGGACCACACCCTTAAATGCATTGAAGCAACTGCCATGTGATTGGTTGATTAGATAATTGCATTAATGAGAAATTGAACAGGTGTTCCTAATAATCCTTTAGGTGAGTGTATATGCAAAAGAGCTTTCTCCCATGTACAGCCATTCAGACGATGCTTTTAATGGTGGTTTAATAAGTAATCTGGTTTGGTTTGTGTAATGTTTTCCACACAGAATGGAGTGGTTGAGTGCAGGAGAATTTTCTGCCCACCTATAAATTGCTCTGAAGAATCTCTTCCTGTTCATATTGAAGGCAGATGTTGCAAGAAATGCAGACGTAAGTAAATGCCAAACAATAAAACAACCTTGTATGTGATCCATTATGTCTCAAAATTAAATGTAAGTCAGTCTTATGATTCCACCTTTTGTCATGAATTGTATCTGTAGTTTTGTGCACCCTAACAGTCCTCCCACTTGACTTGGCCTGAAGAATTGAATCCATTAAATTCCTAGTTTGATGAATCATGACCACGAAGTGTGAAAACATTTGTATGTCTCCATTTTTGATATCATTGTACTTCTCTGGAAAGATTTTAAAAAGAACACCATTGAGAAAAGGCTTTGTGCTTTCCTGTGTCTGCTGTTATTGTGTGGTCATAATCTCATTTCAGACAGGAAGAGATTAAATTACCTCAATAACTTTCTTAGTTCCCCTTACGCTGAGAATAATACGTTTAGGAACCCATTTGCTAAATGCACCAGCAATCCGTACCTTGACATTCATATGTGCTGGATAAGATATATTTACAATGTTAGGAAATAAGGTTTGTGTTTTCTTATTTTGCAGCAAAATGTACCTATATGGGGAAAACCTTGTCAGAAGGACAGAGAGTTTTATCAAAAAGCTGCAGAGAATGCAAGGTAATTTAGACATGTTCTTTTCTCCTGTCCCTAATGAATGTGCTTTACAGAATTGAATGTGACTGTTTGTTTGAAGATGTGTAAAGCAGGACGGGGGCTGTGCATCCATTGCTTTGAATATCGGTGAAACAGTTTCTGTTGCACTGGGATAAGTCTGTCTGTGTTGAGGAATGGGCTTCTTACTTGGACGATCAGTTGGTCTCTTTCGGGAAGACAGATTTACAGAAAGTCCCTGCACCGTCACACTTATCTCAGATCCGAAGTTCATGTGGGCCAAAAACTACCTCCCAAGGATCCGATCATCTCTAGATAAAATGTATCGCATTTATTTTCTTCTTGATTCCTACGGTGGCCAGGCAAACCAAAAGCAACACATTTCCTTCGATTTGTAGCTGTATCGTATAGAAGAAGCCTCGGGTACTTTATTATCTATTTGATCTTCTGGCTTCGCATCTCACCTTACATTTCTGGTTCACAGGGCAAATAAAATAACCATCTCATATTGTTCCCCCCTTTTAATATATACGGCTCTCAAACAACAAGAGAAAGATTATAGACTAAGGAACTGTAAATTAACTTCTCGATAGGGCCCTTTCATGCTCTGAAAACAGATAAGCACTGCTGCGTTAAGTGGGTTGTGGGTATGTTTAGTTATTACACTGCCTCATTGCTCTTGCAGACGCGGTTTTATTTCTTTGAGATTCCTTAATGTCCTCACCTAAAATATCACTCTGCTAGGAGACGTACAGGAATTCAATTAAGATCACGAGAGCTGTTGAAGCTGCAGTTGTCGCAGAAACGTGTCAATATGTGGAATTAATAGTCAAAATCTCAGTGTAAATAGGCTCAGGCGTGATCAAACCAAAGATGTTATCCTTAAATGTAACATTGACATAGGCTTTACATTCTTTAATTTTCTTTCTGGGTTGTCTCGTTTATTATTATTGAATGTGTGTAGCGTTCTGAAGTATGTAGGCTTTTCTTAGTAACATTTCTCAACTTTCTAGACTTTTTGTTCTTCTGGGTATGCACATTTTATGGAAAATCCCAAGAGGGGGGGGGGGAAACCTCATAACAGATTATGGGATGATGCATGAAGTGATTAATAATATATTTAAATGTTTTGACAGATATGCTACCGATGCATACAATATTGACTGTCATACAATTGTTTTTTTTATTGTATTTATTCGTGTTGGGAAAATACTGTGCATATTTTTATTTCCATTTTGTTTTGCTAAAACCTGTGTATAAATTTGTGGATGAGTCTGAATTAATTCGGAGGCTCGTGTTCACGCGCAACGTTTTCATCAAACATTGTCACACGGTGGTGGCTTTGCTTTAAGTGAGTGACATCATCAGCATGACGAGGCAAATAAACATGCCACCATCTTTCTCCCACACTTTGCTTGTGAGAACATTTGCATGGGTAGGCTTTATAAAGGTAATTTTGCTTAGATTTTCTCAGAATTCTGTGTCCTTGTAATATCAGCATAGGAGTCACCAGCTCTTGGCCTAACCTACCCTGTGGATGGTGCGGTGTACTGCTGTGCATTTTTACTTTACTTTAAAAGAGCAACACAAAATAAATATTTAAGATAAAAAATGACCCCCCCCCTTTTCAGATAACATTTTTTTTTAATGTGAAGTGATAGGGAAGGCATTCACCAGAACCACAACCGCAGCCAGAGTTTATTCGATTAGATATTATTGTGGTGCCTTTAATTTGGAGCTGAGACGTGAGTTTTGATAATAAACTGTAATTACTTGCTTTGAACTGTATTGGTGTCATCCATGCAGGCTTTGCTTAATAGAGGTGTGCAGCTCGTACATCTTTAGAAAGATATCTTTAGAAAGTTCATGATGATTTTGAATCATCTTTAGCGACAGTCATTGGAAATGATCAAGTCAATTAACAACCAGGAGAAGAATTTTTTATTTGTTTAGCGCGGAGCACTAGTTAAAGGACTATCGGGTTCCGGTGTAAACGTGCTTTTGAACAAACGGGAGTGTAAAAGATGTAAATTGATCTCTGCACCTTTGAGAAAAATCTGCATCAAAGTCGACTGAAAAGCCAATTAGCTTCAATCAAAATACGTTGGCACATTTTGTCTTGAAGCGTCAAGAACAAATGGGAAAATGTTGAAAAAATTACTCAGATTAATGTGATGTATAATGATGTTTAATCTCATGCATGAATAATTATAGAGATATTTGAAGTAAAACAAAAAAAACTAAAACAATGTAATGTACGAAGCTCACTGCACAATATGTACAATTTTTCAAAATATTGATGATGAAATGTGTTAGCGGTGTCCATCTCTTGCTGCAGAGTGGAGTCATGGTGAAAGTGACCGGGGGCTGCCCAGCTGTGAACTGCACAAAAAGTGAACAAATCCTGCCAGAAAACAGATGCTGCAATGTTTGCAAAGGTTGGTTGGAAAGAAGTATTTGGCTTTACTTTGGATTTACCTTACTTCAAATGCTTCGGTCATTCTGCTGTTTGGAAGTGACATTTAAGAGTTTTAGACTTGGCCTTTGGCTGAGCTTTTGAATAGATTGAATGCCACACGTATTTGACTATCACTGGATGGTGCATTTGTGTTGAATAAATCACACATGATAGATCTGTTTGTTTAAGAAAATGCTATCCAATGAGCGTTTGTGTAATCTGTGAATTAACACTAGTATGATGTAAGTCATAGTGTGTATATAAATCTGAGTTTGGAACCTATTGAACAAGACAAATTTCAGAGCTTAATACTTTCTAGACTTCACAATATATTTCTTCCCTTAATTTGTTTATTTATTTTTATTCATGTCCTTGAATTTTGATATTGAAATATATTTCTCCCCCCCGCCCAATTTTCTTATATATATATAAAACATATTGCAAAGCTTAATGAGCTTTGGAGTTATGTGTTTTGAAAATTGTTGCAATCCACATATACAATAAGAAATGATTACATCTTCTCTGTGTTTTATTTTTCAAATCTGTAACATTCAAATATGATTTTCAACTTAACCGCATGAGTAGCTTTCTCTCTTCTGGGTTTTTAAATGAAAGACCCCTTTTAACTTTAAATAATAACAACCATAATAATAATCATTACGTAAAAACAATTGTAATGCAAATTGAATCTTGGCATCAAAGACCAACATGAATTGGACCTTAATTGAAGGCTTGTGTTTCCTTTCAGGCGAACAGCTCTGCAACAGAAAATGTGGGGTGAGCAGCTCAGCAAAATAGTGCTGTGTAAACACCAGCAAATTAAAGTCATTTAATTAAAGTCGTGTCATTTTCTTTTAGGCCATGATTTCTGTGCTGAAGGACATAATTGCGGAGAAAACTCAGTATGCAAAAACTGGAATACCAAAGCTGTTTGTGAATGCAGAAGTGGCTACTCCCCAGTCCACGGAGACCCTGCATATTGTGAAGGTAAGAAACGGGCTGCAAAATATCAGTTTTCAATCAGTTCAGCCTCTGAAGGAAAATACATGAAGAAAAGGGTTAAACACCGAGCTTAAGTATTTTGCACAGCATGATTGCATAAAGTGCTTTAAATTTTTTACGGTGTCAGCACACCGCATTGATTGCTTTTTTCCTGGAGTTTTCTTTGTGGCTAGAATGAAACATTTTTCATTTTTTCGGTTTGTTTATACAATATTACCTTGAACTAATCATTACTTGACGCATGCTGCTATTTATGCTAGTTCTCCATGTCTCTACAGCAGTACATTTTCTATAAATGATTTAGTATGAAAATGTTTTTACTTTTAATGATCGCTTACTGATATGGCATGGTAGAAGTTGCGTCGAAGCTATATCTTCTTAATTAGGACTTGGTGAAACGTACATTGTTCTTTAGGGGCTTTATTGGTTACAAGGAAAATGATGAATTATAAATCATACATTACTGGAAAACTGACGGGTACATAGAGGACGGTATGCCATAGAAATATGTACGACGGCCACACTGTGATGCATTACTAAATACTTACTGTGCTGTGTAATTGGTCTTCAGAAGCATGCGCCCCCCCCACCTCCCTTACCCTGGTATTGCAGAAGGTCACATTTGTGTGGGACTCGCCTTGTGATGTAGTGTTTAAAGAAAGATGCTGTTGGAAAAGACACATCTGTTAGGAACAAATTGTTCAGCTGAAAAGAAAATAAGTGGACTAAATGGATGAGCTATTTGTTGTGCACTCTCTCTTGATCTATCCAGCTCTCAGTCTTCAAAAAGTAAATGCATAGGCCTTTGAAAATGTGGGATGGATATATATTTATTCCCAATGGTGTTTTGCTTCTACAAATCTGTGGACCATGTTCTCACCGGATTGGCAGCTTGCTTTGATAATGGTCTCTCCGACATCATGAAATAATAAACATGATGCTGGTAACATTTAGATTTCGATGTGTTCAAATATGACTACAGCCTTCGTGCTTCCATCTTGCTGTTTTTGTGTAATACTTTTCTGGAAATATATGTGGCAATAATTCTGTCAAATGCAACAACGGTCTATTTCTTGGAATTCCAGTGTCTTTGTCTTTGTAATATATCCTCTGTCCCCTTTGGGATTCATCACTGTTTTTCTTGTTTATTTGTTAATTTATTGCTGTAATTCTTGTCTTGATCAATGCTTTTGGCCTGCTCAGAATATACTCTTTTCTACAGTGTTTAACTTCAATTACTCTCTGCATTATTGCATTCCCGTTTGGCTGCCTGCCTTGATATGTTTGTGTCATTCCCTTCCTCAAAAGCATATTAATAAACAGTTAGTAATTTAATGTAATACAAATACAATACATTAGTATCTCAAAGTCGTGCATTAAAGACACAAATAAAGGCCAGTCAAGCCTGGCGCTGCCTCCCCTCCTCTCTGGCCTCATTTCTTATGAAAAGGTTGCATAAAAAAATGTTTTCTCAGCTTGTACTTGGAAGGCCTCTAGGCGTCCTAATGTACTAAGGAATATAACTATTATTTCACTTTGATAATTGCTTATGAAAATGTACCATACCTCTCGGCTACAAATTTGCTGCCTGTATTTCATTACAATGGGTTTTTAATTCCGAAGTCTCCAGTGTTTTTTTAAGGTGAAGCTCCATCTTATAAGTTGACATTACATCTCATGTATTTTTTACGCGGATGTTATATTTTTTAAGTTGATAGAATTAAGAACAACGAAATGAGCCACTTGCAAAGTTATTAAAAGAGACCATTTTTATATATACAGTTCTGTGCAAAGGTTTTAGGCAGGTGTGAAAAAATGCTGTAAAGTAAGAATGCTTTCAAAAATAGACATGTTAATAGATTATATTTATCAATTAACTAAATGCAAAGTGAGTGAACAGTGAAAAATCTAAATCAAATTAATATTTGGTGTGACCACCTTTTGCCTTCAAAACAGCATCAGTTCTTCTAGGTACACTTGCACAAAGTCAGGGATTTTGTAGGCATATAGTCAAGTGTATGATTAAACAATTATACCAAACAGGTGCTAATGATCATCAATTCAATATGTAAGTTGAAACACAATCATTAACTGACACAGAAACAGCTGTGTAGGAGGAATAAAACTGGGTGAGGAACAGCCAAACTCCGCTAACAAGGTGAGGTTGCTGAAGACAGTTTACTGTCAAAAGTCCTACACCATGGCAAGCCTGAGCACAGCAACAAGACACAAGGTAGTTCTACTGCATCAGCAAGGTCTCTCCCAGGCAGACATTTCAAGGCAGACAGGGGTTTCCAGATGTGCTGCCCAAGCTCTTTTGAAGAAGCACAAAGAAATGGGCAACGTTGAGGACCGTAGACGCAGTGGTCGGCCAAGGAAACTTACTGCAGCAGATGAAAGACACATCATGCTTACTTCCCTTCGCAATCGGAAGATGTCGAGCAGTGCCATCAGCTCAGAATTGGCAGAAAACAGTGGGACCCTGGTACACCCATCTACTGTCCGGAGAAGTCTGGTCAGAAGTGGCCTTCATGGAAGCCATACCTCCGACGTGGCAACAAGGCCAAGCGACTCAACTATGCATGAAATCACAGGAACTGGGGTGCAGCAAAATGACAGCAGGTCCTCTGGACTGATGAGTCAAAGTGTGAAATATTTGGCTACAGCAGAAGGCTGGAGAGCGGAACACGAATGAGTGTCTGCAGGCAACAGTGAAGCATGGTGGAGGTTCCTTGCAAGTTTGGGGCTGCATTTCTGCAAATAGAGTTGGGGATTTGGTCAGAATTAATGGTCTTCTCAATACTGAGAAGTACAGGCAGGTACTTATCCATCATGCAATACCATCAGGGAGGCATCTGATTGGCCCCAAATTTATTCTGCAGCATGACAACGACCCCAAACATACAGTGAAGGTCATTAAGAACTATCTTCATCGTAAAGAAGAACAAGGAGTCCTGGAAGTGATGGTATGGCCCTCACAGAGCCCTGATCTCAACATCATTGAGAGAGGGGATTACATGGAGAGAGAGAAGCAACTGAGGCTGCCTAAATCCACAGAAAAACTGTGGTTAGTTCTCCAAGATGCTTGGGCCAACCTACCTGCCGAGTTCCTTCAAAAACTGTGCAAGTGTAACTAGAAGAACTGATGCTGTTTTGAAGGCAAAGGGTGGTCACACCAAAGAATCTGCTCACTTACTTTGCATTTAGTTAATTGATAAATATAATCTATTAACATCTATTTTTACAGCATGTTATCACACCTGCCTAAAACTTTTGCACAGTACTGTATATCTGTATTTTGGAGTTCTGTTTTACACTAGTGGAAAAAAGCACAGTTTCAACCCATGTCTGGACTGAATTATAATTCTCACTTTCATTTTTGGACCAGATTACGGTTGTTTCATATCTGTATTTGAAGAGGTGTCTATACTTTCTTCTCTTCTCGTTTTTGTATTGATTTGTCCGACCTGCTGCAGTTTTGATCGTTTTGGAATGTACCCTCATCAACACCAACAAAATAATCCTGGGTGCTCAGATTTAACCTGCTCACAACGGTCCTCAGCCTTTACTTCTGTCGATGCGTACGCAAAGCATCTCCCTAAAGGAGACTCATCCTCCCTCTGTCTGTCTCTGACATGTAACACGTTTGCCCAGTTGAGAGTAATGCAATAATTGTATCCGTGTGTTTATGCTCAGTGATACTTTGAAGTTCTTCCTTTGCCTTCGCATCAAAACCATTGCAGACACTTGTCTGGTACGCAAAGTTAAATCCTAGTGTCATTTTTTTTCAATTTCTGTGTGAAATTCACAACTGAGCCACCATCTCCTCTGCTGGGTGTGATGATAGGCTGAGTTTTCTGTTTTTGATACGACATATATAATGTGTCATGTACCACTTTTTTATTTTTTCCATTTTTTTTAACTGCGTGTATTCCACTTTTGTTTTTAGATGCAGCACTTGCGTTGTAGTGTTGTGAGGAGTGCATTTCATTTAATTAAGTTGTAGGTTAAAAAGTTCATTTCTAATTTAGGTATAATGTGAAATGATTTTCATTTGTTGTTTGTATATAAAATAGATGGTATTCATATGGTTTGTATTGTAGTGTTGATTTAAGTGGGGTGTCATTTGAATTTAGGCTTTTTTTTAAATTAATGCTGGAGAGATTTTATGGTGCAATGTGTGGACATGTATATTTAGCTGTGATTGACTACCATCTGTGTTCAGTGATTTCCACTATACCTCGTTATGAAGCTAAAGTAACATACATCGCTCCAATGCCTCAATCTAACATACAAGCGCAATTCAACAGACCTTCTTATAAATCTGTGCGCTAGATAAACAATACTGTAGTTTATTTACAGTACTCTGCATACTTAAACATTAAACACATTAAAAATGTATATGCAGATGGTACTACATCAACAATTAATCATGGGAGAAACAGGAGTTGGTTCCCTAGGCTCGGCATAGATGGGCTACCGAATTATAATCTTCTATCCTCAAACCGCAGGGGAAGCCGCGGAGAGCAGATGCATGTCAGACAGAGTGTGATTGGTAGTGTCAACTATCTGTGGTTCAAAGGCTCCCTACAAGACTTTCGATTTGAGGCGTCAGCGAGCTGCCAGGCGGATGGGACAGGTGTATCAAGATACTCGGAAAATCAGGCTTGTATGTATTCCATCAAATTACAATATGGATCGATAAGAAAACAGCTCATCATTTTTGGCATGGCCCTTATTATTGCAGAAAATTACTTTTCCATCCCCAGGACAGCATTTAATGCTGATAACAAGCAAAATAGTCATTAAGTGCAATCTATTTTGGCATATCATCCATAGTTTAAACTGAAACAGATTTACACATCTTTTTGCTGGGATTATGTGTCAGGGTAGCTAGAGGAGACTTATGCAAATGGGGCAATGTGTTCGCATTATACTTAGGCAATTGTCAGGTCATTTTATTTATTTATTTTCCCACAAGGATTGATGGGGGTCCATCTCTTAATAGTTGTGTTTGCATTACTTATTGGTGTTGCTGAAATATCGCAGCAGAAAATAATAACTTCTCAAAAGCTGGTTGAATTTCTCAATTATCAGATGATAGGTGTCAGTTAGTTTTGAATGTCAGTTGATGTGCAATCATAACCTCGCTCTTAGTGTACCACTGATATTCTGTCAACTCAACTCAAAGCACACTGCATTGTATGTAAGCCTGCATTTGATTAGCCTGTCAGCTCCTTAATTTTTAATGTATTTATTGTTTTGAAATACTTTGATTTGTTATGCGTTAAACACCTTCAACCTCATTATCTCCTAATTAGATATACAATTTCTAAAAGCCTAAGCATTATGATGTTTGTGCAATACAGTGGCATAAATCAACAAATAAAAGTGCTCAACTTCAGCATGGGGGCGGGATTCAGAGTGTGCATTTCAGGACAAGATTGTGATTAAACACATATGCATATACTTGTTGTTGTTTTAAACTCATTCATCTGCATTGCATAAGTATTTAACTGCTGTGCTCATTTTTACGGTCAATTCAGACCACAATCTCAGAGTCATTCTGTAACTTTCTATTTACACTGCCACTTCAGGAAGATTGTGTCAAGACCAGACTCCTTGATTTTCCCAATCAACATTGGCCAGTCTTGCTGTTTTGAGTAGACTCCTATAGAAGGAGCTGGAGAAACCCCAAATTGGCGTGGTTAGTGACATACACACAAATGGTACTTGAATTATCATTGCACGATCAAATACACATTTTTTTTCCTGTGGATTACCGTGTCCTTTTGCAATTTCTGGAACCACATCAGGTTTTTATGTCCTTGTCCAAAAAGGGTTAATTCAGAACAGATCTTAGATTGACAGATTTAGCATCAGCTCATTATGGTAGGTGTTCGTGACCTCAAAGCTGGGAATCCTACAGGAGCGCTGATCTCCCACTGAGAGGAGCTCCACCGATGTCTCAGCATGGTGGTAGATGAAGCTGTGTTGGTGCAGATTGCTATCTATAGACCGGGAAATAAACAAAGTCTTAACTACAGTTTCATTCGAAGATTAAAGATTCCCTGTCTGGTTTTCTTGCACATGAGCAGGGAAGCCCCTTCCCCTCGGTGGGGTGGATTGACTGCATGGGGCGAGAGGAGAGTTCAGCATTCAGATCAACCTTCACATGTACTCTAGGCGTATCATGCTGTGTCTACTTTAATTTCTTTTAGGATACTTGTGTTTTTGTAATATAAAAAAGGAGAAAAATGAATCTGCGTTTATTCTATGTTTTATTTATGTAAAAAATAAATAATCAACAAGGCAGTTTTTTCTCCAGACTTTTTCTAACCTCATTTCTATTGGGAATGGATGAGGTATAAGCTGTAATCAGATGTAATCCCCCCCAGCTCTATCGTTACCACCCATTACTATACAGCGCTTTTAGCAAGTCATTGTTGCTGGAGTGGTTATCCGTCGCGGTGCACTTCATTAAACTTCAGTATGGGAACCAGGCTGGAAATGGATTGCATTTGATTCTTATTCAGTTTAAGTGTTGTGTCCCCCCCCCCAAAAAAAAAAACAACCGCAAGAAATACACTTTTTCTGTGATAATACATTAACAATTCCTTCTTGGCATGGAAGAATGTTTTGAAATAAGTGATTTGTCTACATTTTTCTCCCTAAATTGTATTAATCAATATTTGTTGTTCCAGGCACAGTACAAATAATACTTGGCAGTTACTTAATCAAATCCTGAATCTCTGGAGCTGCTTTGCCCTTCGATTCGTTAGTACCTTTCAGATTGTCTGTAATGCAGCCCAGGGAAAACACACATTTGCACAATACTCTGTATTCAACAGGCATAATTTCCTTTATTGAACCCATGTTGTTTGTGAAAATGCATGCAGCATATTCTGCAAGTCCAACAACTGCATGTCATGTGCAGTGGACCGTTTTGTTCTCGCTGATTAAGGTGATTAATATAGTTGAGCCATCACTTTTTAGTTGTCTCATTATAATCTTAAAACAAGTAGTAAAATAAGTGCCGCATGAATCGAAGTTATTTCAAAAATGTTCTTTATTTATGAAAGAATTGATTTATTGAAATGTGGTTTGAAACTCTTTTAAAGCAGTCCTGGTTTGTAAGGAGATCCCGGCGGACAGCAGGAATAAGCTTTCAAATCGTATTGATGTAGTATAAAATTAATAAGTTATTCCATAAACCATGAATGTAGGTCACAGGGTGTTTTTTTTTTCTGTACGCACTATTTTGTGGTTCAGTGCATATCTTACCTCCTTCCTGGAATTTGATTAAAATATGTAATGTCAACTTATTTTATTTCTCTACAAAGATCCCGAGAAGTGATGCTTGACAAAAATGCTTTTCTGTCGTCCGTTCAAAAGACATTTCACTCCCAACCACTCAGAAACGTTCACCCTCCCACAGAAGCTGTAACAAAGTGAGTGTGCAGACAGCTGGGTTAGGATAGTCCAGTGTTTGGGTCTCAGAGCTGGGATAGCTGGAGGGTTCGCATTTGAACACCCTGACTCTGGTGGGTGACACACTTTTATGTTAAACTCTTAGCATTTTATCCAGGACAGCTGAAAGAGATTCCAACCCTACTGTGAGCTTCAAGCTGGTGGCAATGGACTCACAGTATGATTTACTATGAAGTGTTGTGATTAGCAGGTCCCTCAGGCAACATTGAGGGGTTTGAGTTGGATTTTTTCCGATGGGTGGTGGTTAGAGTGACTGCGTTCAAGATGTTGAGGCGTGTGTTGATGGTCAGAATCATTAGACCATGAAAATAAATATCATGGGTGGTTTCATTTACATGTACCAGATACGCATCATGTGGGAATTTCATATTTGAGCCTGTAATGAGATTTTAATGATAATGACTGTGTATCTTTTTAAGCTTTAGGTATATCGAGTCTTATTAATGCCACATTTGGATGAATTAGGCAACCTTAAATCAAAGTGGGCACTGCTGTTTAAGGCTTTTCTCATTAAGACACTGGCAGCCTGCAGAGATCCCAGTGCAGTGTTTTGTTCTTCAGGAAGGAAATGTCATTGTTAGAAAGTGGTTTATTGGAGTTCATTGTAATTTACTGCTTTAAAGGTCAGAGGAGGAATTATCTTAATTAGAAACCCACAGGTTCCTCTTCCACTTTGGCCTTGCATTGTACCAGAACAAAGACACACAGTGGTCGAGTTAATTATTATTATTTCTTGATCAAAACTGAGTATTTGATTATGTTTTTAGGTGCTTATTTTTTTTGCCAACTGTCAGAAAATTTGCATTTTATAAGCCTCCTCTGTCGATTAAGCCAAGGTTAGTCGGTAGACATCATTCTTTTTAGTTAAGCAGAGGTGTAAGTTTAATGATATTTTGAACAAGCTCAGCATTGCTAATTTGGCAGCCATTCAACTGAAACGAGAATGAAAAAGGCTATTGCATTGCTTTATTGAGGGGAATTGTTTGTGAGTTACAGAAAGTGGTTGAAGCACTGTGAATGGCATTCGAGAAATTAGGGTGTTATATACCATTAAAGTAAGCACCCTTTCTCTGTACCACTACACTGTATTGCAAGTAAAGGTCAAAGGCTTTGAGGTTCTTTGATTGCATTTCCTGTTACGAATTTAGCTTATACTCATGTATTGCCATTTGCAAATTAAGTTTTAATTAGGAAGATATTGCCTTTGTGAAGACTGGCAATACGCCTATAGTCTTGTTTAGAAACTAAGCAGGTTTGTCATTTGCAACTAATCATGAAAATCAACCGAATTAACATTTTCCTGCTTATTCATGATTATGAGATAAAACCTTGATTCTTAAACACAAACAGAACAACAGTTTGGCAGCTGGAAATCAACCAGGCGAATTATCTTGTACACTTGCATTTTAAGTAACCCCACCTCTAAATATCACCTTCTCATTAGCCTAATGATCAAATCATTATTTTATATATCGATATAAAGGAAAGTGTTGTTTTTTAAACTGGTTCTTGTTACTTCATATATTATATCAATATCACAGTTTAGAATTGAGATTCTGAATGTTGTATAAGTTGTCGCACCGTGGTGGGTCGGACCTGGTGCCGAGGATCTCAGGCGGGAGTTTAGGAACCAGAGAGGCAGGGTTACGGTGCAAAGTGAGGTTTATTTAGTAGAGCGCTGCTAAAAACAAGAGAGAGACAGAAAACGTAAATAAAACCCGAGCCCAAACTAAACACACTTAAACAGATCCCTAATCTACACAGGTAGCTAATCATAAGACGAACAGCAACCAGTCCAATCCATAGTCGTAGTTGTAGTTCATGCACATAGATCGTATTCCAAAAGCAATCCTTTGATCTCTCAATACTAACTAGCAAAAACTCCCCTCCCCTCCCAGGCTCTCCTCCCTGCCTCTCCACAATGCTTCCCATTTTATCGAGGAGGGGAGCCAGTAATCGATCGCTCAGAAAATTGGTCCCACCTGGGTCCGGGGAGTGTCAGAGCTTCACGGTCTCTCATCGCGCCGTCCGCCACTTCATCACTATATATATATATATATATATATATACACTCACCTAAAGGATTATTAGGAACACCATACTAATACTGTGTTTGACCCCCTTTCGCCTTCAGAACTGCTTTAATTCTACGTGGCATTGATTCAACAAGGTGCTGAAAGCATTCTTTAGAAATGTTGGCCCATATTGATAGGATAGCATCTTGCAGTTGATGGAGATTTGTGGGATGCACATCCAGGGCACGAAGCTCCCGTTCCACCACATCCCAAAGATGCTCTATTGGGTTGAGATCTGGTGACTGTGGGGGCCAGTTTAGTACAGTGAACTCATTGTCATGTTCAAGAAACCAATTTGAAATGATTGGACCTTTGTGACATGGTGCATTATCCTGCTGGAAGTAGCCATCAGAGGATGGGTACATGGTGGTCATTAAGGGATGGACATGGTCAGAAACAATGCTCAGGTAGGCCGTGGCATTTAAACGATGCCCAATTGGCACTAAGGGGCCTAAAGTGTGCCAAAAAAACATCCCCCACACCATTACACCACCACCACCAGCCTGCACAGTGGTAACAAGGCATGATGGATCCGTGTTCTCATTCTGTTTATGACAAATTCTGACTCTACCATCTAAATGTCTCAACAGAAATCGAGACTCATCAGACCAGGCAACATTTTTCCAGTCTTCAACTGTCCAATTTTGGTGAGCTTGTGCAAATTGTAGCCTCTTTTTCCTATTTGTAGTGGAGATGAGTGGTACCCGGTGGGGTCTTCTGCTGTTGTAGCCCATCCGCCTCAAGGTTGTACGTGTTGTGGCTTCACAAATGCTTTGCTGCATACCTCGGTTGTAACGAGTGGTTATTTCAGTCAAAGTTGCTCTTCTATCTGCTTTAATCAGTCGGTCCATTCTCCTCTGACCTCTAGCATCAACAAGGCATTTTCGCCCACAGGACTGCCGCATACTGGATGTTTTTCCCTGTTCACACCATTCTTTGTAAACCCTAGAAATGGTTGTGCGTGAAAATCCCAGTAACTGAGCAGATTGTGAAATACTCAGACCGGCCCGTCTGGCACCAACAACCATGCCACGCTCAAAATTGCTTAAATCACCTTTCTTTCCCATTCAGACATTCAGTTTGGAGTTCAGGAGATTGTCTTGACCAGGACCACAACCCTAAATGCATTGAAGCAACTGCCATGTGATTGGTTGGTTAGATAATTGCATTAATGAGAAATTGAACAGGTGTTCCTAATAATCCTTTAGGTGAGTGTATATATATACACACACACACACACACACACACACTCATTCAGGAAATTAAATTCGGCAGTGGAATAATAGAAGTGTTCAGTTACACTTTACATTGTTTTTAGATGTTTAGTTTGAGAATTCAGTGAAATCTTATTTTGCATTTGAATCAAGTGCTGTAATCAGGGTAGGTATGGCTTGGGTTAGGATTCAGTTTCACTATAAGCCAGTAAAGGCTTCTGTTAAAGTTTCATTGTGATTTTTTGATTGTGTTTCTAATGAATGGTCTAGATATTTTATGACGCAGCTTGATGTGGAACTATGATGTATATAGTGTCTCTCGAATGTTCACTGCAATGCATTATCAATAGTTATACCTATATACTATTATTAAAAATGATAAAAAAAGTGTGTATAATATATATACATTTTGTGTTCTGCAAGTTTGCTGCTTTAAATATTAATGTACAAAACCCATTTATTTCCGGTTGCATAGCAACAGACTTTCATAAATGGAAAATCTAAACAATTAGAAGTAATCAGTATTAAAACAGCTCATCCAAGATCCAACAACATAATTACTGAGTTTTGTTAAAGGAATATTGTTTTCTAAGTTTAATTTGAAAGATCCATGAGAATACATGCTGTTTGAATTTATATCCCTCTTTTAAAGACACAATGCTCCATTTATAAAATCTGTTTGTGAAACAAACAGTACAAGCCCTAGAGATGAAACAGGTTTACAGACACAGATTCCCTTTTACGGTTGTTGGAAATGTGTAAATCTTTTGCCCACAAGTTGTTTATGTGACGTCAGCGAATTCATATACCATGTATTCAATGCTAAGTCAATATCTTTGTTAACTTGAGTTTGATTAATAGTAAACTGTTGAAGCCATATATGAATGAGCCTGAGAAATTGTGTTCAAGAGTCTTCTCTGTTCTGTAGTGCATGCTGATACACTATATATTTTCTTTTTAATTGAACTTTTACTTGTGCCTTTTGAATGTTAACATCTGCTTTTCTTGGTAAGAGTCTTATGCGGTAGGATTGTTGTTTAAACTCGGTTCACATTTGTCACCCTAAGGTCACTGAAGTTGATTACCTATAAAATGCAAACAACTTCAGAGCCTGAATGAAACGCATCTACAGAACGAAGCTTTCAACCCTTGCGCAGAACTGGAGACTGGAGTGTGGCGCAAACAATGCAGAGAGAATTAAATCTTTGAGGCTAGTGAAACTTGAATGTTGTACCGGGCTTTGGGCTGTGAACAAGAACAGTGTGTGTGTTTTGTGAAACCACTTATGTATTATGAATGCAGATTGCACATTGCCTCTTGGGTGCATCAATGCAAACAAAGCTTACAATGGGGAATTACCATTAGAAATTCAGCTGGCATCTGTACTCTGCTGGTTACATAGAATTAGGTGTACCTGAAGTCTGGATTGCCCAAAAAGATCAGCGTGACTTACAAGTGTAATCATTCTGCGGAAACTGCAGTCGAATGGTAATTTTACCTGAACCTTAAACTCCTTCATATTCATTACCCTCATTTTGAACAATTTGAGCTTTTCATTTTGTGAAACTTCTGCTAGATTTATGAAGCTGCTCTTCTGTCTGTGTTGATCAGGAACTCATCTGGTTTTCTGATGCATGTGATTGATTTAGAGTAGGTATATTTAGTTGATCTGACCTATGACAGATAAAAAAAAGATGCTGTCATCATTCATAATTTAAAGGTTTTCACCACTGTTAGAATTGTCCTACTGTGCAGCACACCAATCCCACACGCCCAACCTACAGTAAACTTAAAAATAAAAATACTTTCAGTGACCTTGTCCTGATGTGCAATTCTGGTTGGAATTATATACTCTAATATTGTATTTGTATTATGTGTACCTGTTGCAACACTTAGTATGACACCTGATATTACAAAATGTGATTGGTATGACTTGACAGAACCTACTGATCTAAAACAATACTGTACAGTAAAAACTGAATTGACCCTGTATTGAAGGATTGAAGATTTTGAATATTGGTCTTGCAAGTACCCGTGTGACAGGTTAGTTTTACAGACAAAGAAAAGAGGAAATACAACAATTTCAATTATACTGAAAAATGACATTTATCAAAAGAATTGTTAAGCTCTTGGGCATGGAACCTTCTTTCAAATTTTCTCATTTTTTTATTGTTGGGAGTTTTAAGGGTCTGAAAAAGGTCAGTCTCATAAAACGGCATCTCTGTGCAGCTACATTAAATTACTTATTAAACTAATCATACCTCGGATTCTGTCTGTGCTCGATGTGGTACTGCGTTCAATTCGTATCTGATCATATAAGCACTCTCGACTGAGACAGGTGATTGGCATCTTGTAGTAATGGATCTGCAACATTTAGAAGCTCTTCAGAAATAACGTGAACATTGAAATCAGTCCATTAAAATGTAGTGTTGACACAGATGAAGGTTGTAATATAATACCCTGATAAGGGTTTAAAGATAACTTATCAGCACATATCAGTTTGCTTGTTGGCAGAGAGGATTATTAAAATATCATTGCCATTACAGTAAAACAATAAAACATGACAGAACTCTTGATTGTATATGTTAGAGAGTAATGGCAGAGTGGGCAAAATAAATGACATGTCTAGGAAGGAAAATGTGCTGTGAAATATTGCCATCATTATTCATTAAAATGTCAAACTCGTATTTAAGCAGGATTGTGACCCCTAGTCCATATTTCATGTTTGCATTAAACTGTCATTGGTAATAGATGATGGTCCCATAATTTTATTTCACATTTTTTGACTTTTTTTTCCCCTTCTGTTCTTCATTTTAACACTGATTGCCAGAGCTGTTTGTAACCCTTCATTTGAAGGATTGTATTGGCTGAATTATATTAGATTTAATTGTATGCCTGTGTGGATTTGTTTATTTGTTAAAATTGCCTAAAATGCTCTTTAAACATCCCCAGCATTGCCCAAAGTTTAATTCCATGATGGCCAACAATGTGAGTATGACTCACTGTTTCTAACGGGTTCATTTGAGGGGTATTTTTCCCTTAGGCACAACAGAAACTTAATAAGTCTGTCATGTGTGATTGGCAAGAGGTTAAGCAGTTCTTTAACTTGAGGGCAGCTCTTACGGAATACAATTGGGGAACGTCAAATGTCCAGTAGTGTGAGATACCATTCATTAATAAAAAGCCTGTGCTTCATGCCTGCTTTTATGGCATTCGAGAGAGGCGAGAATGCAAGAGTACTTTACTTCATTTACTGCGTGGGTTTGGGTCTGTGGGAAATATAGATTTGGGGTTTTCTTATTCACTGAGGTGTCCAAACCAATCCATGTCAGTACAAGAAGCAGATATTGATCTGAGGTACAGATCCTGTAGCAAAGTGAGCCACAAAGTCTTCACAAACATGAATAATCACAACGGAAACAAACGGACATGCAGAGGCTTCTAAATATCATTTTCCAACCTAAAGGCAGTGTTTTTATATAACTTTGCTAAAACTGTGGATCCCTGTCTTAGATACCATATGGGTAATGATCTTTAATTCAGTATAAATTAATCTTTTATTTCCAATCAAAGGCTCCCCTGCCTTCTGCTACTCTGGTGATAGATATGTTCATGAGCAGATCATATAGGCCTATGTATTTAAATATTTCAAATGCTTGTTTGAGTATGATATTAGTTTAGAAATAAATAATTGTGAGCTGTGCACTTATACACTGGTACTGGAGTGTGCCTTTGATTACAGAGGCTGTGATGATATGGAATTAAATGCAGGGGGTGACAGTGATTTTGTGAGGAACAGTCAAGTTTAATTTATGAATGGTCTGTTGTCAGAGCTTCTCTGGATAAGAGCATGTAGAGTCAGTTGACTGTCTCATGATCAAATGTAATAACAAAATGTTATTAGGGACCGCGTTGAGTTCTGCATGCTGGGCTGTAATTTTCTTCCATTACAGTGGTGGGTAACATGCAATAATAGGCAAAGCAGCTTCTGAGAAGATTGAGATAACTAGTTTTCCCCAGAAATAAATAGGATGCACCAAAATAGCCTCGTCGACATAAGCCCTCAATCATATGTTTTGAAGTAAGTGTTCCAGGATCCAAAATCAATACTGACTGTCATTTTAGCAAAAAACATTCATTAGGTCCTCTGGAATTCACCACTCATGCAACTGCAATGTAAATGATAATGAGGTAATAATTAAGATGGTACTTAAGGCAGGATCTGCCATTGTATATGGGAATAAATTGCCTGCAGAGAAAGAAACCATAAAGTAAGACCAGAAGGAAGAAGACGGCAAGGCAGATACTCAAAGATACCACTGACTATTATCAGGGCCGGCCCTGGACATTCTGCCGCCCTAGCCAAGACAAAAAGTCTTGTTTGCAATGCTGTTTGAAAATAATTACATCATAGACATCCTCTTTAGGTTCCATTGCTATATTGTGGCCACTCACGGGATCTTTTATGTTTTTTGTCTGGGAGTTGGATTTAGCAGCACCACTGTCAACAGGGACAGACAGTGACGAATCTGAGTCCGGGTCCAAGATAGTAGGGTCTTCGCCGGCATTGTTTGGAGGAACGCTATGAGGTGGTGGCTGGGGTGCCACTGATCAGGGGCCCTGGAGGGCGGCAGACAATTGTCAAAATGCCGCCTCAATTTCAAGTGCCGCCGTAGGCGGCTGCCTAATCTTGCCTAATGGGAGGGCCTGACTATTATCATTCTTGTTGTTCTGAGTATTTCTGAGTTCACAATCCTAGCTCTTGCATGTTGAATAACTAGGGGATAATTCGTGACAGGCTGTGGGATGTTCTGTGGTACGAAAGTCCGCAAAGCAGCTATAAAGCACATGCAGTCCTATTCATACACACTTAATGGCAGTGCAGTGGCAAAGCCACTTTTATTGGATTTAGAGAGAGAGAAAAACATGAATGAGAAAAGAATACTGAATATTTAAAAGGATATTGACAATATACCGAGCTAGAACTGGAAGATTAAAAACACCCTACAGCAAAAATTGGAAACCGCTGTAACTGTTTTTTAGCTAATAAATAAACATTGTTGTCTAAATTTAGCAAGTCCATATTTAAATGCAGAGACAGTGCATTTCCCTTCATAATTCCCTATAATATAGACAGGGATTCACTATAGAAAGGACAGCAGGTGTTATATCTTGTTAGACAAAGATGATGTCTTTCCCCATTTGTAAGTACTTTTAAAATGTCCAACAGCCAGACTTATTGGCAGTTTTAAATTCTTGATCTGTAACCTCTCTGACGTTGTAATTTATAACATTGACACTGTTTGTGGAGCGATCGAAAGTTGCCAAGTGGCTGCCTGAGCTGAAAAGCTATATCTTTCTTGGCTGCTGGTCTCATAACAGAATAACAATCAGGTTTGCAGTGAAAGATGTAAATATTTAGTGAATTACATTGAAGTGAATTATGTTGCATTTAGGGCTAAAGCAGATGAGGAAACAGAATTGAATTTCCAGTATTTGTCTTACATTATTTTTCTCTTGTTCTGTTTTTTTTCCTCTCTAAAGACTTGAATCCTATTAGTTGTCCTGCTTATACAAAATCTGACTCATGGTAGCTAAATCTTTTTTGTTGGGTAGAAAATTACACTGATTTTTATATAAAAACAGTCATGCTGTTCTGTTGCACATTGTAATATTTAAATACACTGTTTAGGGTGATCACATTATTGGTTGGTTTATGAAATATAATTTTCTTGACCGTTCCTTGGTCCTTGATCTGTTCAATGCGGTGAAATCTATTATTCTATTATTGATGGTCAAAAGGAATAATTTTTAATGAAATCAATTAAAGCCCCTGCATTTGAATTCCTTGAGTGTTCTTAAGTCTTAGAGTAATCTGTACTAATTGTGTTTGTATGTAGCGGTAAGTCACTGTGTAATCCTTGCTTCTGCTGGGACAAAGAATAGGGGCTGGTTGTTTAAAGAGAGAGGGCCCAGATTATTTCCCCAGACTTCACCAGCAGCTCCGCATTCATCGGTTATTCTACAGGACATTGAAACGCACAACAGGAGATTATACATGAAATTACGAACAGAACATTTCCTAAAGGCTATGTTTATACTCACGAGCATTGACCTGGGTGGTCTTTGTTCCCATTCAGTAAAAAAAAAAATAGACATCTTGTTGTTTGCACTGTACTTTGTAAAAAAAATTAAGTGCATATTTGTGTTCAAGTGAATATCTCATAAAGTCTGCTTAAATAGCTTTGTACAGCAGACAGTCGAGGTCTCCTTGCTGGCGTGGTATTAAAGCATGTTGACAAGGCAAAGAGGAGCCAGCTCCCTTTCCCCCTCAGTGTAAGACCAAGGGAGTTCTTTTTTTAGCCTGAAAGTAGAAATCTTTGTAAATGTTTCATTTTCTGTGCTTTATGCCTTCACCTGGAACACCACAGGGAAGGCAATAAAATGCAAAAGACATGAATAGCATAAAACGAAAAACTAAACCTTAACAAATCAGGGTGTGGAACTGAAGTTTTAAAGGTACAAACCTAAAGTGCATTTATCTTTTCACACATATTCTGATTAAACATGTATCAGTAATTGACAGGTTTGATGACCTACAGCTATTTAGGTTGCTTAGTGATAAATTGAGTATCAACTCGTGTTGAAATATGACTTTAATTTGCCTTATACTGAAGGTAGAACCTGAGAAGTAAGTCTTAAATTAGTATTTCACGCTAATAACATGAACACTAAGTATATTTTAAGAGCGTTTTGCATCAATGCACCGTTTCGTTGCACCGTCTTTAAAAGTATAGCAAGAAAATTATGCTTGTAAGATACAGTGTGATCATCCTTTCAGCTTTTGTTTGGGCTCGATTTTCATAAATTCAGCATTGATACTATGGTTTCATACAGAATTAAAGTAAGAGCTGCATGACCTAGCCATGTGGATGTGCAACCTAGCAGCAGTAACTCCAGCTAAATTAGATCTGTGGGGATATGGAACGGTTTAGAGCTGACAGAGCATGTTCCAACATTAGAAGCAAGAACTGTGTCTCTGCTAACAAAATGCAGATTTTGAAAGTCTTACCATATCAAAGCTACTCAGGAGATATGGCATGGTAATAAATGTCCTAATGCTCCTCCCAGATTGTGTTTTCTTTAAGAGAGGAAGCTATTCCCTTTCCCAGTCTTTAAATGTCCCTAACAGAAAAGGCCTCTCCATAAATCAAAAATTACCACAGCTTCTGGACAGTTCGCTGTTATCCATAATTGATGAGAGTGTTCTGAATGCTTCTGCGACTGACCTGTGAACGGGAATTGCAGCTGAACAAATATGCAAGTGTACCTCTTTCAGAATACTGTATTATCAGAATCAATTTTTTCATGTTTTCTTTATAAACTGATACTTGCATGACATATTTGAAACCTTTCAACTTTTTATGATGTTTGATGATGATGTAGGATGTAGATTACACCAAATGCATGATTGTGAAACTATTACAAACACTGCGTTGCTGTATCATAATGAAACTTGTGTTCACAATGATATGCACGTTTACTTTTGCTGTTTGTTTTTATTATCCACCCAGTACAAATCAAATGGTGATCATTAGAGTGTCTAGGGAAATCAGTCTTTTTGGTCTTTTCATTTTGAAGATTCCGTCATTTAAGTTAGCTGAAAAGTAGATAGAAGCTTTTTGTGGGTTACCTAAATGACATGCAGAAGAAACTAAACTGAATTTAAACAGGCTAATTATCAATAAAATGCTTGTTGAGGACTGTAAAAGATGAGGATATATAGCTCCCATAAAAATAATGAATTGAATTTAGTCATTGTCTGTTCTGTGTCTGGTTTAGGGGCATGCATGCTACAACAAAGTAATTTTAATCTGGGTCTGTGGAAGACAAATCATATCGCTTTCTGTTCAGCCTAATGGTTTTAAAACAGAATGCAGGAGTGTCACTGTGATGAATACACTGCTTTGCTCGCAGTTATGTACACAATAACTCAGGTTCAGCCAATGTTATTCTGCTGGAAATGTTTTGGAGATGTTGTCTAGTGTCACAGCTTGATGCATAGACTAATTTGCTGCCTTGTCAATAGTTAATAAAGGGTATTTAGAATGTCGGAAGATTGAGATGGCAGTTACATAAAAAATAATAATTGTTTGGGCTTAGCGTGATTTTTGTTTTGTTGGTTAGAGTTGGGGTTCAGACTTCTTTTCGGGCCTAAAATGGTTTAACTATCCCACTAATGTAATACAGTTGTGTATGGTGTCAGGTCTTTCTGTCTGGCACTGCGACACAGTAATCATCGTTTAGAATAAAGACACTGACAAATTAGTACAAATTATTTAATTGGCGGAAATTGCCCATATAGAAAAGAGAATTTAAATGTACTTTCAGAAATTGGCATACAGCAATGTATTTTTGCCTAAATTAAATTGAGTTACTATCCAAATTTAACAAATAAATCAATACATACATACATACATAATTTTGCCCTAGAAATGCTTAAAAGCTTAAGAAATGTATGAATGTGAAACAGAACAGTAGGCAATGAATAGGCAGTTCTAAGGAAAAGGCAGTGTGTCCCAGTTTTAAACCACAGGAGGCCAGGGGAATGTATTTCAAATGTACTTTGCTTTAAAACAATGAAGCAATTCTAAAATAGGCTGTGACTAGAGGTGAAATCCTCCTATGATCAATAAAGTGGTTGTACAATATGGCAATAGCAGAATACTTTAAAGCATAAAACCCCTATTGAAGGATTTTGGAGGAGTTTTGTGCCTTTTAGCTCAAAATGAAATCAAACATTAGATACAAGGAACAAACCTTTAGTCTACCTTAAGCCTTGATTGTCAATAGAGCTTGAAGCTTCCTGGTAGCTCCACTGCATTTGAAATATATGAGGGTCACAATAAATACTAAATAAATTAAAGAAACATTTCAGCAACCATAACATAAATTTAGTCAATTCTATAAATGTAGGAAAGACATGTAACTTATTAAGGTGTGAAACATTTGTAATTCAACTAGTGGTTGATCTTAGTCTTATCAGTGTTTTAGAATCTAATATTGTATCTGAGCTGTGTCTTTTTATGAAATGCTGCTGAACACTCAGTTTTTGGCATTGTTTACTAATGTCCTGTTTGCTTTTGTGTGGCCCACCTGTTTTGCACAATCCCCTGTGTTAGGTGACAGACATATTTGTCTTCTAGTAGTCCCTGTTGATCTCGGTTCAGTTTGGCCATTACCTGTGCCAGATGGTGACAATTTATAACACCGTATTGTAGGGTCCTCACATGCTTGTATTCTCTTGGTCACTGTAGCTCATGTACTGTGCCAAGTCATGTGATAAAGTGATAAACAGCCCCCATAACCAGGAATACGGTGACCTGTCTCAAGTTCTCACAAAAGTAGCAGTACAGTAAAAGCATATATAATCAATTATAAGAGAATTAAACAGGAATGACTGATGAATTTGCATCACAACAAGTACAGACCATACAGTCCCTCAGCTGGTATAAAATCAAACACTGTGATCAACAGAGTGAGTCCCAAATCTCAGGCTCTGCAATACTTAATCGATTGAAAACCTTCTCATACATCTCATTTGGAGGTCCCAGGACTCTGACATAGTGGACAAAGCAGCTTCTCAGTCTTGAATGTTGCGGCCATATGTTTGTTTTTGTTTTTCTTCTTCGTGACCGGTAAGAACATAAGAAAGTTTACAAATCGAGAGGAGGCCATTCACCCCATCGTGCTCATTTGGTGTCCATTAATAACTAAGTGATCCAAGGATCCTATCCAGTCTGTTTTTGAATGTTCCGAAATTGTCTCTTCAGCCACATCGCTGGGGAGTTTGTTCAGATTGTGATTCAGATTCTCTGTGTGAAGAAGTGTCTCCTGTTTTCTGTCTCGAATGCCTTGAAGCTCAATTTCCATTTGTGTCCCGGGTGCGTGTGTCCCTGCTGATCTGGAAAAGCTCCTCTGGTTTGATGTAGTCCATGCCTTTCATGATTTTGAAGACTTGAATCAAGTCCCCACGTAGTCTCCTCTGTTCCAGGTGAAAAGGTTCAGGTCCTCAGTCTCTCAGTAGGACATTCCCTTCAGACCTGGAATAAGTCTGGTTGCTCTCCTCTGATCTGCCTCTAGAGCAGCGATATCTTTCTTGAAGTGTGGAGCCCAGAACTGTCCACAGTATCCAGATGAGCTCTAACTAGTGCATTGTACAGTCTGAACATCACTGCCCTTGTTCTTAATTCTACACTTTTGACAATATACCCTAACATTGTGTTTGCCTTTTTTATTGCTTCCCCACATTGCTTGGATGGAGAAAGTGAGGAGTCCACATAGACTCCTAGGTCTTTCTCATGCAATACTTCATCTAGTTCTGTTCCTCCCATAGTGTAATTATAGTGGACATTTTTGTTACCTGCATGTAATATCTTACACTTGTCCACATTTAATTTAATCTGCCAGATGTTGGCCCACACCTGCATATTATCCAAATTTGACAAGTTTGCTAACTATTATTAATATAGATTAGAAAAAGCAAAGGCCCTAGTACTGATCCCTGTGGAACTCCACTAACAACCTCACTCCAGTTAGAAGCAACTCCTCTAATCGACACCCTCTGTTTCCTGTACATCAACCAGTTCATAATCCATCTACTTACATTACCCTGAATGCCTACAGCTTCCAGTTTGAGGATCAGTCTTTGGTGTGGAACCTTATCAAAAGCTTTTTGAAAATCTAAGTATATCATATCATATGCTTTCATATGATGTACAGCTGCAGTTGCGTGTTCAAAAAATTTGAATAAATTAGTAAGACATGATCTGCCTCGTCTAAACCCATGCTGACTATCTCCAAGAATATGGTTTTCATTAAGATGCTCCTCTATTTTCTGTCTAACCATTTTTTCCACCATTTTACAGGTGATGCAGGTGAGACTGATTGGTCTGTAATTTCCTGGCTCAGTTTTGTCCCCTTTCTTGTGGATTGGTATGACATTTGCTGTCTTCCAGTCAGTTGGCACATCCCCTGTTCTAAGTGTCATTTGGAATAATTGAGTTAGCGGCCTATAAATAATTTCCCTAATTTCTTTAAGTACTGTTGGAAATATCCCATCTGGCCCAGGTGATTTGTTTGTTTTTAATTCTGCTAGTCCCTTTAGTACCTCCTCCTCATTTATCCTGATCTCTCTTAGGGTTTGACTGGACTGATTGTTAACCTGTGGCATGTTATCTGTTTTTTCTTTTGTAAAAACCTCTGTGAAATACTCATTTAGAACATTTGCCACATCTTGTTTGTTTTCCAAGATACTTCCATGTTTGCCCTTTAGCTGTTTCACTTCCTCCTTTATTGACCGCTTACTGTTGTAGTATTGAAAAAAGCTCTTTATTAGTTTTTAGTTGCATTAGTTTTAGCTCCAAGAGCTATGTTTCTTTCTATTTCCCTCTTTGCTTTCCTGATCCCTTTCTTAAGATCTCTTTGCAGCTCAACATATTCTTTATATTTTGTTTTGTCTCTATCCCTTTTGTATGCGCTATACAACATTTTCTTTCTCTTGATATTTGTTTGCATACTTCTATTAAACCATTTTGGCCAATGTTTTATGGTCCTCAATTTGTTAAGTTTTGGTACAAATTTCTCCTGAGCCTCAAGAATATCTGAGTTGGGTGTCTGTAACACACTCCTACCAGTAATCCTCCAGATCTTTTATTCAAAAGATTCTGTTTAGTTACTGGGATCTAATTTGAGTTATTCTGCCTCAATGTCATTTCTGACATATAATACTACCACCTCTTCAATTTTGCCTGTCTCTCCTAAACTGTGTGTATCCTTTTAACTTGTATTCATCCCCATCGTTTTCTGTAAGTCATGTTTCCGTCACTCCTACAACATCATAGTCACCCGACAGCACTGTGGCTTCTAGGTCTAACATCTTGTTCCTTATACTCCCTGGCATTGAGGTACAAACATTTCAGGACTTTCCTACTAGCAGTTTCCCTTTGTTTTATTTCCTTAGTGGAACATCTACCATTGTCAGAGCTCCCTGCTCCCCTGGTCCCTCTGCACATATTACTCTGCACCTACGCTCTCCCAATGCATTAGCCCCCCTTCTGTTTAGATGTAGACCGTCTGGTTTGTACAGGTCCCATCTATCCCAGAAGAAAGATCTATGCTCCATAAATCTAAAGCCCTCTTCCCTACACCAAGATTTCAACCACGTTAAACTTTCTAATCTCAGCCTCTCAGTCTCCCTGGCCATGCACGTGGTACCGGAAGTATTTCAGAGAAAACTATTGTGGAGGTTCTGCTCTTTAGTTTCTATCTTAACTCTTTAAATGTGTCTTGCAGAACCTCTTCATATGTCATTGGTTCAAATGTGGTCCATGACCAGTGCATTCCCCCCGGCTTTGGCCAGTAGCCCGTCTACTAGTTTAGGGAGATCTGCAACCTGAGCACCAGGCAGGCAAGACACCATGCGGGTCTCCTTATCACTAGAACACACTGTGTGATCTACACCTCTAAGGATCGAGTCTCCTACTATAACTACCTCCCTGTTCTGGGTGCTCATGGTGCTCAACTGCCCTCCCATCACCCTCTGAGCTGTCACTGTCTAACTCGATGTCCAGCAGTTGGAACCTGTTGGGCAATTCAAGCTCTTGGGGTGTCTCTAAGGGATGTGCACGCCCTTTTCTGGGGTTACGACCTACTGTAACCCAGCAGTTCTTTACACTGTCCTGCTCTAAGGTCTCAACTCTCCTAGGTTTTGGCGTGCACACCATCTCTCTCATGGGCTGATTGACCAATTCTTCTATATCACTAATACAAGCTGATCAACAAGCTGAGCCTCAAGAGCACGGACTTTGATCTCTAGGATTTCAACATGCTGACAATGTTCACAAATGAAATCTTCTTGGATGAGTTCATCCAGGAAGGCAATCATTCTGCAAACCTGACACTGTAGTGGCCACAAGCTTCTACATTTTGCAAGTTTTTTTTTTTTTTTTTGGGGCTCTTGCTTTCTGTCCCCTGATCAACTGCTTGACTTTTTTTTGTCACTGAGAAACAGTGCAGCTCTTTCTCAACAGTAGCTTTAAGTACCATTTTGTCTACCTGACCTCTCCGGATTACTGAGCTCCTCACCCTATCCCAAAGGATGGGTCCAGCAACCCTGCGGAGAAACCTCATTTCCGCCGCTTGCACCCGTGATCTCGTCCTTTCGGTCATTACCCAACGTTCATGACCATAGGTGAGGATGGGGAGGTAGATTGACGTGTAAACCGCGAGCCTTGTCCAAGGACTCAGCTCCCGCTTCACCACCACGGACCGATACAGTGCCCGCAATACTGCAGACGCTGCAGCGATCTGCCTGTCAATCTCACGCTCCCCCATTCCATCACTCGTGAACAAAACCCCAATGTACTTAAACTCCTCCACTAAAGGCAGCTGCTCCCCCCTAACCTGAAGCGGGCAATCCACTCTTTTCCGAGAGAGAACCATAGCCACAGACTTAGATGTGCTGATTATCATCCCAACCGCTTCACACTCGGCAGCGAAACGCTCGAGTGCGTGTCGGAGATCACAGTCGGATGGGGCAAGAAGCACAACATCATCTGCAAACAGCAGAATTTTTTTGTTTTGTTTTCGACTTCACACCGAGAATACTGACACAGCTGTTGCTTTGGCAATAAAAGGACCGGATGGCACGCATAAGCGGCCTCGGCACCCCATACACCCTCAACACCTCCCACAAGACATTATTTAAAAATAATACAAACTTTTATTCTCTCGGGCACATTTCTACTGGTGTATACAATTATGAATCACTGGCATTGACGTCATTTTTTTGTTTTTGCTGAAGATTATGTGCCTTCAAAACTCACAAGCGAATGACTCAGATCTGGTTGAATGTATGGTAAATATTATTTCTTTATGTATCGTTTCCCAATGTAAGGCTTGGAAGTTGGCCTTGGTACAGCCAAGTACTGATTGGCTGTAACGAGGCCTTGTTTCCTTAAACATTGCCAATCCAAACTGCAGTGAAGCCTAACCTTTGGGGATTAGTATTTCTTACAGCTCTTTGAGCAATAGTTATCTTACAGTGCTGCAGGATTGAGTGGTAAAGGCAAAATGCCAACAGCCATCCAGTAGCCACCAAATTGAGACCATCAGTCTCATTGCATTTAATCCAAAAAAAGGGTGGAAATCCACACACTCTATTTTGTAAGGGCAGCATAATTCCCTGTTTCCCTTTTGCTTTGTTTCCTTTTCTTAGAATAATCTTGGTCCCTTGAGCAACAAAATGAACTAAATTAAAGTGAAAGACAAGCAAGTTTTTTCTAACTTGCTGCCTTTATAATATATTTATGATTATTCTGTTTTTCTTCTTTCTTTGAAAGGATTGTGATGTAGTTTATTAAATACTGTTGTCATGGGTTTTTATTCTCCTCCCCATAGGAAAGTTACTTAGTAGTTTTATGAAGTTTTTATAATGAAGTATGAACAACAAAAGGCTGCTGTTTTGGGTTATTGTGGTGTCATGTTACACACAACTGTTAGCGAAAATTGTGCTCTTTGTATGAAAACAGAGGCTACTTGGTTTCTCTTCAAGCCAAGTTTCTGATCTACAGTTCTCTAATAATGACAAATTGGTGGCTGCTTAGTGGAACAGCCTTCAATTTAAATGAGCACATTTAACATCAGGTAATTCTTACTCGCACTAGCTGGAGAGCAACAAATAATGAGCATAATTCAGAGGCATGGCTTTTCAATTGAAATAGCATGAATGGAGGTGAGACAATTAGGTCAGAGAAATGAATGGCACCCTGAGTGAACCAATACATGGATTGAAATTGTGATGAAGATTTGCAATATTCACATTATAGAACAGAATTAGTGTTGATCCCGTGAGTTACTGTGTGGCATAGTTTTTTTTAACTGACTCCTGAAAGAGCATCGTGCTTTGTGGTAATTATAGTAGGATTATATATAGGAAATGTTCTCTTGTATTATCTTGCTTTATCTGAGCAACTATGTCTCGGCACTACCTGGGGGTGCTGATGGCATGTTCATTGTTGTAGTGGTGTGGTCTGTGTGTCCTAGGTTATACCCAGTGCCAGGTAACAAACTCCTTCTTCTAATAGTCTCAGGTAATCACTCTTCACCTTGGCCAATTGTCTTTCCTTTGCCAGTTAGAGAGAGCCATGAGTTTCTTCATCAATCTTTTATTATTATTATTATTAATTGTTTTGTGTGGCTGCGTCTAGCTTGTAGGTCCCTTTGTCCTTGTCAGTAATCCGGTCTGCATTATAGCATTTGACTTTCATTGCATATAGCCCAACAGTCTTGATCACACACAACTTTTGACCAAACCTGCTTTTGCATGGCTCCTGTAACTCTGCAAAGTGTACGCAAGACAGATAAAATAACATGTCAGCTGACGGGATTAATATCCAGTCCTGCCCTAAGTGCACTGTGACATTTGTTTTCTGGGTTCGCTTGGGAGTTGAGCTGAGATAGTTTGTTTCGTGTCAAGCGCACAGTGTCTTGTTTCACAGGAGAGCTAAATTGATAGTGTGTTTTGGCACAACTAGCACCCATCTTCCAAAGTGTCCATTGTGTTTATAAAAAATGCATACTGATTTAAGATCCTGCCCCAAGAGAGCAGTCGTCCAAGTGATGGCTAATTCCTCTGCATGTGGCTGCTCTCGATGTCCTGTTTGCATACAGACTGGTCATGAAAGACATGATGTTTAATTACACTGCATACTTGAAATTAATGTATTTTTCTAATTGAGACAGAAAGATGAATGGTGCACAATATAACATCTCCGTCAGGTGGGTTTCAGTAGCGTCAGTGTTCTCAAGAAAGCTGCTCTTTCTCCAAATTCCACTTCCCCCCCCAAAAAAAAGGTTGCCAGGGGCACAGAGACTCCATATCAATTATATGGTTAGCTTACTACAATTTATCATTTCAAGATAGCATCTGTGCAGATCTGAGAGACTAAGACAGGATCAGAGGCACACTGGTAGAAGGACACTGTGAGACAGGGCACTGAGCTCTGTGGATAAAAATAGACCAACAGTGTAGAAATCTTGGGGGAGGCAGGGAGATGAATACTGATAAAGTCAGGTATCTTCAAACAGTCTGACTTCCATGGTGATTTAAATGTCTGGACTACAGCGATCTCATCTGCTCAGTAAAATGCAAAATAATCTTCTAAGCATGCACATCGCTTCGTTGTGGGCCATCTGTAATTAAAAATCGCTGTCTTGAAAGCCATATAAATAATATAGAAGTTCTGCCTTAAATGTGCCATACTATTGTGGTCCCCATGGCAGCTGGCAAATCAAGAAAGGACTGTCAATTGCATCATTATCAACGGAGAACTGAATTGTTGCCTCTCATGACTGATAGTATACACACAGCACAGGACTCAAAGGAGTTTCAGTTTGACAAAATTCCAACAACACAACTCTGTTAATATCGAAACCATCTGGAATACGTTGTCACTGTTTTATCTGCATCTCCTGTTAATGCTGGATTGACTATCCTGTTCACGAGAGCTTTCTCTCATCCTCTGGTACAACTCGGGAACAACTGTTTGATTGGCAAATTAATTACTGCAAGAAGTGGTCTCGACAGTTTGATACCACAAAAACATTATCAATTATTCATAATATTTACATCCACCTTTTCTACTTTCTATCTAGAAAACGAAGGACATTGTTATATTCTAATTTATAAAATGAGTTTTTACACAGTTATTGGTTAGTAAAGGTAAATTTCTTTATAAGGTATTGAGAGCTTAAACAAAACCAAATCTGTATTGATATTTATAATTGGTGTAATTGGTAATTAATAACTCCCCCCTCTCATTGTACAAGTGCATGTACATATGTTTTAAAGGTAATAAAAGTTATGCATGATAAACTAATATATGCAAATTAGCATTAATATGCATGTCATTTGAAACATGCTTTCTGTAGAAGTGTCCTCAGGGCTTGACAGGATGTTGTTTTGTCTTAATGCACCACAGCTGTGAATTGCCAAAGATGGTGGACTTCCACAACTTTTTGTGCCTCCACACAAGTTCTGTCAGCAGAGATAGAATCAAAGGGCCAATATGTAATTAAGGGCCCCTTTTGTTTTTGTTTGTGTCTTTTATTCATGTTTTGGAATCCGTAGTGATCCCCCCTTTACAGACACACAGACACCCAGCTCAACATACCAATGCTGCCTCCCTCCCTCCCTTTGGCCCCAAGTATGAACGACACACCTGCCTCCTTTTACACTGTGAACCGAGAAGCACAAGCAGGTCTTTAGTGGCAGTGGGAGGACAGATATAGCCCTCAATGTCAGGGAGCTGCTATAAGGAACTGGAACAAATTATCCAATTCCCAAAAGCGAGTGGTTAATCCTCCAACATAAATTCATGAGATCAGTTCAGAGCAAAAACAACACAATCGCTTGGAAGATGATGGGAATCTTGTTAGGAAGAAAATCCCTAAATGTAAAAGAACTATAATCCCACAATTTCCCAGTAAGAAAAGGCATATATATTGGGGGAGATAAAGGAAATCCACAAACTCTGATTTAATGACTTGTTTTCACAGTGTTATTAGATTATCAGCCTCATTGCTATTTAAACAATCTATTATATTTATTTGTATTTAATTATGATTTTTAGTGTTACACCGAGGTGAGAGAAGGCTCTGTATGCATTTGTAATTACCTGGAAATCACGAGCGTTGTTAAAGTATCCTACTGCATTATTTACACCTGGATCTCAGTAATTTGACTGAAGGAAACCAATTTGAAACTGTTACCAAGCAACTTCTATCAGACCCCAAGGTGTGAGACTGCAAGATAATGCTGTCGCGTAGCAACCCTTGCAAACAGTCAGGTACATCAACTCATTTGTTTGGAAAGATTTTTTCCTTCAGTCTCTGTGTGAGGATCAGGTTGTAAACTTCTGTAAACTGCAATACAATGTGAATGTGTTAGTGTTAGCAGCACAATATTCAGGTTTAGAGAAAAATTCAATTGAAAGGAATGTTGTACCATCATTGTTTTCCTCGTTTTGTCTTCAGGTACTAGAGACATAAATAAATGTTGTTTTACAAAATAAACAAAATTTTGGAAAGAAGTATGCTTCTACCATCTGTGTCGGAGAAAAAGTTGGAAAGCATCCAGATTTCTCACAAACAAAGAACTCAGTTTCTTTTGATACTCTTCAGTTTTCTGGCACGGTTTTATTGTCCCACCATCCCTAGACTCTAATCTGCTCACGGCCCGTTTACAGTCAACAGCATCTGTGCTTTTACTCTGCGCAAGCAGTATGACAACACGGCAGCTTGCTTTCATTGTCTGCACAGTAAGCTTGGATAGACACACAATCACAAAAGTGATATAATGGATGGTGGCGGCTGTACTCCATAGATATTCTGCTGAAAAGCTGTCAGTTTTGTGATGCCACCTCAATCTTGTCTTGGATTGCCTCCCTAACTTGCTCTAGGTAACGCATGCATCTCCCCTCATGTTGTGCTCAGTAGCGCCACAGTGTGCATGTTTGGATGTGCGATATGAGATGCCAGGAGGCTGCATAGTTGGTTTGTAAGCAAAACTTATAATTCGTTTTTTTTTAATGTGTGAATGTGTAAAATAAACCAATACACAATGTACCTTTAAAACATATTTGTACAGATAATAGGCACCGTAAGGAGGATTTCAGCAACACGCTGGAAGACAATGAAACTGAATATTGAAAAGCACATGAAAAGGGATGGATATAATTTTTTTGTGTGTGTGTGCAATTGCCTTCCCTTTCAGCACCTGATACTTTCACTTATTTAATAGGGACACTTAAAAATACCCTTTGAAGTCATTGTCGGACAAGTTTTGTTTCTTGTTGTAACTGTGATTGAATTTACCGTATAGGAGTTTGGCAAGATTGTGTTTTAATGTTTGTGTTCAAAGCCATAAGCTTTAATGCTTTATGAGTTGGCTTCCCAGGTTTTTTTTTTTTCTTTTGGTGAGTTATAAGGATTTAGTCCCCTTATCTCACCGTATTTGCGTACACGTTTAAAGGTTGATATGGCGTATCATGTTCCATCAGATTACATTTTAGAGTTCCTAAGTATTCCCCTGAAATGCACATAAGTAAATGTACTCCTTTGGTATATATATATATATATCAAGTGGAGGCATAAATCATGTATTTTTATCACCCAAGGGAACGCCTGAAGATGATCTGTAATATCTCAAAAGCGACATGTAATCTATATCCATAAAACATGACTGGAGTTGACTGCATGCCACGTTATCGTTGTGAGTTCACCTTCATTCAAGCAGGAAAATCTGATTATTGAACGTTATAGATTCCCAATTGTGAAATTCAATTGTAAGATGCAGTGGTGCGTCTTGCCAGTGGACTGGAAAAGCTTTTGAAGCTTCTGAAGTGATGGTGGCGACAGGGTGGCATTCTACATTATCTTTGTTGTTTGTGGAAGAAATGCACCCTAATTTCTTGCCCAAGAACTAGTAGTTCCATTAACAATTCACCTGCAAACAAACCAACAAACAAAAAAGATTTAACATTGCTTATGAATGTAATTAATTTCATGATAACGAAAACCGAATAACACAACTGAAATGTGAGCTGAGGTAATTAGAAACTGGTATGTACTGTTAATCCTAATTGAATTTATACCATTTATACATGAAGATCCTCAGATTTATTTAAATTGGTCCCTGGTCAGTCTGATTAAACAAAGGAAAAAGGCATAATTCCACGTAGGGCTTAATTTTTGTTCACCAGGAAAGTGACACTTAATTATACCCTGGTAATGAATGTTATCTCAATCAGTGCAAGTTGTATTAAAAGCAAAATATGGAAATTGCACATTTGTTTAAAACATACATTATTTTGACTTTAATAACCAACCAGTTTGCAGTGTAGAATCATAGCATGATAGCTGCTATACTATATATCCCTATATAAGAAAAATGCACACAAATACAATGCAAGATACATTGTGCACAAACGCAGTGGCAGGATTGTATTATACTGTATTGAAACGGCATGGATGCAACAGAGAACATGTTCAAGAAAAAACAATGCAGTGCTGGTGATAGAAGTTTATCATTATCATGTGTCATTAACATTTCATCCAGACTATTAAACCACAAAGTTAGATAATTATCTATTTGAATTGTGTGATATTTAGTTGTAGCCATTTTGAATGTCAATGAGTATCTGATCAAACTATTTGCAGGAGCCACGAGGCATAACAACTAGCGCTTTCTCTTTTTAATTGTGCTAGATTGCTGATGTCTGATACCAGCTGCACCTGAATTGTGCTAGTCAATGAAATGTCTATCTCTAATTTGTAGACTAATGGGCTTCATTGACAGACCCCCCCCCCCCTTCCAAACAGTTGATGGTATATTATTAACCAGGCTTATTTATACTTCATAATTGTCATCAATACATTTACAGTGAGGGAAAAAAGTATTTGATCCCCTGCTGATTTTGTACGTTTGCCCACTGACAAAGAAATGATCGGTCTATAATTTTAATGGTAGGTGTATTTTAACAGTGAGAGACAGAATAACAACAAAAAATCCAGAAAAACACATTTCAAAAAAGTTATAAATTGATTTGCATGTTAATGAGGGAAATAAGTATTTGACCCCTTCGACTTAGTACTTGGTGGCAAAACCCTTGTTGGCAATCACAGAGGTCAGACGTTTCTTGTAGTTGGCCACCAGGTTTGCACACGTCTCAGGAGGGATTTTGTCCCACTCCTCTTTGCAGATCCTCTCCAAGTCATTAAGGTTTCGAGGCTGACGTTTGGCAACTCGAACCTTCAGCTCCCTCCACAGATTTTCTATGGGATTGAGGTCTGGAGACTGGCTAGGCCACTCCAGGACCTTAATGTGCTTCTTCTTGAGCCACTCCTTTGTTGCCTTGGCTGTGTGTTTTGGGTCATTGTCATGCTGGAATACCCATCCACGACCCATTTTCAATGCCCTGGCTGAGGGAAGGAGGTTCTCACCCGAGATTTGACACCCGTCCATCGTCCCTTTTATGCGGTGCAGTTGTCCTGTCCCCTTAGCAGAAAAACACCCCCAAAGCATAATGTTTCCACCTCCATGTTTGACGGTGGGGATGGTGTTCTTGGGGTCATTCCTCCTCCTCCAAACACGGCGAGTTGAGTTGATGCCAAAGAGCTCGATTTTGGTCTCATCTGACCACAACACTTTCACCCAGTTCTCCTCTCAATCATTCAGATGTTCATTGGCAAACTTCAGACGGGCCTGTACATGTGCTTTCTTGAGCAGGGGGACCTTGCGGGCACTACAGGATTTCAGTCCTTCACGGCGTAGTGTGTTACCAATTGTTTTCTTGGTGACTATGGTCCCAGCTGCCTTGAGATCATTAAAAAGATCCTCCCGTGTAGTTCTGGGCTGATTCCTCACCGTTCTCATGATCATTGAAACTCCACGAGGTGAGATCTTGCATGGAGCCCCAGACCGAGGGAGACTGACAGTTATTTTGTGTTTCTTCCATTTGCGAATAATCGGACCAACTGTATCACCTTCTCACCAAGCTGCTTGGCGATGGTCTTGTAGCCCATTCCAGCCTTGTGTAGGTCTTGTCCCTGACATCCTTGGACAGCTCTTTGGTCTTGGCCATGGTGGAGAGTTTGGAATCTGATTGATTGATTGCTTCTGTGGACAGGTGTCTTTTATACAGGTAACGAGCTGAGATTAGGAGCACTCTCTTAAAGGGAGTGCTCCTAATCTCAGCTCGTTACCTTTATAAAAGACACCTGGGAGCCAGAAATCTTGCTGATTGATGGGGATCAAATACTTATTTCCCTCATTAACATGCAAATCAATTTATAACTTTTTTGAAATGCGTTTTTCTGGATTTTTTGTTGTTATTCTGTCTCTCACTGTTAAAATACACCTACCATTAAAATTATAGACTGATCATTTCTTTGTCAGTGGGCAAACGTACAAAATCAGCAGGGGATCAAATACTTTTTTCCCTCACTGTACATTCTGTATCAACTTTTAGTAGATCCATGAGATTTCATAAGTATGTTCTTTGTTTTTTTCTCATCCAATCCAGTATTAAGTAAGAAATGTCAGCATTTGTACCATATCACCAGATCTTCAGTGGTCACTGCTTAAGTTATGAGAGGATTCTGTGGGATTATTTTATACCCTGTGTCATATTAACTAGCTCAGACATTCACAGCGAACTTTGTGAGGAAGCAAATTACTGTAGCACAGTGCTCTGAAGCCTACCACATGATCCTTAAAGCAATAAAGCATACTGTTTGTGTCACAGATGTAGTTATCCCATTTCATTCTTCTACCCAAAGCCTTAAGGGTATCTGTGTAGAAGCCGTTATTACTGTAATGGCTATTTTGAATGGCATTAATCCAAACCGAAGCAATAATGGAAGATACCATGGGATACAAAGTCAGAAAAGAAGCAGCAGGGAGACCGATAATGTCCCTTTATGTCATGAACCTAGCTGGATGACCAGCTGCTGAAGTGGTCAATAAATCTCAGCAATGCATGGCAATCTAGTCACAGATTGAGTTTGTGATCTCCTCAAGGCTGTATTTTTATAGCCAGCCAAGAGCTAGATGAGTTATGTAGGCATTGTTTGCCAAATTGACGTGAAGACAAAACATTACATTTGAACTATCCATTATAGGAGAGTTTACAATGTTAGAATAGGGCATATGGACATTGTGTTTAAGTATTTAAAATAAATTAGGCTTTTTATTTCAGAGAAACTGTCCCTTTGTGAGATTTTCGAAGAGTGCCACCATTTATTAAAATTAATGTAATACTTTTTACACAATAATGCACCAAAGATGGCATTTTACCCTCATCTCTCCTTTTCATTCTTCATTATTTATTGATAGATGTGCTCTGTCTAAGTACATTGTTAAGAGAATTGTTTTCTTCTCCCTCAGGATAAATATGAGTATTTTTTTTCCAATTTGGCACAATTGGGCTTCTGTCGTTGCTGTCTTGTACCTTTATACCACATCAAACCTGTTATAACATGTGTATTAGCCCATATGTATGTTATGTGTGCATTATTAAGTGTTCAAGTATAAATAACAGTGAAAAGTCCTGCAGTGCTTTTCTGATTTCCCTCTCACAATTACACAAAGATGCAAAGCATTACAGTCTCTTCAAACCACGCTCTTTAGAATAATATCACTTAATTACTTTTTCGAATGGGAGTAAAAAAAGTGTTCATCAGCATCTATACAAGTTTTGAACCTGAGAAACGCATTTACTGCCATCTTCAAAAAGACTAATTAACGTGGGTGAGCTGCATTGTGAAGCTTCAAACAAGAAGGAAATTTCCCAGCAAAAGGCTGCATGAAAATAATTATTGATAGGAGGAGGAATAAATGTTTGAAGTGTCCTTAATTACATGCATGGGTGGCTATTTTTCTTTTATAATTCTCACGAAGACCCAATATATCAAAAAAATATTTAGAATGTTTTTTTGTAACAATACAAGATAACCGCCTCAAATCAGTCATAGCCACTATTCAACGCCAGCTAAAGTGCTGCCGCGTACATTGTGTAGTTTAAGCATAACAGGTGTGATCAATTTTCTATCACACTTGTCACCCATTCCTGTGAAGCTTAATGATCATATTATTGAACATTAGGCTATTCCAAAAGGAAGAGCTTGAATGCATAATAATGTGAGAGGGGGGAAAGGGTGAACCTAGATAAAGAATTGAATCTCGTTAAGCAGCAGAATGGACTAAAGAACAGAACAAAACCAGAAATGACCTCACATCCACAGAGAAGGTTTTACAGATGTTGCTGCATCCAGGACTGTTTCATTAGGAACATTACCTTCCCCTGATAAGAAGCCATAAAAATGATCACTCCAGGACTAGGGTTGCCCACTGCTACCATAAAGCCACGCTGTCACATGAGAGAACCTTCGGACCACATCATTGCACATTGGCCAACTCCACTGTGACCACCGTGAAATGTGTTGTAGTACCCAGGCAGAAGAAATGAACCTTTGTCTTTCGGTTCCTTCCCAAAATAGGTTCTCTTTTAGATCGCATGCTTATAAATAAATGTGATTTGAATCTCAGTTGTGTGCATGCAATATTCACGGCCCAATATGTCCATTGTGTGCCTGACAAAGAAAAAACTATGGGATGGAGAAGGACTGTGCTTGCCAGTGTGGTGTTAATTCCAACTAATTAGCATGCACAGTGAGCTCGTTAGGGATCCGAGATTGAAGCACAGAGCTGGCGAGTGTGTCGTGTGGAGCGTGGAGGAGTGCTAGTGCATGTCATGACCAGGCTCTGGATACAAGAATCTCGCCTCTTGCCATATGCTCTAGGGTGACTACGGATATGCTGGAACATGGTCATCGCCGAATGTTTCTGAAGCCAGATCAATGATATTGTAAGCCACGGAGCAGTTTTACTTTTGTGTCATTTTAATTAGCTTGTTTTAATGTTTTGCTCCCAGTGTTTTCCACCGCTGAGATGGCCGAGAATTCAGGTGCCTCTTTCACACTCCAAAGTACATATTAATGAGTTTTTTGTGCTCACGCCTTCAATTCGAAATGGTATTTTTATCCTCTGGAGATCTAATTGGAAAAAAAAACAATCCCTTAAGAAATTATTACACCACTCTTGGCTTGTCATTCAAATATTTCAAGCCTCAAGTGTATTTTCCAGTATAAATCCTTTGAACTGTCCAGCCTAATAGGGAAATAACTGTCAGATTATAAGATGTTGTTTACAGTGCAGTATAATGCTCTGCCAGGTGACAGACACAAACTGTCTTTTCCCCATAACAGCACATATATGGGAACCACAAATGCCTTCTTGATTAACCTAATTGCAAACAGCTCCCTGACCAAGCGAGTGAAAGCCAACAGTTTAGCATTGAAAAGAATATCTTATTTTTAGCAAACCTCCTCCCTGGTCATGGCCTAAATCCAGAACAAAAATGAGAAAGCAAGAGCAGGAGAGCCAGAGAAATTAATTACCCTACTGTGAAATGACAGTTCTCCTCTTCTGTCAGAAATACTCACCAGTATGTGTATGGTGAATGTCAAAGAAATGTGTAGAGGTCAGTCAAAGTAGACGGGATTAGTATGGGGGAAGAGGCTAGAAACACGAGGGCTATAGATGCAGCTGACGTTGCCCTGGCTGACCAAGAAGGTGTTTTCTCTGTTTATATCTTTGTACAACCTATAAATAATGAAAAAGGTTGCTAAAATGTGCACTATTACGCAAACCTTAGTAGTGCGTTTCGGATGCATTTAAATGAATAAATACATACTGAATGAGAGCATACGTGCGGCAGATGTAACTCAATTGCATACATAAATGCATACAAACAAAATATGTGAATGATAAAATAAATTAATATTAATAGCAATACAAAAAAACAATTCAAGGATAGACGAACTGGCAGGCAAACGACTACTGACGCTTGCTTGTCTGTACCATATGCAGAGAAATGCAGAATAAACGTTTTGCAAATGCCAATATCAAGCAAAGTGCAAATAAATTATTTGATTATGTCCTTATTGCGCCTTCCAGTTTTGTGAAAGATTCACCTTTGACTAACTACCAATTAGTTACATGTGGAAGTTGATCTGCATTTTCAGCCTTTCGTTTGATATGCAGTCTGACCTGATTTCAAGACTGAATTATTTATTCATTCAACTGTTCAGGTTTCCTTTTTCTGAACCTGTATGAGATTCCAGTCCATCATTTGAGAAGTTAGACTGTTCTAAGTGAGGCATACAACTGGACCCAGGAGTATGTTTGAAATGTTTGCAATGAAAAGAGGCCAGGCAGTCTGTTGAGGTTTAGCCCTTGTTGCACACTGCTGGCTCTTCAGTAGGCTCGGCTGTAATTAGGCTTCAACACTGTGCACAGCAGCCTTTACCTGCAGGATAACTGCCCACATCTGTCCAGAGCCAAATAAGCAGATAAATCCTATGTATTAGCAGGACATTAAAACAATTAAAAATGGACACTGAATCAGAAATGCTTGACAGTGAATAAAATTAGCTCAGAGGGATGTTTTATGGGGGAGCTTAATGGGCTCGATTTAATCATTATTATTTATTATTATTATTTTTTAACCAATTAAGACTTTGTACTCCTTTCAAGGACATTAAAAGGTTTACAACTGTTACATAATTGATCATGGGGTTTTACTTGTACAGCCTCATTATTTATTTGAATATCGACACCATTTTACGTTTGCAACACATGTCCCGGCAGCATTCTGCTATTAAATTTAACTTTAAACCAATAAAGCCTATGGTATGAAATATGTGCACATAATGCATGACAACATTTAAATTGCTCCCTTATGTGTATTATGTGATGCAACCATTCATGATTCTAATTGAATGTATTTGCCAGATATTTCCGCTTCAATCTGGGACCAAAACCTTTTATCAGCTACACAGAAACCTTGTTTATACCTGACGTTTGCCGATAATATTGAAGCATGAGCAATATGTGACTGCAGGATGTAATTCCCCATCTTGGTGAATTGAAACTATTCAGCGTAAGATGGGAAAAAATACAGTAGCTGCAGATGTTGATGAATCGCAGCATATATTAAAAAGGTTCATGCATTTTCCAGATATCTAAGTTTAGATTTAATGAGATTCTGGGAAGCAAAGAATTATGACTTTCTATAATAATTTGCTGTAATATGCATATGCGTTAGAGGCTTTATTAGCCAGTAAGTATATTCTCCTCAATTTTATATAATTAAGAAGAAGTTTGTTATTTAACGCAGAGAATTAGTGTTGTTTCTTTTTTTTATATATACAGTGAGGGAAAAAAGTATTTGATTCCCTGCTGATTTTGTACGTTTGCCCACTGACAAAGAAATGATCAGTCTATAATTTTAATGGTAGGTGTATTTTAACAGTGAGAGACAGAATAACAACAAAAAATCCAGAAAAACGCATTTCACAAAAGTTATAAATTGATTTGCATGTTAATGAGGGAAATAAGTATTTGACCCCTTCGACTTAGTACTTGGTGGCAAAACCCTTGTTGGCAATCACAGAGGTCAGACGTTTCTTGTAGTTGGCCACCAGGTTTGCACACATCTCAGGAGGGATTTTGTCCCACTCCTCTTTGCAGATCCTCTCCAAGTCATTAAGGTTTCAAGGCTGACGTTTGGCAACCCGAACCTTCAGCTCCCTCCACAGATTTTCTATGGGATTAAAGTCTGGAGACTGGTTAGGCCACTCCAGGACCTTAATGTGCTTCTTCTTGAGCCACTCCTTTGTTGCCTTGGCTGTGTGTTTTGGGTCATTGTCATGCTGGAATACCCATCCACGACCCATTTTCAATGCCCTGGCTGAGGGAAGGAGGTTCTCACCCAAGATTTGACGGTACATGGCCCCGTCCATCATCCCTTTAATGTGGTGCAGTTGTCCTGTCCCCTTAGCAGAAAAACACCCCCAAAGCATAATGTTTCCACCTCCATGTTTGGATGGTGTTCTTGGGGTCATTCCTCCTCCTCCAAACACGGCGAGTTGAGTTGATGCCAAAGAGCTCGATTTTGGTCTCATCTGACCACAACACTTTCACCCAGTTCTCCTCTCAATCATTCAGATGTTCATTGGCAAACTTCAGACGGGCCTGTACATGTGCTTTCTTGAGCAGGGGGACCTTGCGGGCACTACAGGATTTCAGTCCTTCACGGCGTAGTGTGTTACCAATTGTTTTCTTGGTGACTATGGTCCCAGCTGCCTTGAGATCATTAACAAGATCCTCCCGTGTAGTTCTGGGCTGATTCCTCACCGTTCTCATGATCATTGAAACTCCACGAGGTGAGATCTTGCATGGAGCCCCAGACCGAGGGAGACTGACAGTTATTTTGTGTTTCTTCCATTTGCGAATAATCAGACCAACTGTATCACCTTCTCACCAAGCTGCTTGGCGATGGTCTTGTAGCCCATTCCAGCCTTGTGTAGGTCTACAATCTTGTCCCTGACATCCTTGGACAGCTCTTTGGTCTTGGCCATGGTGGAGAGTTTGGAATCTGATTGATTGATTGCTTCTGTGGATAGGTGTCTTTTATACAGGTAACGAGCTGAGATTAGGAGCACCCCCTTTAAGAGAGTGCTCCTAATCTCAGCTCGTTACCTATATAAAAGACACCTGGGAGCCAGAAATCTTGCTGATTGATAGGGGATCAAATACTTATTTCCCTCATTAACATGCAAATCAATTTATAACTTTTGTGAAATGCGTTTTTCTGGATTTTTTGTTGTTATTCTGTCTCTCACTGTTAAAATACACCTACCATTAAAATTATAGACTGATCATTTCTTTGTCAGTGGGCAAACGTACAAAATCAGCAGGGGATCAAATACTTTTTTCCCTCACTGTATGTATATTGGAAGATAATTGAATGCGCAATATTTCTGTGTGGTTCATAAAGTCATTCATATCTTAGAAGCTCTACAAATGCTCTGCTTACAGTGCTGCTTTCTGTTTCCTCAGATATTGATGAGTGTGCCAACCAGATGCACTATTGTCATTCGAACACCGTGTGTGTTAACCTCCCTGGGGGTCACAGATGCGACTGCCTTCCAGGATATATCAGAGTTGATGACTTCTCTTGTACAGGTAGGAAAAAACATATGACGAATGCTTTATTAGTAAGACTGCTGCACATTGATAAATACAGATGTCCCCAGTAACACAAGTGACAAAGTCAGCAGAGATTGACTACATTTGTGCCCAGGGTGCAAAAACCATCTTCAATATCAAGAGGTAATGGATCTAAATAGCAGCTCAAATATACCAGTGTCATTGGAAACATTAACACATTAAGACAAATACATAAATGCATAATGTTTTTGATTCATTATTCAGTAGTGAGTATGATTAATATTTACATTTTCATTACCTACTGAGATTTGAAAGATACACTTTATATTACATTGTTGTTAATAAATGATTAGTAAATAGTTTATAAAACAGTTAGGAACCAGTAATAATTACATTTATAAATTATCAATAACCCATTATGATTTAACATTTATAAACAAAATAGTGTTTTGGGAGCCGCTTTTATATATATATATATATATATATAATATGCATATACATAGACAGAGGAGAGGCTGACTGTGTGTGTGTGTTTATGTATGTGTATATGTGTACATAGACTGTTTATAAGGTGTATTATTTGCTTATTACACCCATACTCAGAGCATTATTATTATCAGAGTCGTCAGGTTGTGAGGCTGTCTGTCAGTTACACAAGCTCTGGCTTCTGTATGTCACCTACTGGATGTGTTGGTGCGCCTGCAGACACCTGTGAACTGTGATGCCCAGCAAGGTGCTTTAGCACCTGAGAAGCTTTTCTGCGGCACACAACAAGTCATGCTCCCCAGTGACTAAATCTGTAGGTCCTGGAAATTAGTTCAGAATACCCTGTCAGTGTGTTTAGTTAATTCTGCCTAGTATATGTGTTACAACTTGGGAGTTACAGGTACAAAAATGCATAAGGAAGCTTTAATTTCCCCTCCTTATAATCCCCTCTCTTTGTATGCTCTGTGCCTCTCTCTGCCTGCTTTCTCTCTCTCTCTCTCTCTCTCTCTCTCTCTCTCTCTCTCTCTCTCTCTCTTTCTCACTCTACCTCTCAACGTCTCCCACCCCTCTCTCTCTTTCTATCTATTTCTATATAGTAAGCAACAGATAGATAAATGGAAAACTACTACCTACTGTAATTTAAAACAGACATTAGGAAAATACAATGTGTAGGAGTAGTGACAGGTAGTGATGTCGAATACTGCATTGCACATGTTTGAGAGCTGCATCTTCACAGAGACGGGATTTTTCAGCAGAACTCCAGCGAATTGACCACAAATCACAGAACCACCCTACTGTACACTGAATTTTTTATAGAAGAAGAAAATATTAAAATCAGAGCTCTGTGATACTAAGGAATCCTGTGCTGTTCCTTTTTCCTGAACACATAAATTACTGTCATAAATCAAGTCCGAGCTCCTTAATTTCCACTATTTGTTTTTTGTGGTGTTTTTGTGTGGTATTCCAGCTGCGAGTAAATGGTCGCCTTGGGCTTTGTTAATTATTGAATATAGTTTAGTGCCTAAAGGTCTAATTCATCAAGCATTTACATCCACATTTCCATTACTTCTTGGGAAATAAACTGAGTGAAGTTGCAAAACTTTTAAGAATACAAGTACTAAACCATATATGCATTGCTTTGATAACTGAACTTTTATGGGTTTGTTTTTGACTCGAGGAGAGAGAGAATGAGGCAAATGATGAAATCTGTAAGGCTCTTGCTGAACAGAGCCCATAAACAGCAAGGATGCTTCAAAACGATATACAACCGAACTGGCAAGCTGATTAGAGTGATTCATATTGATAATTTGTGGTTTGTAAAGGCGTGTGGATCCACTTGGTATGACAGTATTGTCTCTCTTTATAGTGTTGCTTCATAAAAGTGTCAGCCAGATCTAGCCCCCCCTCCATTGAAATTTAATATCAGAAATCCCTTGGGGAGAATCATTTGGCTTATCAGCATGCCTTTCTCTATAGTGCAAACACTTGTGTTCAGGAAAAGCCTGTTTTTTAGTATTTTATAATGTAAGGTGCCACCTACTTTGTTTTGTATACTTAACGTCTCAAGTTTATTTTGGTATATTTTTGCACCTTGATCTTAGACTTCAACTTTTGAAGCAGTCATGAGACAGTACAGGGGCTGTGGCAGGAAGGTGCCAAGTTGGTTTTGATCTGTTTCTGCCCTGAGCAACACAGTGTGGCAGGAATTCATACACTCGCGGATATACGGTGTAGTTATAATTTTATTGTTTTTCACACACATAAATCCCCCATAAAACCCTGTAGTCCTTAACTGAATCTGGAGCCAACAGATGGGTGTGTATTTAGATTCTGAGCCCCAATTAGAATTATGTTTTATACTCGGCACATTGATTAGAGTTAATTAATGATGACATTGCTGGACAGACAGTGACATTTTTCAATCTGAGGTAGGGTGGGATGATTTAAGGTGTGCTTAAGGGCTGGGTATGAACAATAGAATGTTTTCAACATTTTAAGAAGCTACATGCTTTACAGAAAAGCTTATAATTAACTGAGTCTGCATAAGAAAGATGATTAATACACATTTTCACTATTGCACTTTTGGTATAAAAACAATAGTTTGCCTCAGAGAAAATATCCTGTCTGAAGGAGTACAGCTGGCATTAAGTGGTAAACTGCAAATGACATGACCTAGTCCTGGAGGAGGTACTATTTACAAGAGATGGGGTATTTGCAATTCTGAGCTAGTGTTAACCTTTCCAACTGCCAAAATTTCAAAGATGAAAATAAATTAAGGAAATCAGACAATAGTAATAACTAATCAAATACTATGGTTTATTGTTTAGTTTATTTAATGGGATGATTAAACTATTCTGACCAAAAATATAAACACAACATGTAAAGTGTTGGTCCCATGTTTCATGAGTCGAAATGAAAGATCCCAGACATTTTCCATACACACAGAAAGCTGATTCTTCTCAAATGTTGTGCACAGATATGTTGTCATTCCTGTTAGTGAGCATTTCTCCTTTGCCAACATAATCCATCCACCTGACAGGTGTGGCATATCAAGAAGATGATTAAATAGCGTGATCATTGTGCTGGGGACAATAAACGGCCACTCTAAAATGTGCAGTTTTGTCACACAACACTATGCCAAAGATGTCTCAAGTTTTGAGGGCGCGTGTGATTGGCTGCTGACTACAGGAATGTCCACCAGAGCTGCTGCCAGAGAATTGATTGTTAATTTCTCTACCATAAGCTGCCTCCATGATTTCCTTATATGAACTGTAACTTGGTAACATCTTTGAAATTGTTTCATGTTGCGTTTATATTTATGTTCAGTCTATTTGTTTACTGCTCTTGTGGAGAAAAATATAGATGCATACCTTTAATTAGCTGAAACTTGGCAATCGTTGAGAGTGGGTGTCCCTGGAAAATTAATCCACTCAAGTGTTTTGCTAGTGTTTGGGCTTTACCATAAGATGCATTTTGGTCATATTAAAAGAGTTAATCCCATTGAGTCAGATTAGAAAATGAATCTCTTTGCATTTCTCCTTTTTGAAGTATTTTTGGCAACACTTTCCCTCTCCGATATGCTGGTTAAAATGGAATAGTTATTAGTAAATGTGTGCCTACACTTGTCCCATCTCGTTGCACTTTGTCGAGATCTAATTGACTTTGTGACATTATCTTATACACTTGTGGTTACAAAACAAAAAAATACATTTTTTGTATTTAAATGATCACAGAACGATCTTCATGAAGAAAATTGCTGTTTTGAACAACAAACAATTCTATGATACTGTGTTGTTTTCCAGGGTCTCAAAGTTATATTTTGTCATATATACAGTGTTTTTATTTATATATGAAACCTGGCACTGTGCAGCAGTTAGCCTTGCTTTTTTATTTCAGGTTGTTTGCCAAACCTTATCCTTCTGCTGTAGTTGCAACCCCTTCTCCCTGATTTGAAAAATGTGCCCTGCCGTAAGACATTTGTGCATACATTCACAATCATTATAGCACTAATCTTGGCATGATATCGGTCTTTTCCTGTTCACCACATTATGTTTATTTATTCATTTTATAATGATTGTGTCTGACAGTGAAATAATGCAAAACGTCTTCTTCAGGATTTCCACCTTCAAAAGAGTTAAATGTTAGCAAAATGCATTTCCAGTAAAGTACCCTGCCTTGGCATTTTTTTAATGTAATGAATGGATGCTCTGAGATTAATGGTGTTTACACTGAACAGCAACTCTTACACTTGAGTCGGAAAGCACCTGTGGTCATTACCTCCACACTCATTTGCTGTTGTTGGTGCACTCTTGCTGTATCCCGTAGTGTGTTTTATTGGTCTTTGACTATCATGTAGTTGTATTTCCTATTGTGGAAATACAAACTTGATCATGATATATATTAGCTATTATGTATAATACCTTTTTTTCCTTTGCTGGGCCTAGAAAAGAAAAACTGACACAGGAAATGTCTTGCAAACTGTTTTTGGGGGTACAGTAATTGCTGTTACACTTAATTTCCCTGACCTGTGAGATGCAGACACATTTCTGAAGCCTCCCGGTGAAACTCGCTTAGAAATGAGTCCAGTGAGATAGTCTGGGAAGCATCCATATCTGAAAGTGGTTTCACTTAACATTTGCTGATCACAAATTGGGCATCCTAGCTGGTGAAAATAGATTTAGACCATGGTTAAGAAAATCAATGCCCCCAAAGTTACGGATTAGACATTTCAGGGGAAATAGCTTGTTCCTCGTGGTTATTTCTTGTGGGGAAACAGTTTCTCCTGGTAAACAATTGCCTTTTTTTCCCAATGAGATTGTGCTCTTGGTTGAGTTTTTATTTCTCATGGTTGGATGATGTGACAAGTAATTTCTTAGCATATAGGTTTCTACAGTGACAGTTGAATGGATCGATATCAAAAAAGATAATATAAAAAAGCCTTCTTGTTTGAGATGATTGACAATTGCTTCCCACAATGTGTGAAAGGAGCTGTTTTCCCTTTTGTTTTTTCTTTATTTTTATTTCTGTCAGTACTATACTTTAACCCGTTCAAAGCTAGAAGGTGTGAGAGGTGTATTTATTGTGGAAAATAAATATGTTTTATATAAAGAAGAAAGTAATACAATCAATATCTAAGTATCTACTTTGTCTGTGTCAGAACATTGGCAATACTTTTTGAAGTGTGTTAGCATGCAGTACTCCACATGAAAATAATTATCTATTAAGCTTGCTGAATGTGAAAGGTTATTCGAGAATGATAAATATTTTTTTTTAAAATTCCCCCGTAAGATAATTTTTAGGCAAAAATGTTACTGCTGTAAAATATGAATACATTTTAGTTCAAGGTTTTTTTATCTGCTTATAGAAACGTCATGTTTGAATGTCAGTCTCTCTTAATACTACTTAATCAAAGCACATCCGTATCGAAGGAATTCCTGATTCCAGAGGAATTTAAATCTGTCACGAGAGAGGTCCGATGTCAACAGATAACTCCAAACTTAAAAAGGAAAACAGATATCAATGTTAGGAGTCTCAATTTTAGATTATCTATAAATATGTGTGCTACTATATAAGCTGAAATCTTTACATGTGGTTCATTTTAATTTTTTCCATTGCTCAAGAACACCACACATTAATTGTACTGAAAAGAAACTATGTACGGTTTTAATGATATTAGAAGCTGACGCCTGCACAATCTGGAAGTCGGGATTTAGAAAAACATATTTATTCCTGGGCAGACGGGGTTAAGAAGGTTTTATTAAATTAAAGCACTTGCTTGCATTGTATTTTACTTGACATGTATTCCATTACACAAAGTCTTCCATAGGTAATTAGCTTCCAAAATGCTGAGTTTATATTTAGCTGTCCTTTAATGGTGCAATATATAATATGTCTCCTGCATGCACTTAAGTAGGTGGCTTGTTGCAGTGAGATTGATTTTAGGGGACCCGTCTCCATTCTGAGTTTATCTTAAAGGCGATGTAGATCGTAACAGTCGCCGTGATGCATTCTCCTTTCTTCTCATGCAGTGTCATGCAAACAGACAATGACATGCAACCACAGTATGTGTATAATTAAACCAGTCTCAGGGCCTCAGTCACTAAATGGAGGAAATGTTTTGCATGCCATAAGCCCCTGTTGCACCTGTTGTGTTTCCCTAACTTGTGTCATGCAAACTTGCACATGAAAAGGAAGGTAAACAGATAAAGTAGCGTGTTTGAGTTATTTCATATCAAATATTATTATTTTTTTTAATCAAAACTTTCCAAAATATCTGCTTTACCCTCATTCTGTAGATAAACAGTGCAGGCGAACACAGTTTAGTCATGTTGATAATGCTAATGTGAAAGGGCTTTTGAACTGCAGGATGGATTACCTTTGCAAACTCAGAATTTGCTCCAAAGAAAATAGATTTTCTATATCTTTCTGCTAAATGCCATGATGTGAACTCAATAAATCTGCATTTCCTTGGTCTCTCATTGCAGAGCGAAGTATAGTTCCCTTAACAGAGTTACAATGCGGCTACTGACTTCAGCTGCTATCGGATTCTGAGTACTGAATAAACATCTCTGAAAATACTCCTTTCTTTTACAATCTCTTTAAAGGCTTGTCAGTGACTATTAAATTTCATATTACAGTCTTTTACTGTTTGATGTTAGTGAGGGAGGCTGCCGTGGAGAAACAAAAAGAATTCCTTAGTAATCATAATGTTAGCGGGTTGGAGAAAGGGATTTGAAAATAAATTATCTTCAGAAAATAACCATGATAAATCGTTTATATATGTTTTCTTTTTTGTTCTCAACTTTTCTGCTTCTGTGTCTGAAAGTGCCTCAGTATAATGCTACCAGTATGCCTGCAGTTAACAGAAAAGGAATAGTTATTGATAATTCAGACACAGCAAGGAAATCGTCTTACCATTCTTTAGTACACAATAAGAAGAAGTAGGAGAAGTATGAACATCATTTTTATGAAAAATGTCTGGGACTCCTTCACTTCATTTTTTATTTCTGAAACAGATGTACAAGAGCAGCCCTTTCTCAATGTGCCAAGCTTGAAGCACAGCTCTAGGTTTGTGCCTGATCCTCAATGTAAGTTTATCAAAAGAACATTGCATACAGTTTCATGATTGCTCATGTATTAAGTGGTGCGTAAAACACAGAATAATAATAAGGCAAATTAAAAAACGAATCTGAAGTACAGTGTTTTTTACAGATATTAATCAACATACAATCCCAGATGGGTTTATTATAAGGCAGAGCTGACACAGAAGAAGTGGATTATGTAACAGCAGATCGAAAGACTAACTCTTGAAATCATCAGAATTATTTCCCGCACTCTGTTATATAACGTACTGCTCCTGCTGTTCACGTGTGGCTATTTATTCACAATGTTGTTCCACATTCGATTGACAAGCTTCACGATGACTCGCTCTGTCAAGCGCTGAATACCTCTGGTTGTTGAGGGTCAAAGGGTCCCCATTTCCTCTGGGGGCCTTTAATGTAAGTAATTATTTGCTTAATTGCACCAATTTTTATGACTCCTGAACTGCAGGTAATTTCAAGAGAATTACAAAAACTGCTGGACTTTGAGAATCCGAGTTTATGACCCCTGCAATAAGTTTCGAGGCCGATGCATTGGACTTTCTGATCCTTAGAGAGTAGAAATCAATTAAGTGTTGATGAAAATCATTTGCAAAGCACCAGTGACAACGAATACAATTTGGAATATGGGACAACACTACATGCTGTTCAAACATCAGGCTGAGTTATGTGGATACTTTGGTTCACCTGCTAACTGCAAACTGCATACGTGTGCTTGATAGTTGTTACTTAAATACTTAAATACAAATACTTAAACTGCCACTGAGTATACAGTCACTAGGTTTGTGACTTATTTATTTGCAGTTGGATCAAAATTAGTTATGTATCTTGTCTCTAGAGTGAAGACCTGGCACAGTTTTGCTCATCACACAACAGGCCTTATATTATCAATAAACTGAAAAGCTCCTCTGGTTTGATGTGGTTGATGCCTTTCATGATTTTGAAGACTTGAATCAAGTCCCCATGTAGTCTCCTCTGTTCCAGGGTGCTCTCCTCTGAACTGCCTCTAGAGCAGTCATCTTTCCCTAGAGGTTGGGGTCTGTCAAGTCAACATTACCTGGTTGGGGATTGACCATTGATCTGTTTTGGTGTTACTAGACTTTGAGCCTTACATCTTTGCATTCCCAATGTGTTTTTCTGTGCCTATCTTTGTCCTTATTTTACAACTTAATTACTACTGTGTTTGTAATTGGCTGGCTCTTTGCCTAAACCACTCATGAAATGCCTGTAAAAAGCCCTTTTTTCAGCCCCTTGGAATTGCTCTGATTGCAGTGAACATTGATGAGCAATTAAGAATGATATGGAAAGAGAAATCAATGGATTTAATGAGTGGCTTAACAGAAACGGCCTCGGTCGGTTGCTCATTTCTGAGGTGGCGTAGTGTCACCATGGTCTTGATTTCAAGATGCTTAAGGACCTACAGAACTAAACATAGCAGTTAATTTCAGATCTTTATCCTTGGATGTAAGTGGTCCTCTTTGATGCTACTCACTTTTCTTGACATAAGCATTATTTTATTATAACCCTTTTTAACCTTTAATCAGACAGCGTCTGTGTTGGGGATGTTCAGCATTCAGACACTGCCTTTTCCAAATATCTCCTCAGCATCCCTGTTACTGTTGCAGCCTGAAGATGTTTGATTTCACTGGGGTTTGGCTTCAGGACGTTATGCAACAGACACCGGTTCACATCAGTTGCAGTAATTAGATTGCATCCTGAATTTTAAACAAGAGCAAAATCTTTATAATTGGCCTAAGATTATGGTTTCAGCATAATGTGAAAAATTATACTTCGTCTAATTTGCTTTTTGACTATTTGTGTATCTTCAGCCTGATTTTTAGATATAAAACGATGAAGAGGATGCACAGCAATCCTCCAATTAGTGAACTGTACGGACACTATTGTCATATATGGGGGTTTGACAGTATGACTTCTTAGCGTACAGTGTTGTTAGTTGGCTAAGATGTGCTTTGTCAAAGGTTGGTGTATCTGTATGTGTAGGTGTGTGCGTGCGTGTGTGTGTATATATAATATCTTATATAGCTCATACTTTTTTATTCCATTAGCAGAGTTTTATCTCATGCGGAATTTACCTCAAATGATCCAACTAGGTCTAAAGCTCTGAATTTTTCTGAAAACTTAATCTTTTTCTAGCATTAGGGCTTGATTTATTCATTCCACTGAGATATTAAGGGATTATTAAAGTGTCTTCAAAGTAAAACGTAGATGCATTCTTAATATGGTTACAGACCATTCTTTTGTATACTTATACCGCTAAAATTGGGAAAATTCACAACACTGAAGAACAATGAAACTGTAAGCCAGTGTAAGTTTATTTGTTGGAGAAATTAGCATGTTTCATAAAATGCTGCTAAAAATTTTAGTATGACTTTCTTTTTGATATAACGCTCTGCATGGATCTGAAGATTAATTTATCATGTGTTATGTATATTCTACAAAAACATGAGAAAATGTTCTCGGTAGTATCCCAGTTCATTTATGTTTAAGTGTGTGTGCATGTGTGTGCGTCTGTGTGTATAACTGCTATATACAGCACCTTAATAGGAATCAGTGTAGTGAGTTTTATAGTATATTTTAATAAGAAATACATGGACAGAATTACACCAAGATCAACCAATTCCTTAATACCTCTTCTAAACCAAGTAAAATTGCCTCCTGTTTAGAGATGGAGAATTTGTATTTTGTACATACATTATGTCTATTAACCATGGTTGCATATATTTTTAGTTTTGGAAAAATTGTTAAAAATATATTTAATAAAGTGTAAAACTTGCTTGAGGGCTTAATAAAGGCAACGCATTAATTAAGTGGGAATTTCACAGCTTCTGCATATTGATGAAGAACGTCAGATAATTGGGTATGTTTTTTACTGAGAATAAAGCACCTCCAGACATGAAATATGTGCCTGACATGAACCCATTGATCACACTCAGGTCGGATTTGTTTTTTCACTTTCACTTAGAAGAGAATTATACCATATGGTAACAACTTTTGTACTTAATATTTTGTTGTTACCCTGGCAGAACCATTTTCCATACTAACAATAGTCAAACTGACACAATCGTACTATTAATAATACGATACGAATATTTAATTTAAAAATAAATAAATTCAGTGAAATGAAAATGTTAATTTGAAATGGGAATGTAACATATATAGGTGCATCTATTACACAAAAGGAATGGAATCGCTGAGTGATCTTATTCCTTGGTATAAATCTTGGAAAATAAGAGGCTGCACGAGACAAAGGGATATTTATAAAGTAGCACTGATACATGAAAGGATTAAAAACAAAAAGTAGCTTCACATCACTGAGCTGCTCAACAAATAAAGCAACAAATTAAGTTAGCAGCATTAGCACCACTCATAATTGGTTAACGATGTGATTTGTACATAAGGGGGTCCTGGTCTACCTGGATACACCTCAAAGAATGTCTGCCTTAAGTGGTATTTACAATAATTAAAAATATATTTATCTCTCAGATTGTGGTGTGAATTGTGTGCATGGCTGCCTACCATGCAATTTCTTTCTGTGCGGCTTCATTTACAATCACGTTTCCAAATGTGCACATTATTCTCAGCATCAGGTGTGCGCTTGTTCCTTGAGAATGGCGCTCATTGGCAGCTGCCAGTTGAGATGAACTGAATATGTGATATGTTGAATGTGAAGAAGAGAAACTGTGAACGTGTCTGCTGCATATGTACGCACCTGTAGATGTATACAAACTCGGTCCTTCTTTTTCTCTCCCGCCGCCAAATAATAAATACAATAAAACAAAGAACACGACGAGTGTGGAAGTGGGCAGCACTCCTGCGACGAGAATGCCATCTGCACCAACACCATCCGAGGACACGGCTGCACCTGCCGGCCCGGCTACGTGGGCAACGGGACGCTCTGCAGAGGTAGGCTTGCTCTTTGAAGGACCTTGTTTTGTAAACTTAACCACACAGCCAATTAAGACCTTCCCGTGCATGGGAATTGTGCAGAGTTACGATGGGCCGGTGGTGCATCAGACCCTCTGACTTATTTATCATCATCTGGCAGAGGTACGCAGGGAGATGATGAGAATTGATTTTAGTATTACTTCTACCCCTTGGATAGCAGCCATTGAAACCAGCCTGCTTGTTTTCTTCAAGTCACACATCAACTTTTATGACTTTCACCCTTGGATCGGATGACAGGTTGCACATATATATGTATAATATATATTTATATATATAATTGTTTTAATGAACTTGAATGAGATGTGATCGCTTTTCTCGAGGTAAGCAGAATCGTATTCATATTTAATGCAGCTCTCCGGTCCCACACTGGGAAAGGCGAAGCAGGGTTATCCAAGGAAATGTGTCATTGCAGCGGCTTGATTGAGGGGTCAGAAGCCGTGTTTCCTGACCTTTTTAATCCCTACTAACCCCCCTGCCCTCACTCAAATAACATCTAATGCCCTGATATACAGAGGTGTGTAATTTTAGTAGGTATTATTTGTTTTTCTGCTTTATTTTGCTCAGGTGTATCGTTTACAGAGTTCTGAGGCCACAATTAAAACATTTGACATGGGCTGGTTTTAATTAGGTGGCAAGTAACCTACTGATGAAATTTGATGCTGTTTATTATAAGGTCTCTTCTGTTGACACTACAATGCAGTATCACAGTTCAGAAAATTCAGGATTCTAATTTTTTGCCATATCTGTATGAAGTGCACATTGTTTTTTTTGTTTTTTTAAAGAACGGAAAATCCAAATTGAGATGCATTTCCCAAGCAAAGTTTTAATTCAGGATACAGATGATGGTAGGATGTAGGTTGTTAAGAGAGCATTCATTTGAGTAATTTATCTACATTTTGCATGAAAATGGAGTAAGATAATGAAATTAAGTTCAGTTTTTGTCTAGACTAGGGTTAGAGTCCCCAGGAAACTTTGGCTTTTGTTAAGGTTAGGGTTGTGTTTCTCCTGAGTGTTCTGGATCTGGTGTGGATTTGTATGGGCCTGGCTGCTGGTCCTAGTTGTTGTTGGCTAGGATTGGGATTCAGTCTGCTACAGCTTAATATGCAGCAAGTGGGAATCTACTGATTCAATACCATGGTGTCTCCTGTCGACACTGCAATGCAACATCACGGTTCAGAAAGCATATTCTGAATAGTATTTAGATGGAAGGCTAATTAATTGCCATATTTGACCCTGCGATGTGCATGTTAAGTGGTTGCTGTATGGGCTCGGGTCCCTCCTGTCGGCACTGCAGTGCAAATATCACAGTTCAGAATTAATATTCTCAGGATTATTTAAAAATGACGGATAATACAAAATTCTGATTATTATGTAGGTGTGAGGTGAATTCATTGTGAAGTCTGTTTGAAGTGAAATTTCAGTGTTCAAGGTAGGTAGATACGGGAACAGTGTCTTTGGTATGCAAACGAAACAGACCTTTATTTAGAAACCACTCTTCTATCGTTCTGACAAGAGCTAATGGCTGTTTTCTGAGTCGCAGCCTGAGGGGAAGGTAGGAAGGCTGTATCAATCACTTTCTCATTCAGCTGGGCTGTGACGGACAAAGGTCAGTACAGAGGGAAAATGGGGAACACGGGACAACAACACAAACCCTCCCTAAAACCCCCAACTAGTTACATAGGGTCACTCCACCAGTGCACCATTTGGTCCAGAGGAAGGATCGCTCCCAGCATGCATCAGTCTCCTTCATGCGAATATCGTCAGCAGCCCCCCGATGCTGTGCCCTTCTTGATGTAACAGACCCATCACGCACGCCCACTTGACTTATAATATTTTGCGGAGGAGTAATCTTTGTTCAAGTCTGTCAAGAACTTCTTTAATGTGAGTGAGAGAGAGGCGGATTCTGATTTATTTATTCCTCTCATCTGTAACTTTTAAAAATATTCTGTGGCACACCTGTTCATGCCTGAAGGCACAGCGATGTTCCACAGCCCACTGCTTGGAGTGCACTGGTCTAGAGGGTGCCTGACTCATACATCAACAATAACTTAATATATGCCTAGGGTAAGAGAATTAAGATTGCACTGGAGATCACAAAATATATTCTACCGAGCATTTGGTATTCAAAAAAATTCACCTGGAACGGTTCCACAGGTTTCTGGTGAACTGGCAACCATCACACAGTAAGATAAATAATCCCATCTCTGCTTTTTTAACTAGAGGAGAAAGGCAGTCTTCCATCTTCCAAGCTTCATCCATATTCTTCGATTTTAAAAACAGTCTTTTGGTTGCTTTCACTAAAGGGAGTTTAATTTTATTTAGGACAATGATAGCCCTTGCCATCTCAACTGATGCTGTCTGCCGGTGGATTACTGAAGCTGCACTTTAAATCGTGGTGACGATAGAGATACAAATTAAAATGTAGCAGGTGTATGGCAGGTCTTCCGAGAGATCAATGCAATTTGCAAAGTGCCTTCCAGACAATTTGTAAGCTGGATCGTGTCCAACCCTTGAAGCACAATAACACGTCTCGAGAAAAGTAATATGCAAACTTTCTTGCTACATCCACATTTTATGCTCTTAACATCGGTTCATTTGCATGTGGTAGAATTACGGGGGGGGAATCCTGTCATTGCTCAGAAGAAATCTAAATAATTTTCCTCACAAATATTTTCTGATTCAGAATTTTAAGATTAATCATGGTATTTGCATATGGAAAAAAGATGCTTAAACATCCCCCCACTGAAACTCCTTCTTAATATTTCCTATCACAATGAAGCTCATGATTTTATTAATAAAATCAGATATATATGTATTTTTTTACCAAAGTATTTAGTAATATTAGAAAAGTAAAATATGTGACTAGAAGGCTCAAGTAACTAAGTACTACAGATTAATATTTGTGGGAACATGAACTGAATTTATGGTATAACATTAACGATAAATGTACTTAATATGTACTAGTCTGGCCACCAAGTGAATGGATCTTTCTTTTATGTTTTCAGTTGTATCCAAAATCAATTTTTATTTTGCCCTTTTTCCTATTCCATACAACTCATTGACTGTTCTCTTTTGGCCTTCGTTTGATCCTAATCTAACCCATTACTTTTAGTGACAGCTGTTTTAAACCTCTGCCATTGCTTAAACCCATGTAAACCGCTTCACAGAAATTAACCCATTATTTCACACATGAGCCTGCAGTATTGTCTGCAGGACAGCTCAACCTCTAGGGCGATATGTTTGCCTTCCGTCTTTGGTCATCTTTCAATCTGCATTGTTAGTGAGTTGGGCTCATTTCTGAATATAATTGGACCTTTTCTGTCAATTCCAATTCAGTCGTTGAATTTGAATTGAATATTTATGTCAGGAATTGGAATTAGACATCTGATTTGGCCCCATTCTCTTTGGCGTGCGTGTGTGTATGTATTTCTGTTTGTCTTGTCTGTTTGTTTTACCTTTTTCTTGGATTACGGCTTTTTAAGTGGTAACCAAAATACTGGTACACAGTCAGGATGTAATGACACATGAAAAAAGGAGAATAACAGATTCAGGCACAACAACATGGCGCAGCACTTTGGCATATCTCCACTGTTAGACTTTAACCTAGGCCCTAGAGACATCATTAATATATAGACAGTAGCATAAAGGCCAGTGCATTGGTTCTTGAAGAAAGCTGTAACACGCCACCATATTTTGATGCATTTCTTTGCTTTTAAAAATAAATAGGATCATGAGATTTGGCTGGATATGTTTTCTGGGTTTTGTGGGTTTCAGCAGTTCTTGGATATATTTATATTGTTATACCCCTTGGAATAATGCAAAATGATGTGTTCAGCTGAAAAAAAAGGGGGCGATATATTTTTTATTACCTTGCAATACTCTAATGCGGTGAGATCAAGCCTAGGGATCTTGCAGGTTAAACAATAAAAGGCAGTCCATTGTACATAGCAGTTCTGCTCTGTCTGTTCAGAGGATGTTGGGAATGTACACCTCCTTATGAAGAAATTAATTAGACTAATAAAATCTTTGAGATGGACAGAGTGTTCTAGGATCCTGCAACTGCCCACAAAAATCATCAACAAATAGCAGAGATAGTATATGATTCTGTACAGCTGTGGAGGTGTTAAACAGTAAATAGAAATTCATATATTTTTGTTTATATGGCCTTCAAAACACATTTAGTGACATGCTATGGAGTATTATAAATGCTGCTTTTCAGATTCCTGACACTTACCAATGTGCTTTCTAAAACCATTTGTGAAAAAAAAAACACACACATACAAGTCACACGCCAGGACCAGTGGAAATTGCTGATACCAGCCATTCACCGAACAGATAGGAGAAGACTGGATACAAAAGGTAAACAACTGCAATCGCTGCTGAAAGTGGTTTGACAGTGAACGGTAATGTATGACTACCATGGAGAATAATACACAGTTATCTTCCACCCACTGCTTCCTTGTATACGTTTGCCTTACATGTCTTCTGGGATTTAAACAATCTGAGTCACTCGCTAAATAAGATAAATGTGGAAGGCCGTTGTATTGCCTCTAATAAGCTCACAGCTGCAGGAAAGTGTTTAAATCAGTCTGTAATCTGTCTATAGGAGGACCTGTTTTGGATCAATTAATGGTTATATTGTAGTAAACAATGACATTTGAACAATGATAATTGTTTTTAATCTGAAGAGAAATTGAAAACTTAAAAATCATATGTGCTTATGGTTCAGAATACACTTCTATTATTATTATCAGTAGTAGTAGTAGTAACAATAATACAAATAATACAAGTTTCATCATCATAATATTTTCTATAATATTCCATAATATTGGCTGTAGTTTTAGAAATTGAATTAGGTTTACTGCTGTTTTGTGGTCAGGGAGTTATTATTGTATGCTTTAATTAGGATACCACTTAATGCAGTTGGTGTTAGAATTACATCTGGATTATTTATCATTATTTATAAAATTAAGTACTATTAATGCATGTTAAGGTAAACTTTGGACTTAAATGAGGTTTTAGTGTACTTTTTGGAGTAGTATTAAGGCAAGGGCTAAGAAGAGTTTCTGCCTCGGGGAGAAAAGGGAGAATTGATGTTAACTCCTGCCCCAGGGGTAGATGTGGGCAGATGTGTGACTTCTGGGTAAATGTACCAGTGTCAGTGTAAGACTTTGCCTGCTGGGGAGTGAGTGAGTGTCACGACAAGACTCAGCCATTGAGATGTGTTGTCTAGTTAAGGCAGTTAATTATAGTGAATAAGGTTTCTGAAGTCTTTCACTGGTGACTTTCGGTCTGTAATTGTTTTATTCGTTTGGTGGCTAGGTTTCAGGACTTCATTAATATTTACTTCGCCTCTTCTTTGAAACCTCTAACGCGATTGAAATAAAACTTGGCAAACCTCATCAAAGTATAGTTTTGTTTTTCATTCGTTCGACTGAAGTTTCTGCGGAAATAATCACGCTCGTCCAGTAAATGTGAAACTGAAGAAAAGTTAGGATGCTGTTGCTGTGGCCTGATGTTTAAGCACTTTGAATTGTTGAAACCCGAACCAGTGCAATGTTTTGATCTGAGATGTCGAAACAGCAGTTAAGATCTGTCGATAATGTCATGCACTATGTGTCTGTAGGGTTATAGTAGATCGAGACCAATCTGAATGTTTTTGTTCGTTCATGTGCTCTTATGTAAGCATAACAATGTAAGCTGTCAAAGAACCGATTGCTATAAAATAGAAAGGGTGGCCTCTACTGACGGAACAGTTTTTTGTATTGTTTTTTTACTTTATTGATCTTGAGAACCAAGGGAAAAGAAGGAATGGAAAGTGGAGATAAAGCCCTCTTTCTCCTCTTTACTTCAATTCAAGTAGTTTTAGTTAAGTAACTTTGATCCAGTGTGAACGGCGAGACAATTACATAAACATACTCCGGGCCGCTAACAATAAACAACCAGGGGAAGTGCAATTAAAAACACAGCAAAAGATTATAGATTGGTACAGTCGATACTTTTAACTTAATGATAGCAATGAACTGTAAATCCTTTTGTCAGGTCTACAATAGAAGGGCTTATCTTGTTAATAGTCCCTTTCAGAGGATGGTTTGTTTATACAATAGTTTTTTTTGTATAAAATATAATTTGTATGGGTTTGAACGGTGTGTTAAAGAGAACAAAGGCATGCTTCGTCATCAAGCTTCTTTAAAGTTTGCTGTTTATTTTTTAGTTGGTTAACAGCCTCAACGATGTATCATTTGCCAGAGTAAGAGGCAGGATAAAGCGGTGTCCTTGTTTTAATTGTCTGGTATTTTCGATACCTCGCTCTTTTAATTTATTGTATGTTTCTCTGGAGGTCATGGGAAGATGGAAAAATTTAATTAAATGAAGCCAAACCATGACAAAGCAACTTGCAGAGCTCAAAACAAGAAGGTTGCACCTTCAGTGGTGCTCAAGGCTATAGTGCTGTCAACTGAATGCACACCAGAGCATGAAAAATATCATCAATCATTGATTAAAAAAACCATATGTAAGTATAGTAGACATTGCAGTGTTATACTGTGTTATACTGTACATCATTTTAACCCTAATTAAGGATGTTGTGGAACGTGGCCTAGTAATAAAATGGATTGGAATCAGCAAGGGTATCTCAGCCTGTTTTATAGACGGATCGGTCACATCCTTCACAGATTGTAGGATTTTAAACTGTAAATAGAAGTGTACAGATCTGATATGTCATACAAACTTATTCTCAGGTCATTGCGTGCTAAGCATGGTCAGTTTATTACCTCCGTCTTCCATGGAATAAAGAGTAACGATTTTGACAGTTTGCAACGTGATGATATTTAACAGCTTGTACGGCAGCTAATAAAAAAAGCAGATATGGGCAGATATTAAGGATAATGGTAGATGTGACTGTTCTGTCCTTTCCCCGTGTGCTTTCCCTAAGGATAACCTCAAATCCATAAGATTCAGTTCAGCTGCTATATGAGTATCTCTGGTGAAATTCGTCATACCTGGTATGTGAAGCTGAAGGAATAGGGCCTTATCGTGCGATAATACGGATGAGATGAAATTGCTACAGGGAATTTGCAAGTTTCTTCCACAGGTAAATAGATATGGGCCATAAAATACCAAATATTTAATCCTAAAGACCTGTCTTACTTTTGGTTGTATCCAGAATGTAATTGTATGTTAGGTGTTTTGAGGGAGGAGAGGATTGAGGCAGGCTGCTGTTTTCAAAAGACTTGCTGGTATTATAATTTTGAAATGCGACATAAATAGCCTATATCAAAAGGCTGTGAAACTGTGATCTGTAAACACTGAGTCCAAATCACACGTTTTGTTGTCAAAGTCTCTCAAACACTGTAATATCATTATTAAAAAATACAGTATTGTCAACTGCCTAAAGTCAGATGTCCTGGTGAAAGAATAATTCAAAACACTGTGTTCCTCAAGCTATGATCGTCCTCAGAAACTAGTGATTGGTGACACTGAACAATGTGTCCGTTCTAGAAGAAGAAAAGAAGAACGACAGAGTAAATCTTCTCAGAATTGCATTAAATTCATGTGATTCAATTCAATTCTGTTGTGTCAGTAATAGCTGCAAGTTTTCAGATAAAATCATATTATTGAATTTGAAAGACAGCTATCACTTTGAACTTAGTCAATGTGGATATTTATCTGTTGACCCTGGCAGTTACAAACTAGGAGACAATTGAAAAAGTTTATTTGCCAACTATCCAACTCTTTATGTAATAACATTCATAATTCTTTCCCAAGCTATACCATGTGGTTGTACATCATGGGGAGTATATGCTGTTAAAGTTCAATATTTATTAAAACAAAAAATCTGTGTGCAAGCAGAAGCAATAATACATTGCAGTTAATTTAGAATAATTGATTCAAACTACCACATTTGACTTGTCCTTTAAGAGCTCAGACGAAACAACAACAGACACATAGAACTATATAATATGATGTTATCTATTTGCCTATTTATTATGAAACAAGTAATATGTGCGCAGAACACACTTTAAATTGCTTTGCTCTGAATGCTGGCTTTACCTTGATTAGGTTGGGCACACATTCTGTATGCTTGCAAATAAAACAAACTATTCAAAACTTGATTATTTTGAGAATTATTTTTCTTTGTCGCTCGATTTCCAAATTAGAATGATCATTGTAAAGAAAAATTGACCTTAGGAAACACGCATTATATTGCGATGAAAGACAACAATATTCTTAGCTCCTTGCGTTCTCAGATTCAATAATTGATTCTCCAATTATATCAAATGCGTTCACACTGCCATTAGCTACCAATGGTATGAGTCTTTCCTAGGTTAATCTGTCTTCATTGAAATGCCTGTCGGGTCCTGCAGGCTTTCTCGAAATTTCTAAAAGCCTGGCCTTCTGTAGTCATCAATTTTTCAAACAAAGGGGACATGTTATTACCCCAGCTTGACTCATCAAGTATCGCCTGATCCCGATCCGACCTCTGCCACTCCTGGTGTGTTTTTCATCTATGCAATGGCGCTGTATGATGCTTAAAGTCATTAATCCACTAATGTGTCCATAAACTCGAGACACTTGCCTTGAAGCCAAAAAGGCTTAAGCTTCAAGTAATGAGCAGCCCTTAAGCATTAACTTTGTACATTTCCTTGGATGCAGTTACAGCTGTGTGGCTTTTATCTTTTCTGAAGATATAGTTATTTCCTGGTTAGCTGCCCAGATTAAATTGTCAGGGTTGAGCTGATGTGCAATAACCTATAGTCAGGAAATATTTCATAAATTTCATTACAAAGTTATCAATCTGAGGACAGATAAAAACCCAGTACTAATTTATTGGGAACGCTCATTGGTTCTTTATGATCCTTTTTAAAAAATATCATCATGTTTTGTCAAAAAGTCAAGATTTCCAATTTTCTGAATGTGTTCTTACTGTAGGGGAAGGCTATGGTATTTTACAGTTAAGCAAACGTCCCTCTTAGGTTACATTGTGAGAATTAAGGATGGTTACATTTCGGTTTTGGGTTAAGGTTAGAATTTACATTTTTCAGTCAACCTGTAGTTAGGGGCATACCTAAAAATATTCATGTTCGCTAAAACATCTCAGAGGAAGCATATCAGACAAAAGCGTCTGAGCACTATGTAACACGGTCTCCAGAAGACCTGCCCAGGATGGAAGATGAAAGATTTAAGAAAATAAGAAGAACATAAGAAAGTTGAACAAGGAGAGGAGGCCATTTGTCCAATCGTGCTCATTTGATGTCCATTAATAACTAAGTGATCCAAGGATCCTATCCAGTCTGTTTTTTAATGTTCCCAAATTGTCTCTTCAGCCACATCGCTGGGGAGTTTGTTCAGATTGTGACGCCTCTCTGTGTGAAGAAGTGTCTCCTGTTTTCTGTCTTGAATGCCTTGAAGCCCAATTTCCATTTGTGTCTCCGGGTGCGTGTGTCCCTGCTGATCTGGATCGGTTTGATGTGGTCAATAAAGTATTTACCTCCATGGGAAGGGTGCTGTGTTCATGAAAACCTCGTAGACCACATGGTGTAAAGCAGTACGGCCTGGCATAGGAGCTTACATCACTTCTCAGAGGTTATAAATGCTTAAGGGTCACATTTGGAGAGCACTCATGGATTATAGCTGCATGACAGTCTGCAATATCACAACGGTATTTCATTTAAGAAGATTAGACTTCTGAGATTTAGTGACTGTTTCAAGGACAGAAAGTCGACTATTCACTACATCTTTTATAAAAACTTAAGAAAATGTAATGCTGGACATATTTGTTGCAGGGAAGTGGCAATTGGTCTTTTATCTTTATTAATTTCAAACTACATGTTACAGAATGTTTGCCGTTCTTATGGATTTTGATTAAATCAGTTACACATTTCATGTTTCCTGTTGATTTAACCCACAACAGCACATGTACTGTTGTTCACCTCGTTGACTGTAGTGAGACAAACATTGTGTGGATCCATACGTGAGCACAAGTTATTTAATCACAAACTGCTTTTCCCACTGAAACAAGTGACGTGAGCACATGGCTGTAGACTGACTCAGAACTACGTGGATTTAATTTTGGCTTGATTAAATAGCTCATGGCTGTGATTGTGGATGATTCTGCATCTTCTGCCGTTCGCTTTAAACACGTCAGTCTCCTCTCCAGACAGAGAAAGTGCTCTGCTGGGATTTCGGGTGAGACTCCCCCTCACCAACTGAGCCCCAGGCCTTGTCGGCTCTTCATATGAAACTGGTATAAACTATTAATTTGTTGCTAGGAAATAGGAAGCAGTTAAAACAACTCATGTTGCACGGAAGATAAGAAACCAATCGGTGTGCCATTTAATATATAGGTCTATGTTGGCGAACAGGAGATGGACAATATTGAAATCAGTTACCTTTATTTTCCTTTGGAGTTTATTCCAGTTAAATTACCATCCTGGGAGCAATTATTAATCGGTTTATATCCTGGTGCTGTATTGGTACATAATTCATTTGTTCCTATTTTTCTCAATTTAATTCAGAATGATTTTCTATCATATTTACTTGGATATTACTTCCTAAATGCATTAAATTAAACTCAAGCCAAATAATCTGCAACAGCAGTTAAGTTGAATATACAGCCTCACTATTTATGCAACATCCAGAAAAACAAACACAAACACATCAACTTTGAAATTCCTCAATTTTGTTCTCATTCAGCTGTCATCTGTATCTCTATTAATGTCAAACTTCTGAGAGCTTTGATGATATATCTCTAAAGAGGCTGCGATTTGTTTCTGACATTATAATTTCAAAGTAACTTTTTTCCTTGACCTTTGCGTGAGCTGCTTTGAGTGGGATGAGGTTTTGTACTTTGTCAGACCAGAAATAGACGGAATGGAATTAAAAAGAATACAGTAACTTCTTCAAAAAAGCTTCAAAACGAACAAACAGGAATCTAGATTGGGTACACTTGAATAAAAGGACCTCACTCCATTTTCCATTCCAGAGTTTTTTAGGTTATCTGATAAATGACTCCTACAATATCATTTTGACAAGAGACAACATGATACCTGACTTATTTTCCAACTCAGAAGCCTGTTATGATCTTATCCCTGCTGTCGTTCATGCCGTCAAGCCATCTCAGGCCACATTGGTAGAGATTAGCGGTGCAATGACAGCCTGTCAAATCTCCTATCCATGCAATCCAGATCTGACAGGACTATCGCACGTCTCTGGTAAAGACGTATACATTCATATTTATATCCTGGTGGTAACAATTACCGGGGCTGGAATGCAACTATGAGAGGTATGGAAAAGGAAATGAAGTGTTCAGTTGCCATTTTACTGGACAATATTCGAAATGTACACCTTCCTTGGCAGCCACAGCTGCAAAGACTCTAAGCATCCTGTCACACTCCTGTATCACTGTCTCTTTGGGTCCATTGAATGCTTATCATCCCCAAGAGCAATCTTGATTTTCCCCTGAAATGTCAAGCTTATCCCAAAGGTTTTCCACTGGGTTGAGATCACGTGACTGGGGAGGGCTGTGCCTCGCTTATTTCTCATATAAGACACTTAAGTTAATTATAGTCGTGTGGATTGAATTGAGAAACAGCATTTGTCACTGAAATATATTAAGATTACAGGGAGAGAAAATTGTTAAAAAAAAACATTAGTATGTTTTCTTGAGAAATGCAGTAGGAAAATAGGTTTGCCTCATTGAAAAGGTGTCTATTTTTGAGTAATTATACCTTTTATCCAGGTGGGAAACAGTCCTAGCCCTCTTTCTCTGAGATTCATTCTTGAGTTCTATTTAATGTTGCTAACCTTCAAAATCTCCAGATTGAATCACGCTTCACTACTGTCCACATTTGTCCCCTAAATATGACAGATTTCCTAATACCAATTACAATCCCTTCAGTGGAGAATAATACCTTCACATTAATGCTAATATTATAGTCAGAGAAATCGGCCCGTTGCCTTTAACTTATTCATAAGAAGATGTTATCGTCAGTGGTTGAAATCCTTTCAGCGACAAAAGTGTTATCCATTGTCTTGTCTTTCTAAGAGCTAATATGACAAAGAATTGTGTGTTGTGTTAGACTCTTATTTATAAAAAGAGTTTACATCATTAATGATGAAAATCCTGAGGCGCACATCCAACAATCTGAAAGTGGGATGTTTTTGCGTTATGCCTCATATGTTCTCAGTTTGTTGAATGTGCCCTTGCCTGAACATTGCCTCTGTTAGAGTTTGATTTAGCTTAACAGAATATTCATAACGGTGTGTTATGTTATTTGTATTATTAGTTAATTCAGTTTAAAACAAAGCTACATTGTGTATGGAGTAGGTTTTGTCTGATGCATTATTTCAGTGAATGTAATTTGTAAGGGCCCATCAGGATAAAATACAAACAGCCTGTTTGCAACTCCTTTTTATGTATTTGTGCTCATATCCTCATCATATACTTTAACGAGTATAATCTTGTTCAAGTACTTGAAAGCATTCCAAGCCACAAAGCACGCCAAACAGTTCTTTTTCAATTTGACCTCCAGCACATTTCCACCTGTGGCTTCTGCATGATCGTCTGCAGCGTGCTAATGATGCGAAACATCAGACCACATGAGGTTGTAGTGTTTGTGTTCTTTTTGAGCTTTGTGTTTTGTTGTGTACGTATCTCTACTACAATTATTTTAATATGGCAGACCTGCTTCAAAATGACAACAACAACAAAAACACAGCCAGACATTTGAATAGACTTAGCCTTAGAACACTGTGGCGATAGACTTAAGACTTGCCTGTGCCATGTTTATGAGACAATGTATGAAATCTTGTCCTGGCCCTGCTAAAGTCTATCTGCTTTATTTAGTGATTGCAAAGAATTCCCTCTTTTTTCCCCTACCTCATTCAACACTCAAACTGCTTTAAATGAAAATGGAGACTGATTAGGCAGAACCAACTAATGCTTCCACTTTTGTCCTCTTCTGCGCTAATAAAGATGAAGATAGTATTTTGATTTATTTTCTGTAGTCTCCCACTCTGCAGAGCACTATTCTTTCTGTGAAAAGATAAAATAAATAGTTGTGTAATTGTCGCAGGGAGTCGTCGGGGATAGACTCTCTAAAATGTGCATGATGATGCATAGTTAAGTACTGGTAATTAAGGATAACTCCCCTCTGTTGTAATTCTGAGTTATTCTAATGCACATGTGCTAAACGAGCCAGCGCTGACACCCAGAGAAAGACTACTGGAAATAGTGATTTTAAAGAAATCGTGAGAAACCATTAAGAGCTGTGACTATTCTATCCGACAAAGAGGGTGGAAACATGTTGGTCCCCTTTTCAATCTCATCTGGCCTCAATTGCTTAAAACTGCTTCTCTTCCATCTTCGTTGTTGTGCTTTTCTTTCCCATTGACCCCGTAGTCTTTGCAATTGGATGTTCTGTAATCTCTTTTTGAATGACGGACGCTGGTGAGACACAGTTCACAATCCAGGTTAGTTCAGCACAATACTTGTTCTTCTCCAGTAGAAAATGAAAAGGGGGAAACAAAATAACAGCCTATTGTTTTGGGGACCGTGTTTACTTGAAAGAATAAAAATAGAGTTGAGTGATGTATAATGTATAATATTACATTGAAATGAAATGCATGCCCCTAAAAACAAAAAGCCAATACAACCATCAGATTATCAAGATGTGGTAATTCTGCCAAAATGCTACATATACGAAGAAGATATATCTATCACTTTCTCGATGTGTTTAATGAGCCAATCTGAGATGTGACTTGAATGGCAGTTTGAATCTGGTCTCTGCATATTCACTGTATGCACTGTGCATTTTAAAGCAAATCTGCACCGAGGACTGATTTGGAAACGTCCGTTTGACGCCTGAATGACACATGCGAAAGGTTAATTTCTCTCACCATTTTATTTTATTAAATAAAGGGTTGCTAGACCCTTTATTTAATAAAATAAAATGGTGAGAGAAACATGCATTAGGGAACCACTTAGAGGCTGAACCCAGGGTTTCATAAGGAGTAGGGATAATTGCTGTGATTTTTTGGTATATTTATTGTATTAAAAGACTGAATAAAAGAGTACTTATGAGAGATTTGTTTGCCAATGAGCATTACCATTTAAAATAAAAAAAACATTTTCAGACCACCTGTTCTTTGAAAATGTTCTGGAGACACAGCTGCAATGAAGCCTGCGTTGTTCTCCAACAGCTTCCTGCAGAGAGCCCCTGCTTGGGTAATGACAGGGTAGTTTAATCCTCATGCCAATCACTTCCCGGCTCCTTGTCCTCAGTCAGCCTCCCAAACCGCCCGGTTATACCGAACAGCGTGATGGTTCTTCGGTGGCAGACCCACAGAAGATAGCCTGAAGCTTGAACCCGGCCCTGTACAGCTTGGAGAACCTAAAGGCCTTGACTATGTGTTTTTACATTGATTGTGTTCTGTGTGGTTTCATTCTGTTCACCTTGGGAAATTACATGGAGGGTCCTAATGCACAGTTAATACATGGGCACTTAGTCACTGCAGTCACTGTCCCTCTTTCCCATTACCATGAGCTCAAGCTTTTGCTGCGTGAAGTTGTTTCTGACACAAAGTTTGAAGAACGACATGCTCTACACCCAGATTTTCATTAAATAGTTCCTCTCGCCCGTGCCTCTTTTGATATTGTAACTTCCTTTTGTGCAGTCATATTCTTGTAAAGCATTCAAAATGTGTCAGGAATTGTTTAATCGAAAGTGTATGCAGATTTCGGAGGCGCTCAGGACGTTCAATACCCACTCCATAAATAATACATAGACACTACAACGTGTCATGCAGCAGTGATTGGGAATTATGAATATTCTGAAATATGAGTGAGTGTAACTTGATTCTTGGGGGAAATGTCACGGTCACTGGAAGGTTCCTTGCTGCTGTTCATGCAGCACAATGCTTGAAATGTGAAATCTCCAGAGCTTTAGTCTAGGCTACTTATTAGCTTTTTATTGTGGTCAAGGTTAACTAAGTTGCATGGATCAATAACACTATTCCACAATCCCACAATTTATTTATCAGGGGCACAGAATCTTTTAGAACAGTGTAGAGCAAGGTTAGATCTTTGCTTGACTTCACATTGCATCTGGCTAACTTTTTTTCATTATGACTAATGTGCTGGTGGTCGAAATGTTTTGTTTGTTCTTATACTTGCAGGAACCGTGATCGATCACTGTATCAATTTTGATGATGTGTTATTTACCGAAGTAACGGTGTGCAAAGCTCGGCCATTAAGCAAGACTGTTAAAATCACAGTTGATGTAAGATGGTAATTAAAAGGACTGTGTGCATCCTCAAAATTTTGCTAGTTTTTAATATCCTCATTGCTACATTTTGTAATGTAGCAATTGTGCCAGTTTCTGTCACTCCCACATTAATTGCTACCTGTCTGACTAATTTCCTCCTTCACCAAAAATGACTTTTAAATGTGTTTTAAAGATGACAGGCAGTCACACAGCGGAGAACATCAGTGCTACATAAACAAAACCTCACAATGCTGTGGCCGGTATACATTAAGTTTTAAATATTGGTAATGTATAACATACAGCACCAAGGAATATTGAGCACAATGTATTGTATGTGCTTATGTTGCCATTGAATGGTATAATGTTATATTTGGTTTATATAAAAACAAATTGGGCAATTGCAACAAAATAAAATCTCTGCACACACACAGATCTAATGTTTATAATCAGTAGTTGACTGGTTCAAGCAAAAATTACTTTAGATTTAAGACTCACTCTGTCCACACTCATCAGTATGTTGCACAAATAAATAAAAAAATCCAATATTCTGCCTGCCAATCCTATTGATATGGATTGTACTAGGTAGACCTTTTACAATTATACTTATAAAATTATTCATAGTCCTGAGTGGTAAACTCCATCTTATCTAAAATATCACATCAGCCCCTGGTTACAGTGCAATAGACAGATTTTAAATGTCAATCATGCATCAATTTAATGAAACAGTAGATAAGAACTCACTGGTGGTTCGGTGCCTTCACAGTCCTGATATCCCCTCACCAGAGACAACCCTGAAAACTTTTCAAACCAAGAATCTCATAATATAGGACGTGTTATACCTTCACACCACCACGTATACGCCATTACGCAAGTTAATCTGTAACGTACGCACGCAGCAAGAACATTGACTGAATGCATTGTTTGTGAAATTGTTTTCCTCTATTTCATACCAACTTACTGTGAGGGAATAGATTTATTTTATTCTAACCCAAGAACCTGCGATTGGAGCAAGATCACAGGAAATGGCTTTACGATTGTAGCTGCAGATTTTGGGAAGGTCATTGTAGAGCAGGTGCTCAGTGCCGTTCAGTATCCATCCTGAGAGACCACCCGCTGAGGAGGTCAGAGAGAGGTTCTGTGACAGAGTCCATCACCCTTCATCCTTTTGTACTCTGACTGCTTAAGTTCAACCCTGCAGTGTTGTAGCTCGGACTGGAGCCCCTTGAATAATCTGCTTCCTGATCAACTCAAGACTACAATATGTATCACAGCTGCTTCAGTTTTTTCCAGTATAATACGATGCTCATTTCATATTGCATTTTATGAATGTTTAAGTAACTTTGTCCTCACACTGTCAATGCCAGCTAGCAAATAGTCTAATAATTTGATAGAATATGCATCTGTGTTTGTAACTTCTTGTGGAGTGCTGCAGCCTTCTGCAATGAAAAACAGTCTTGCTCAAAAATAATTTTTCATTCATTCATCAAATGTACAAAGAATCAGGTTAATCTGAGGTTTAATTGTCTAAACTTTTCCTGGATTATCCATAATGTTTAGTTTGTTTTCGATTTGCTGTGTACACGAGGAAAATAAAGGAAACATTGTAATATCTTGTGCATCTATGTAATTCTGAAATGTCATACCAGTGGCATTCCATTTTAAAGTCTGCTAATCTTTTAATTAGCCTTAGGGATTTTGTTATTGAAGACACAATTAAGTAATGCTGCTAAATTGCCTGTAATTAGATTGATTTTTAACAGGCGAGAGTTAAACCCGAACATTAATGTGTATTAAATTTTAATTTGTGCGATTGTGGCCATTGTTAAATTGAAATAATGAACTGAATTGGAACAAATTCAGATCAACAGAAGCATCTGACTTGTACACATAGCAGAATGATTGAAATCCAAACCAAACAAAGGCCTTAATGTGTTCCAAATTCATTCCAATACTGATTTAATTATGGCCTCCTTCATTTAATTGGCAATAGATGCTTTATCCTCTCTCTTCAAAATGTATTTCCAGGAAATTGTATTATATAAATATAAATATAAAATTAAATTCAGTTTGAGATGGAAAGGACATGAACCCATTTTAATAATTTCCTTGGCAATGGTTTTTCCTTGTCTAGGTTTTGCAGTGTGTAGTGTACACTCTCTCTACCGCTTGTAAAGGTGTGCTTTAAAACAGAAATGCTAAATAAAAACCTTTAGAAGACACAGTCCCTTGTCAGATATTCGACTAAAGTGCCTACTGCTCAAGACTGGAGGATGTAGTAAAAAAGCAATACATCCATTATGTAAATGGGACTCTGATGGTATTTAATTGTTGCTGATGACAATATTTATAACAAAATTTTCATTATTACACCTCAGTTTGCATTAAGTTTTACTTTATGATTTTGGATCCTGTTTCACACCAAGTGCAGTCTATTAGCAATGTTGCCTCACCGGATTAATTGGATGGAGTTTGTCAGTCACTCTCTTATTTACCTTGTTATGAACAATTTGTTTCTTTAAAGGTTTATTTTTAATGACCAGCAAAACAAAATAGCTGCCTGTATATATGCTGGCATGACATCAAAACAAGTGGAAACATCTTGGGGAGGCCAGTAGTGTTTGTGTGTGTGTGTGTGTGTGTGTGTGTGTGTGTGTGTGTGTGTGTGTGTGTATTCTAATTCAAATTGCCCTTTACTGTATCTTTCATAAAAATATTATATAAGCACTAATCCGTTTAACTTTTTAGTATTGTTAAATGCCGTCGCTTCTCAGATGCTGTACTGTCTATATCAAGCTCTCCTTTTCTGAGGACAGATTTATGTTTTTCAGCAGAATATCCTTAGCAGCTGTGAGGCTGTGAAACAAGAAAGTATGGCAAGCCAAATTATCATTTAGAGATATCTCTAAATGATTTAAAGATATCTTCAGATATTTCAAGATATCTTCAAATAATTCCAGATATCTTCAAATATTTAAAGATATCTCTAAATCATTTAGACATCTTCAGATCAATTAGAGATATCTGCAAATCATTTAAAGATATCTAATTTAAAAGTACATTTAGAGATATCTGCAAATCATTTAGAGATATCTTCAAATGACTTCCTGTATGTAGCTCAAGATTATCCCTTCCTGTTTACTTGTTCATTCATTTCTATGTATCTGAATAAGGAAACAGGACGTGCTAATCTCAGCCAAAATACAGGAAGTAATTTGGAGATATCTCTAAATGATTTGCAGATATCTTTAAATGATTTAGAGATATCTTTAAATATTTGAAGATATCTTTAAATGCATTTTGAGATATCTCTAAATGATAATTTGGCTTGCCATAAGAAAGTGCTGGCTCATATTGTAGACTTTCAGTCATCAGGAAATGCAGCCCAAGTGTGAAATAGGTGACAGTTGCCATTTACTCTAAATTGAAGTGTAGCATGGTAGGTTTCCATCATGCATTTAGTCCGTCTCCTCTGACTCAGCGTTATCCTCGGCTTCCAGCCAGGAATGAAGTAAAGTGCCACCTAGCACACCTCGATATGCAGAGTCTGGCGTAGGTCGACCCAGCGGTCAAGCTGGAGAATTCACACGCGCAGCCAGATCTCGCCAGAGGTGATATCAACGCTCACACTGTGTCTAGAGTATCGGTTTCTCTGCAGAGCACTTGCATTTAGCCGGAGTGGAAGAGGGAATATAACTCTTCATTTAATTGATGTCATTAGTATGACAAGCTTGGGTTTCTGCTGATGGAAGTAAAATGATAATTATAGAAATAGATAAATTGACTCAATATAACTGTAATTAATTTTAAAGTGTGCAGATTATTAGTGCAGAACCAATCAGGCTTCTAATTATCTGATGATAAAAGTGCTCAAACTGGGGAACAAGTCAAATTAAAGGGAGTAATAGCTTTTGGCATAACACCACACTATTTGTTTATTTATTTAATCTTTTTGTTGTTGTTGTTGGCCTTTAAAGAGCTGAAATAATGAATTTAAATAACTGTATTGAGAAAAGATTCAATCTCATAAGTAAGTCTTTCTCTGAGAATTTCTCAACGCCTTTGACTTATACATTATTTACTATAAATAGAAACCCATTATTTCAAAGGCGTTAATCTTTTAAGTCATAAAATTCCTCAAATCCTAATCCTTAATTATTTTTTAAACGTAATTAACAATGTGTGACCATTTTCTCCATGTTGAAGGTATCATTAAAGCCAGCAAATGGAAAATTCCAGGGTTTTTCCCCTGACTTTCTGCGGAGACAGCAGTGCTACTGTATATATTGCATGAGAGATGGGAATACGACATGATTATGCTGAGTTAGAGGGACACCCGCTCTTTAACCCATCAAGCGAAGTGGCTGCAGAAATTGACTGTGATTTTAACAAAGTATCTGAAATACAGCAGCAGTAGCACGGGTGGACCGAGAGAGATGGTCTGTTTTCTATTTATACTACACTGCACCTTTTACAGTGCAATTGAGGGGGAAAGCTATCACACAGCAACAGAGTGCTCAATGTGTGTCAAGGGACCTGCCAAAGCAGGATAACTTGTCAATTTTCCCCCAAATTGACAGAGAAAAGGATCCCCCCCATACCCACCACAATAAAATGGCACATTTAAAATATGTTGGGAATGACTGTGCTTTCAAAAATTGCTTTTTTGGGAAGAAGTTTGCTGTAGTTTACACTACCAGTTAAATACTAAATAGGACCTGTAATAATCAACACTGAAAAGTATGGTCATTTTCATCTACGCAAGCACTGCTGAGAGATATAGTTCGAACCTGCTACTTCTTAAAAAAGCTTGTCTGTGTGCATTTATATCTTTTTTGGTGGGGTTTCTGATTCTGTAGGTAACACCCTGTCTTGTGTGTGTTTCTGTTGCTTGTTTCACTTCATAATCTCTCCTTTTCTGCTTTCTTGATCACGGTAACTATGAAGTATTCCTTCACTGCTGTCCCGGACCAAACTAAGACCTCTGTTCTGTCATCTCTAGCATTCTGCGACGAGGGCTGCAGGAGTGGGGGGACCTGTATGGCCCCAAACACCTGCCTCTGCTCCTCTGGCTTCACGGGGAGTCACTGTGAAAAAGGTAGGACTTTTTTATGCATTGTTTTATTTTTTTCCCCAAAAGTGTGTGTTCGGTGTCACTGAGCCTGACCATTCAAAGCACGTGGGCAGTCCAGAGAGCCACATGGCGTCCGTGTTCTCCCTTCCTTCCCTAAACCAGAAAACATTTTTCTTCTACTTAAGCAGCCTAATCTCACCGGGCCGATACTGAGCAGTAAGATTTTGTTCTTCATAATGAGCAATAATAAACTCCAATGTATTAATTAGGATGACATAATGACACATATGGGTTGTTAATATCTGTTTTTCCAAAAGGTGGAGTAATACTGGGGGGAGGAGGGCAAATGTAAAATGCAATCAATCACATGTGAAAGATTTAACTACTTTCTTATCATCCAGGGTCCTGTAAATGTCTTGCCTAAACGCAGATGAGTTTGGGGCTCTACGATAGTGGAGATACTGTGCACCGTCTGTCGTGAGGTCTTGTGAAGTACAAGTGGTGATTTGCGACTAAATCCCTTAAAGCCACATTGATCACTGGAGACGTGCAGGCTCTGTGTTCTGGTGTTACTCCTGGCTTTTTCCCCCCAATTCTGCAAATGCTGTCCTGCTCAATATTTTTAGTAGATGAGTCTTTTTCCCTCGGGCGATTCTATGATCTTGTTCAAAAGGCAGTCTAAGAAATTTGTAGACTGTGGATTAGGAATCAAAATGAGACGGGGGGAGATGCTTGTAAATATTTATAAGATCTGTTAGCCTAAGTCAAATTGGCACTGCCTTCTTTTCTTCTCTTTTTTTGTCTGCTCCTTTCCCAATTTGGAAAGCTACATCTGGCGCGAAGCTTCACTGACTGACAAATCTGAGGCAATGCAGCACATTTGTTTATTTACATGTTTTTTTTGTAAGCTGGCGATTTTTGAACAAGAAATAGTTTTTCACAAAAAGGAATGGGAACCGATCCAACATTATTTGAAATCTGTTGGCTTGGCGCCCAGTATTAAAATGTACTTTACTCGCTGGTACCCAGGGGCATAGTTTATTTGGGGGGAGGGGCCACTTTAATGATGGAAGTGCCCTAAAAGTGCTTTGTTGCCCCACTTTTGTGTGCCTTTATTGAATTTGGAGATGACAAAACACCCAGCACCCCCACCATACGCACATCCTACACTGCACATGTTTTGGTGCATTTTCACTGTGTTTAGTGGGCCCCCAAAGCATCCGTGAAGTAACAGCCCAGTGTGTTCCTGTATTTTGTATTAAATCATCAGTCAATGCAATAGCAAGGCTTTGATAACAAGATATAATGGCATGGCACTCTATAGCTGTATGCTATTATGCTAACTTTTATTGACCTTTTATCTCTAGAGTTTAATTTTTCATACCAGAGAGACCAGTCTCTGTTGGAAATAACTTTTCCTGATGTAATTGTCTTGAACAAAGGTCGTCGTTGTCATGGAAACCTTGTTTTAAGAGGGTTTAAAACAATGGAGGGAGTCGGTGGCCTCTTTATTTTCTTCCCAAACTGTAGTAATGGTCAGAACATTGTCAATGTGACACACTAATCTGTTCCCCAGAGAACCACCGCTGCCATCATCAAAACAACGTCAACAAGAAACACAGCCATTTTGTACAAGTCATTATTTACTGCAGCTTTGTTTAACTGGTAATTGCACTGTGTTCATTTTTTTAGTGTTTTAACACTTTTCAGAATTCAGCTTTGTGTATCTTTCTCTTGCTACATCACACATAACCCCCACTGTAACTTTGCAAGATGAGACATTCTGCAGCAACCAATACTAGGCTGAAAATAGAAAATAAGTCTATCTGCTTGTGTGAGAGTGTGTGTGTGTGTGTGTGTGTGTGTGTGTGTGTGTGTGTGTGTGTGTGAGAGTGTGTGTGTGTGTGTGTGTGTGTATGCGTGTGCGTGTGTGCTTTAAGGCTTTCACCATTTTCTGGCAGCATGTTTTCCAAGTTAACCTTTGAATACATGAATTTTAACATTTTAAAACTGAATTTACTTTTTATTTTCTATTTTCTCAGAGTAAAATCACATTTATTTGCAATCTTTGCATATTGTACTTTCGTGTTGGGTTAAATTTTTAAATAATGAAAAACACTTTTTCATTAGGTAGCTACCAGGTGCCACTGAATGTAACTCAGGGAATAACACAGTGCAATTTGCATAAACTGAAAATGTGTTGAATTGGTGGCAAATTATTTTGCAGGTTTAATTGACTATTTTATTTTAAATTATAATGTAAAAATAGAAAGATTTGCCAAAGATTAAGGAGGATTCGACAGTCTTCGCACAAAAGATAAAAATGAATATTCCTGACATTAAAAAGAGTCATTGTGGCTCCTTGCACCCTTGAACAAATCAAGAAAACATTCTTTATTCATACATATCATTTTATTCTGTTACATAAACCTTAATCTTTTCATGTTAAACATCTTCCAAATCCAAATGTGGAAGGCAGCAAAATATATGCACCATAATAAACTTCTTTCTGCATACAAATTTGTTATCAGTGCCATATAGTAAAATTTAAGTATGCTATTGAATAGCCCTTTTCCTAAGGAGAAGAAATTATGTACATCATATTTTTACCAGGTTATTTCATTTTGTAGGATACCCATCACAACCTGGTAGTGAAAAAAACGTTTTAATTTTCAGCGTGAGTCCTTGTTGAATATTCCATCAGTTATAAATGCGTAGGTTAATCCAAAACCTCATCTTTATTATTACAATATGATTAGCCAATTATGTTATTCACAAATCTATTCGGGTCTGTAATTTAATTAAATCGTTGTTTTTTTTCTTATTTGTCTGACCTGCTCTGTGACAAGGATTTGCATGAAATTATGTTTCTGGGCTGAAGGTTATAATTTCAGATTTCCACCCTTTTGTATTGATTTGGAACAACAGAGTGCGGGACAGATAAAGTGATTGAAGATATATTTAAATCAAAGATGCATTTCCTACAGCAGGCAGATGCATGATGAGAAATTACTTTTTCATGAAAACAACTGATTCATTTTTAATTTAAGTGTTGAAGGACCCCTTCAACCATTTCATTATAGTCCATATATATGGACCACCATATGCTGTCAACTATTATATCTGCTGCTGAAGCAGTTTTGAAAGTCTTGCTTGAAAAACATTTAATTCTCTTATTTCTGTAGCAATCACTGTAAAACTGTAAAAATGTGTCCAGCACTGACATTTGAGGGGCTATAAACCAACGTGCTGTACCTTTGCCTGGCTAGGACCGCATGTAGTTAGTATTCAGAGATATTTAAAGCTTAATCTTTGACCGTGTCACTTGGGAAGAACCCGCTGAGCAGGGACAAGAAAGAAATGACATAACAGGAGAGGGCAATAACTGCTCCTTTCATTTATAGTATCCCCCGATGGAAAGAAATCCACAGCACATAATCATCACAACAGTGCACATTTAGAGACCTTTAGATGAGTTGAGATGGAAAGCTGATAATTAATGGCCATGGAGACATGCTGCCATTAAGTAGGAGGTTTGTCCAGGTCAGAGATAAAAAGCAGTGCTAAGGCATTATGCAGCTGTACTCTGTTCTACAGGCGTTGGGGAGTTTGAGAACATTTTTTTCGACTAATCTGTCTACCATCACTTCTGTTTCATATAAGGATGCAGTGGAAATTTGATGTCACTGATGCCAATCTTACCCACTGATTCAAACACTAAGAACAAAAAGGGCATCTGCTAAGAAATGCAATAACAAAGAATTGAATCTAACTTGTATTCAAACCGCTTAAAATAATCTTACCAAATACAGAGATTCATATTATGTAGAAGTTTAAATGGCCACTGAAAATACATTACCTAATACATATTGACAATGGCACCAAAAACACACAGACCAATTTGACACATCTTTTTGTTCAAAAATAGAACTATTTGGAAATAAAGATGGTCTCCCTAGGCTAGGTTAATGATACAAAATCTTAATATACTATATAACGGGAGTCATTATAATACAAATGCAGTGTGTATCCTTAAAGCATTGGGGGGGGGATGTAGATGTTTTCAAGATTGAGATCCTTTTAATGAGGCCACTTACCAGATTGTTTGATTTTTAAGCATATTAATCTGAATTCATTGTGAACCCTTTCAAAGCAGGTGCTTGTAAAACAAAGACAAGCACATCATGCCTGTAATTAGCTTATTCCCTGTAGACTCCTGACTTTGTCCATGGGTGCTTTGAAGATGTTGCCTTTTCCGCTTCATCGCACATTCCCATACTAAACGAAGAGAGCGATTCTCAAACCCATCTGTCTTTTTTCACAAATTCTGTGAAAGAGATTTATTTTTCTGTTTGCCATAAATGAGGCCCAAATGTATTGTTTCTCTTTGTATGTCCTCCTACTGGGTATTAGTCTGATTGGCTAAACAACAAATCCTGTCCCCATGATCCTCTCTTTATGCTCCTACAGGAGGATCTCGAAGGTTAAAAGCAACTAAAAATAAAGATAATGGAGAAGGGGGGGAAAAGCTGAGATTCAATGGGATTGTGTTTTAGTTTAATTCCCCTGCTGAATATTTTATACAGCAACTTCTAAGAAAACACAGAACTACACAGTTGTGGACTATATCTAACAACATTATTGACCATTTCCTTTCACATACATATATCTGCTGTTCAGAATTATAGGTTACCAGGACATCATACTGGAATACATGTAAGAAAGGATTAATTGGAATACAATATGGATTGGGATGAAATTGTATTAGTTTTATCCAAAGAAAATGCTACAGAGGTTATCATTTGGTTCCATATTACAGCAAACTGCTACAAAACATCAACATTTCAATGGGGTTTAGGTCAGACCATCAGAGAGAACTCAAGATCAAGTTAAAACCCCTTATTTACCTTAAGGTATTTTTATTTAGATTGATAGTAACAAATCCCTATGTCACGATCCAAAGCTCTTTTCAATGGTGTAGTGCTCAGTGTACATAATTTCTGATATTTTCTCCTCTCAAACATATTTCCAAATTGTGTTTCTCTGAGTCATGTCATCTTCTCAAAGACATCTCTAATGTTTCATCGGAAAGAGATTGGATGTGAATGCTTTTCTTTGCATATTTGCCCATTATTCTGTATCTGTTGCACTCTTCCTGCAATCTCCTTTCCTTGTGAAGGGCACCTATAGATGCAGCATCAGCATATGTTATGTACTTTTCTAGAGACATTGTATCTGACTTTAGAATCATATAATGGATGACCTCCTTGGAGAGAAAAGCAATGATCAGTTTTCTTTTAAATGCATGATAATAATTAAATACATGAACCCATTGCTCTGTGCATAGTTCCCTTTTTGTAGTATGATTTCTGAAAGATCATTCCACTTGCAAGGGTGGTTTGAACAGTTATATACAGTGAGGTTTATTTTTATTTTATATATTTCTGTTATGCTTAAAATAAATAAAACTGTCATTGAAGAAGCAATCCCCTTTGGTAGCTTACAGTGAATAAAACACCTCACTGTCCTTGATTACAGATTGAGAGATTTTTGCAGATTTGAATTTGGTAAAGTATCAGGAAGACAAATAACTATAGTCATATTAAGAGCCTCTTTTCCATATACTTCCCCTCCATACACCTGGGAACTCATGCCTTAAGTTAAAGCAATCTCTTTCTAAAATTGCTAATGGACATCACACCAGGTTAGCAAGAGTGGAGCCTACTTAATGGGTTTTACTCTTACGGTTTTAAAGATTCTGAGCCGTAAACGGAAGGAAATTGATACATGAAAACTATTCACAATTGCTAGTTTAACGAATTGTTCCAGTAATTACCAATACTCATAACCTTTCACTTTCTTAACCTGAAGCTCAACAAAACATAATTGCTTTTTTTTTTTTTGTTACCTATCACTGTAGCATTAAATTATTTTTATTTTTTTGTTCCTTTTCATAAGGAACATTACAGTAAATTGCTTCCAGTGCCACTTTACCAGTTTCTACGGGATATATTGCATTTTCTAGTTTCTATGCATGTCCAAATAAGTGGCATCAATTTTCTTTGACTACCTCTCTGCTGTTGTTTCCTTGTACAGTTTCCACCTGGTAATTTCTATATAAACTATGTATCTCTTTCCTCACTGCAGTACTTCAGAGATTCAATAATTGTTTCACTTTTTTCCCCAGTGTTGTCATTTTCAAATATACTTTACAATTAAATACAATTAAATAAATTGCATATTTCCTATTTAAAATGTATGTTATTATATATATGTATGTAATTATTGTAAATATATATATACACAGTATATTAGTATTTTACATATTTTCTGTACAAGAAAATATGCAGTATTACACATAGTAATATTTTTCTCAATCTCTGAAATGTTGCAAAATACAATATATTTACAAACAAATGTATTCTGTACTTCCTATTTGAAAACTTAAAATCCAATAGATGCTTAAGTTTTTTTATTTGTTTATTTATTTATTAATAACTATGGTATGTTGCCTTTTCCCTTAACCATTTGGTTGTAGATTTTGCAACAAAGATGTGTGACAAAGCTTCAACTTCTATATCTTGACTTGAAAAAGGACCAAAAAATACACTATGTACATTAACCTCTGTATTTATGTGCCTGGATTCCATAACTATTATCATTATGTAAAGCACAAACATAAATCCGGTAAGGAGACCAACAGTGCTGCGGCAGATATTCCAGCCTTATTTCTCACACTATCAATTGCAGACTATACAGTGCTTCCAGAAAGTATTCACAGCGCTTCACTTTTTCCACATTTTGTTATGTTACAGCCTTATTCCAAAATGGATTAAATTCATTATTTTCCTCAAAATTCTACAAACAATACCCCATAATGACAACGTGAAAGAAGTTTGTTTGAAATCTTTGCAAATTTATTAAAAATAAAAAATAAAAAAGCACATGTACATAAGTATTCACAGCCTTTGCCATGACACTCAAAATTGAGCTCAGGTGCATCCTGTTTCCACTGATCATCCTTGAGATGTTTCTACAACTTGACTGGAGTCCACCTGTGGTAAATTCAGTTGATTGGGCATGATTTGGAAAGGCACACACCTGTCTATATAAGGTCCCACAGTTAACAGTGCATGTCAGAGCACAAACCAAGCCATGAAGTCCAAGGAATTGTCTGTAGACCTCCGAGACAGGATTGTATCGAGGCACAGATCTGGGGAAGGGTACAGAAAAATGTCTGCAGCATTGAAGGTCCCAATGAGCACAGTGGCCTCCATCATCAACCAAGATTGAACTCTTTGGCCTGAATGGCAAGCGTCATGTCTGGAGGAAACCAGGCACCGCTCATCACCTGGCCAATACCATCCCTACAGTGAAGCATGGTGGTGGCAGCATCATGCTGTGGGGATGTTTTTCAGCAACAGGAACTGGGAGACTAGTCAGGATCAAGGGAAAGATGAATGTAGCAATTTACAGAGACATCCTTGATGAAAACCTGCTCCAGAGCGCTCTGGACCTCAGACTGGGGCGAAGGTTCATCTTCTAAGCACACAGCCAAGATAACAAAGGAGTGGCTACAGGGCAACTTTGTGAATGTCCTTGAGTGGCCCAGCCCAACCCGATTGAACATCTCTGGAGAGATCTGAAAATGGCAGTGCACCGATGCTCCCCATCCAACCTGATGGAGCTTGAGAAGTCCTGCAAAGAAGAATGGGAGAAACTGCCCAAAAATAGGTGTGCCAAGCTTGTAGCATCATACTCCAAAAGACTTGAGGCTGTAATTGGTGACAAATGAACACTTATGTACATGTGCTTTTCTTGTTTTTTATTTTTAATAAATTTGCAAAGATTTCAAACAAACTTCTTTTTGAGGAAAATAATTAATTTAATCCATTTTGGATTAAGGCTGTAACATAACAAAATGTGGAAAAAGTGAAGCGCTGTGAATACTTTCTGGATGCACTGTATAAGGCCAAGGGTGAGGTGGTAAACCCCATCGAATACATTATTTGTATTTGGTGAGCACTATCCAGTCATCCCCACTATGAAAAAGTGTGGACTACTGAGCCACTGCAGGTCTGACTGGGCAGCAAAACTGACCCAAGGCCAGCTGCTTTGCAATAACACAAAACCCTTTTTGCTTCAGGGTGAATAATATACTGACTTTCAGATTTTTTTTAATACTGTATATATATATTTTTATTCCCAGACTGCAGTCAATTTATTTAGCTTTTCTGAAGCAAACATAAACAGCATCATTGAGCACTTTATGTATGTGTCACCAGAAAGGCCCGCAGCATTTCTCTGTTTTGGGAATACCTAAATACAATCGTTCATTGAAAGATACAGGGGCTAGTTTTGTATTTCTTTCTATATGTGCTTTGAACCCCCCACATCAACCAGCATTTTTCATTTAATTTGCTTACCATTTCCTGCTGCTTTGTTTGTTTTTCAGTTTTTTTAATTTCCATGCTTTCATTTTTTATTTTTTTTTCCAAGTTGCTTCTAGGAATCTCTCAACAGGCACCCAATTCAAAAATGCTAATACTGCCGTGGTACTCGGGTTTAAATTCAAAGCAATATGCCCGGCTTTCATCTGACAATACTAATATTAAAGACTGGAGCAGTTTCAGTTTAATAGAGATTCAAGGAGTCTACAGTGGGATTTAAAAAAAATAGCAAGTCCCAGTGCCGCTAGCAGTATGTGTGCCATTTCTCAAGTGTAAAAAGAGCCATACACTGAATACAGAAGCAGACCTTATCTAAATATAAATATAGTGATGTCAATTTTTAATTAAAACGGCTTAAGTCATCACAGAAGATGTCTCGAAGAATATAAAAACTTGGGCTGCACTCATCTCCTTTTCTGTGCAGTCACTGTCATGTGTTTGCCAAGCGGCCGAGCTCAAACAGCAGGGTGTATATATATATATAGACGTGGATGCCTGTTTATCTGTTTTTTCCTTTTTTCATGTGTTCATTAATACACTTGTATTATGGACAGGCTTTACATTGTATTCGGTAGATACTTTATCTTGTTTTTCAGCACCTGCATTGGCACAGTCTTTATATATATATATTTATATATATATTTGTAAATGTTAAACAGGTCCTAGTGGTTTCTGTCAGGACCACGAACTGCAGATTTTCCCCTGCTTTAGCAACCTATGAAAGATCACCAAAGAGATAGTGCTTTATGACATGCTGAATGTGGGTTCATCACGAGATCAATCTTTGTAGGTTCTGATTGTGTTAAATATCACATCACAGAATGCACTGATTTTTGCACTACTTTTTTGAGTGGGATTAAAAAGATTAGCATTTCATTAGTAGTAGTATTTTAAAGTTTATTGTATGTACTTAACAGGTAATTAACTAGTTGTATGTGATTAAGTCAGAAAGAAGTTCATATAATTAGGTAAGAAACGCCCCAAGCCTTTCAAATGAACTGAATTCAGTCGTCGTAGTGTATAACTGTACATTTGATTGTGTGGCCAACCTTAGAGATGTTGTCTAGCATTTTCTGCCTAGATTTCTATGCCAGATCTTGGGACTGTACTATGTTTGCCAGTTCATTATCTGGGGTAGATCCCTTTACAAAGCAGACAACCATTCATCATCACAACCCCACTGGAAAAATCCATACCATCCCTCAGAGAAGGTTAAATCTATAAAGGGACATGTTAATTTTTAAGAGCTATTCTAGTGTAGAATGGAGAACCAATGGGAAACGGTTTGTGGGTATTGATTTTGCAGGCTTAAATGAACAATAAATGTGAGTGATGGTGGATAGCAATTCATAGTATTCCAGCTATGCCAGCTGTAGGTCATCCACTTGATTCACATCAGCTAATATCTGGGTTACCAACAAGGGGGGAGAATAAAACAGCATAAAGAAATCCGTTTACAAATGGACTCTTAAGGTTAAAGTCATGCACATGCCAAATAGGATTAAACATGTTATGCTGGGATGACATATGGAAAGACCACACTTATAATTCAATTTTCTCTAATGAATTGAGGACACTGGGCTCGGAAATGGAAAATGCATTTGATGGACAGTTAGACATTTCCATTATTTGGGAAAAGTGAAAGTTAGTTCAAGAGAAATTGGAATGAATCACATATGTTACTGACCAGGTGATTTTTAAATCTACCATGAAATATATATATATATATATATATATATATATATATATATATATATATATATATATATATATATATATATATATATTTATATTGATCTACACCAAATGAATAGTACATACTAATTTGATTTTCAATTTGCAACATTACAAGAGTTTATTTTATGTCTGGATGTGGTTTAAGAGACTTCTAGAAATATATAGATGCATTGGATATAACCAATAACCGTATGTCACTTTAATGCCTTACAGATATGTATTATAGATTTCAATTAGATTTACACTACTTCTGTTTGCATTCATTCAACAAAATATATTATTAATGATGTAGATTTTATAACATTGTGTACATATTTGTAGCTAAGCGGTTCTGGTAAAATTGTTCTTTCAAACAGTACATTTTTCTTTCTTAAGATGGATGAAAAGCCAGAATGTGTTACATTATCACATTTAACTTCATAGATTTTATATGTATACACACACACACACATATACTTGACTGTATGTAGGTTGCATATACAACTATATTTTGTGGTTTAATACTAATATGATCATCATTACTATTTAGATTTGTATATTAGAATAATGATTTCTTATAATGGTCTCTTACACATTTTTGTCCACACAGTTACACTTTTGTTTATTATAAACTTGGCTTCACAGGTCTATCTCTAGTTGGCCTCAGATTAATAGCACGCATTGATAACTCTTTGTTTTATGTTATTCCTTTTAATTTAGTTCTACTGGCTTTAAAGGCTGTTTTGTCCTTTTAATTGTATTTTTTTGTTTCCCAATTGTCTTTTGTGACTTGCCATTCGCTATTAACAAGCATTTCTCTACTGAGTGTTTGAAGATCATGCTAAGCTTCTGCAATGTAGTATATTTGAGTTTACACTTATGAGCAAGAGACGGTATTTAAACCGTGTCATTTAATGAGTTAATATTTAATTGTGAATTATAACATGTTTCACTTCATATAGACTTGACCTGCCTATACTCCCACACTCACTGTGGAACAGGAATCGGTAAAGTTGTAAATATATAATGTGATATAAATAATTTCAGAATCTGGAGACAGAAGTATTTAAAACTATGACAGAAATATTGTCCTACATTACACTGAAGATGAGTTTTTGTTCTTTAGTCTTTTAATATGATATTATATTGACAGCTTCCCAGCCCTCAATCGCTCTTCATGAGCCAAACAGGAGTCATAATATGGAAAGACATTTTAATTACTCAGCTTTAGGAAAAATACATTTTCTCAATCATTATAATTAGTATTAGTAGTAGCAATAGTAGTATTTATATCATCAGTATTGAAGTTGAAGCAAATTTAATTAAAATGTACTTTAATTTACATTATTATCAAATCTGTGCTAGAGGACACAAGGTTACTTCTTGTGATTCTTCCATTACTTTCAGGAAGAGACCAGGAATCCTCCAAAATGATTTACATGTATACATTGTTTACCATTTTTGGAAAACCATTAAATCATTTAAAGTAATTTGGGGATCCTGACAAGTAAGCCTAGGTATTTAATGTTATATTGATAGATTTGAACTGTTTGAATCTGACGCTACTGTGTGTCTATGTTGGATATGTGCTTAGAGAGAAGGCCCACATCATCAGCACAAAGAAAAACGTTTTTCGGTCTTCACAGAGTTTACTAAACACACCAAATACCATGTAAATGTGCCTTGCAAGATAATAGGTATATGATGTTGGGCAATATTAATGAATGTAAAGTCTTTAAGCTAGGATAAAAGCTTCAGTATTGTACTGTGTGAAGGCTGTAAAATACACAAGTGTGATTTCAAAAGAAACACTCAAAAGTTATAATATATCCAGAGAAGGGAGGGAGGCAGGTAAAATGAATGTCTGTGTCAAAGGTTTCCAACTTCTGCCTCAAGAAAAAGAGAAAGAAAAAAGAAAGTTGAGTGAGCAGTCAAACTGGCCAAGACAAGAAAATTGTATGGTATTCCAAAGGTGAAAAGAAAATTGTCCAAATGGTGCTAATGTCAACAAGACTAAAGCCATGCGAGAATGTCAAATGATACAAGTTAATGAATTAATTAAAAGCTAAATACATGTACTCACTGATCTAGTTTGTAGGGTTGCTGACTTCATTTAAGCAATTAAATATAGTATAACAAAGCATGCATACAGTTTATTTAGAATATTAAATAACGTTTGTCTGTTTTCCTTAGACAATGAAACTAATTAAAGGTACAAAGTTACAGAACCCTAAAATAGCATGTAACTAATTCAGACGTAGCCAGAAAAGACTGAGTGCTTACAGTGAAAAATGTAAAAGATAAGATAAGGCTAAACCAACCATTTATTTATTTATTTATTAAAGACAGGGCACTATTCATTGTTTGTTGTGTGTAATTTATCATTTGTCTGCACTGATGAATGTATTATTTGCTGCCAAGCACCACTCTTGTGATTGAAGCTGTAATCTGATTTTATTGGTTGTATTGGTATTAAGTATGTTTTATTTCACCGCAGGATTCAGATATTGAAAGTGTCACAGAAGATTAAACCGTCTTCTCTTTCAACAGAGACTTCATTACACCTGAATTTAACATTATGCAGCAATGTCGGCCTTGCCTATTGTATATGTGGTGGTGTTATTTTTTCAGCTGAAGCACTTTGGAGAAATTATATCAGTGTGAAGCTAAAATTAAATATTGCTAAATAAATGCTACTTTCACTGAGACGGATAACTCCATGTTACATTAGGTAGAAGTGTCAACACCGTCAACAAGCTGACAATGCATTGTAGTGCCTAACAGAGAGAATGTGAACACTTGCATTTATGCCTTTTTACTAAATGAAGAATGTTTTATTTTTTTTCCCCTAGAGGTGCTATACTGTTGGGCAGAAAAACAAAAACAAACAAACAATGCAAAAAAAAAAAAAAAAACATATTCACGCTTTCCTGTATTGCAATCTGTTAGGAACTGATTCATTTTTATATGGACACCTGGAGTAGTAGTAAAATATACATTTTTACTTCCTACAGCTCCTTAGGAAGATGAGTAATATAGAGAGGGAATGCCGGGTTCAATTCACAATGAAAGGACAATTTTCTATTCTGGAAAGAATTAAGTTAGACAGGCTAAATGAAGTACAATTTGCATATAAAAAGAAGAAAACCCATTATCACTAAATGTACACACCAGCTGACAGTATTGAATTACAGTTAAACATAATAGTGCTCATTTACTTTGCCACTTTTCTTTAAAGTATGTTTTATTCTTTATATATACTACAGTACAATGCTAAATTGTAATGGTCTGAGTATAAGGAGGCCAGTTTCTCTTCCCAGTCCCTTTTAACTACAGAGGATCTTTGTGGGGGGATAAGAAGGAATATTCAGTCTTATCTCATACAGATTTGCCTTTTAATTTCTGTTTAATTCAAAATTCCTGCACACAGGAAGGTCATATTTTGCCCCCATTAAATGTTTTAAATTCAGAAGTATATTTCAAACACAGCTGACACTGAGGTAATATCTTTTAAAACATCATACAGGAGTGTCTCTGCTAGCTGGCTTACCCCACATTTGCTGCAAAACATTCAGGCTTTTTTCCCCCGTTTCCTTATTTCTATATTATATCACGGCGAGATGAATGCACACGCATATATTCTTCATTATTCGCATTCATTTTTATAAGTGCCTGTTGCTTTGACCTGTCTCCCTCTCCCAGAATGCACCTGAAAATCTGATTTGACAACACAGGGAGGTTTGTGTCCAGATTAAATTGTTTAACCCTTTGCTGCGAAGGTTGTACAACTCAGGGTCAATTTTCTCTCTGAAGTAAAGTACTAGGTGGAGGGAAAATTGAGACATGTTCAGATTAAAATTCATAAGATGAATTGAGGAATCAGGGAGACTCAATTTGTGAGAGAAGACATCAAAAATAACAGCTTGGGGGGTCACATTTGAATCCCGAGTTAAGAGCATGTGTGATGGAATGAACCCTACTGAATACATAATTGATGGGAGATAAATAAAATAAGATTATAACTTTAGCGTTCTGAGTACCAGACACCCCTCTGTATTTACTACCCTGCTGTTGCCCGTGTGTAATTCCCGTAGCGACGTCTGACTGAGCTATCGCATTACAACTGGTGTTATTGCTCCGTACAGAAAAAGGTTTAGATGCTCAGAGCTATTCCGTCCCCACAAGAGGTGTAAATATAATCTGTGGATTTGGCCCGGAGTAGAGGAAGTTTCCGTTACAGTTTACATTAATCTGAGTTCTTGCTCTGAAGAAATGACGTTAAACACGTGCCCGTCTCTGACGCAAAGCACTGGATTACCGCCAGTGATGTTGTTAACCCTTTACTGTGCCGATACCTGCAATAGCTCTGATGGAATCAAGGTGTCAAAAAGCCCCTCAACGGCGTGCGTACCTGCTGAATCACCGGCTGCAGCCACAACTCACAGACTCGCACCGAAATGTGCTGCTCTTGTTGTTCTACCCCAAGAATGAAAATTACAATAATATCCCTTCTGTGTATTTGTATTTCTCTCTGAGGCAGATATTGATGAGTGCGCTGAGGGGATTATTCAGTGTCACAACCACTCGCGCTGTGTTAACCTCCCCGGCTGGTTCCACTGCGAGTGCCGGAGCGGTTTCCATGACAATGGGACCTACGCTCTTGATGGGGGGTCCTGCATCGGTAAGCAATTAAGAGCCAGAATCTTGTACTCTTTAATATATAGTGTCTATTAATAAACTATTGTGCATCTGAATGCTTTTTTTACTCTAATACCCAATTAGTGTTGCGGCCCTCTGTGAGGTTCCACAGACAGCGGCAGTAAATTGAAGCTATTAACAAAGTGTTTGTGGGTTGTTATCTGAAATTCTATACCAGGCTGCGTACAAGATTATTGCACCGCCCACCCTCATTCATTGTCCCTAATCAGTGGTCTTAGAGTAATGAGGAAGTTTAACTTGACACACTTGATCCTAATTAGCAATTTGTATGTTATTTTCTTCATCTTAGCACCCATTTGTTTTGAGAGTGGTTTGTCCTTCATCTGTTGTTACAGCGAGGAACACTTCAAGTAATAACATGACAACTCGGACAAAAATGTACACAACATAATTGAGCGCTGACCGAATCTATATCTAGATGTAAAATGGAGCACAAATAGAATAATCCCTGACCTTTGAATTACCAATACTGTTTGTATAACACTCAGTTTTGAGTTATAACATTTATTATGCGGTTAATAAGGTTGTGTATTTTAAACAGACGTGTACAAATGAACTTAATTGAACTACATTATGAAAGATTTCCTTCTCATCCCAGATATTGCGAGGCTTTGGTTTTGATTTGGCAGGCCGTGTTAACCACAGAGATCTGTGGTGGAATATTCTATGTGCTTACAGGTCTTAGCTGTGTGGGTGAGACACACAATGCTGTGATTTTCACAGAGCTGTACTGCCACTATACAGAGAGAAGATTCAATTGAAATGGTAAAGGCTGATTATTATTAGGATGGTGAAGTCTAATAATGAAAGTGCAGTGAGCATGCTGTGAAGAAAATTGGACTTGTTTGTCTTTCGAAGGCATGGGTCTGACAGCTTTTGAAGTTCTCATGGCTACACACACACACACACACATTATATATATATATATATATATATATATATATATATAAAAATACTCCATGTCTTAATGTGGTTTTCAACACCCCTTTTTACTTGCATATTGTCTAGTGCTTGTTCAAGGCCAAAGGGATGATGGCATACTTATAAAGCATTCAGAATTAATATACACGGTGAAAACAGATATAAATAGACACAGATAGATAAACAAATGGGGAAAGTAGGAAGTAAGCCATTTTAGGTGTTTGTATATTTTTATGTCACCAATAGACATTTAACATACCATAGGTTAACAATCAAACACACAATTCAAGCATGTAGGAACGTATAACAAGCTGAACATTTTCTAATGGAAGATTTTCGTCATGGTTTCATTTTCTTTATATATATATATATTTATTTTTAATAATGTATGCCCTCTGCCCCTTTTTTAAAAGTGAAAGGGAGCCGGAGACAGGGAGGTTGACATGTTGTGTTGAAATGATAGCTGTGGCATGAATTTAGCCTTATCTCCATCTGTGTAGTGTCAGTTTAATTTTAAAATGCATTCCGAGCAGCACAACCTCATATGACCGTCTTTCATTCTTGCTGATAAACGTAAAGCTTACGGATTTGGAGGCATTCATACTAATATCACCCCTGAAGCTGAAGCAGAGGTTTTCCGCACGCCAAGGTGTTTGACCTACCTAGTAGCAAGACATGCAGTGTATCAGCCTGGACACCCCACACTGGAATCCCAGTTTAACAACCGCCGGTGCGCCTGTAATTGTGTGTGAGTTTGTGTGTGTGTGTGTGTGTGTGTGTGTGTGTGTGTATGTGTATGTGTGTGTGTGTGTGTGTGTGTGTGTGTGTGTGTGTGTGTATGTGTGTGTGTGTGTGTGTGTGTGTGTGTGTGTGTGTGTGTGTGTGTGTGTGTGTGTGCGCGTGACCTTGAGACTGCTCTTTTCACTTCTTTGTACACATCTTCGCTCAGCTGTAGAGTAAGGTAGTCAGTGCGGATTTTCACAGGTTGTGAAAAAATATTTTGCTGTGAGTCATAAATCCAAATGCCCTTAGAGGTGCCAAGGATTTCTCATTTATCTTCCATTGAAGCTATACTGGGTTTCAATCAATTTAATACTTCTAATACACGCAATTTCCCAACACAGGGTGATCAAAGAATGACTTGCATTATAATGATTATAGAAGGGATAAAATTGGTGGTGGTTGATCTTGTTGTTGATTATATTTAATAATAATCATAACTGATGATAATGCAGAGGGAGCTGTAACTTTTGATGTCCCAGGCAGTACAGGTGTAAAGATTAATCTATGAGACCCGCTGAATTAAGTTTAAAGAGACCAAATGTAATCTAGATTGAAATATATACATATTGGACTGTGGCCTCATTATCTGCTCATTATGAATTCTGCTATTTGTGGAATACATTATTAGGGCATTTTCCAGTTTGTCTTTCTGTACACGTTCAATACTGTAATCAGAATGAGCTCTCTTTGTGAAGGGACATACCTTTTCATTAGAAGGTGCATGTTTATAAGTGACATAGCTCTGTAATTAAAAACCAGGAGAGTGTGTTGATATGTTTTGACAACCTTGGAAATTACAGATCTCATTGTCAGCCGTGTGTACAAGCAAGCTAACAGGGGTTCATCAGCCTTTAAAAGGAATACTTACAGACATGTAAATAATTGGTAGCACAACCTTAAGAGGGAAAGTGTCATCAAAACAGAGACCCTTTCGTAGTCTCATATTGCAATTGGCACGGCTGCATCTCCTTCATTGAAGTACCTTATAATAATAAGAGCTGTTCTCTTTTTATTGATTCCCAAGGCCACAGGCACTTCACTTGATCAGTGAAGGTGACAATGCATTTTGGACAAAGTAATTATAGATTAGTGTGCACGCCTGGAAACCACCTCTGGTTTAGGAGACGATGCGGAAGCGTGTTTTGATTCATTGTCAGTGTGGACTCGGCTAAGCAGACCCCGTTGGCAATGTTAGACTGAACTACAGGGACCCCTTTCACTCCGTGCTTCCCTGCCTATGATGAACCTGCGCCACGGATAACCGAAGAGGGCTTTGATCTCCAGCAGTTATAACATATCAAACACTTTATCATCAGTATAAAATAAATACATACAAAAACAGCTCTAGGTCAAGACATTTTCATTGTCAGTTTGAAGATGGGATTTTGAGATGGCTGTTGATGAAGAGTCAGTCCTGAGGGTAGTTATTATTAGTTGCTTCAGAATGTGGTGTGTGTTTGTGAAGAGGCTGTAGATAGATGGATAGATAGACAGACGTAAATAAAAAAAAATACAATTTATTTTTCATTAGCATTTCGCTTTTTCTATATTTTATGAAAACTCCTTGTGACCGAGAACCCTGGCATAGTCTCCTGCTTAATATAGCCTTCTAGACCAGAGATAATTTTGTTTTTCCTTATGTGAAATGTTTTAATGCCATCTTCTGTGTAGAATAAAAGGTATTACATTTGTCTGCCCAAAATTCTCTTGCTTATTGCAGATGTATCAATTACAGTAGGAAGAAGTATTTATCTGCATCCTTTTCTTGTTTTTGTCCTATATTTAGAAATTCTATTGTGCGTGATCACCACAGAAAAAAACGTACTCTTGCTAAGTGAATTTAAACAGATTTGCGGATCAGGGGCCGTCTACAGGTGGCGTAGCTGTGAACAGTCAGTTTACTACTCAGCCTGTGTATATGATAATTGGTAGATTCATCAGTTTGCTGTTTCAGTATTGAGCGAATGTTTCAGATGTAACATATATAGTGTGTGTCACTCAGGAAGCCGCTCACGAAGTGCAGTGAAGATTTAATTCACACCGAGTGAATTAAATCTTCACTTTCCTACTGGTTTTCTCGTTACCTCAGTGAGGAAACGCGGCATGTTCCAGCTGTTTAGCCATTGGTCCACTAGCAGTCTGTACTGGTGTGTGTGTGTGTTGTTTTTTTAAATCTTATTGCCATCCTTTGGTATATTCTGATAAGGTGTCAAATGGGACAAGATCTGAGCGCTGTGGAGACATTCACTGTGCATTAATCTGTTGAGAGGAAAAAAAGACATCAGTACAGTTTGTAACTTGGCTGTACAAACCCAAATTACCTTTGGCAAAATGGTGACTGTACAGGTTTTATTTTCCTGCATAGCCATTGTACTCATATTATGTCCTTCTTTCTCTCACAAATAAGTCCTGTTAAGTAATAAATAAAATTGCAACAAACTTGATTGCTTCACACTCTACACACTACTTGCCATACTGTGGAACTGACTGTGCCAAGCGTCAGAGATTGTGCTCACATTTTTCCTGTATTCATAATGACCAAGTTTACTCTGTATTTTATGACATTTTGGATGTATTAATAAACATATTGTGAGTAAAGATTATGATAATGGGACGCACATGCACTTTACTGCACATGCACCTTAATTTTAGTATACATAACCCTTCCATATGGCCTGCCTTAGGATATTAAAATAAAATGCAGTTGGCGTTTTGTAATACATAGCTGTTTGATACCTGGTAAGTCTCTGTAATTACTAACATCTGTTTCTTGAATAAATTGTGGGAAAAGCATGCCAGTTTTTTGTCTGCGCTGGGCCAAAGGGTTTAATGGCACTCTGTTGAATATGGCACGGAGACCTATTAATCAACAGACAATTCTGGAGGTATGTCTCTCATCCTGACAGATATTTCATTTAGTTTATGCAAATAGGCTGTGTGGCTTTCAAAATAAATTGTGGGAGCCGTTTTCTATCAGTGCGAGTTTATACAGAAACCAATTAGAATTTACATTTTTGCTTTTGCTTTCGGTCCGGCTCCGAGGATTTTTGTTGTTGTCGTGCTTCATTGTTGTTGAGTGATGGTGAGCGTTTTCGAGCAAAACACACGATAGTTTGCATTTTTTCCTATAAGATCTACTTATAAGGGCCATGGTGATTGAAAGTTTTGGGGCGAGAAACACTTGATTAAATACATTTAATTGACGTTTATTTCCACCTGCCTCAGAATCTCTCTAAACCACTTGCTTGCATAAACGCAAAGGAAAATCCATGCTTTGACCTTTTCGATGCGTTCTTCTGAGGTCATATTATAACTTGTATAAGAGTTAAATTTAAGCTCCTGTTTTAAAATGTGTATTCACATTGAGACTCAAGGTATATTTACAACCTCAGGTAAAACTGCCAGTTGTAGGGCTGTTTGTGTAAACGAGACAAATCCTCTATTTTCCAATCATCCTGTTACTTTGAAAAGTCTACTTAAAATCAAAACCAAGCCTTCAGGTTTTCTTAAATTATCAGGATGGAGATTTAGGTCATAAATACTATAATGCCTCCCACAGACACTGTAACTGAAATTGAAAAGCACTTTATTTTTTAGGGTGACACATAATGGAAAAATGCACCCTGCAGGGCGGTGGGATTTTGTTGTATTATTCCATTTTCCCCCGCTGAATATCATTATTTTAATTCCACAAGCGTTAGCCAGTTATTTTCCATGTGCAAGGTACTTTGAAGGTGTCTTTAAAGGTTTATGAATCAGAACCTCCTTCATTTCCTTTGGCCATACGAGAAAAAAAAACATCAAGACATTGACCTGATTGCATACCCAAACAGTCTCACTGCCTTCAGCCGAATGTACCGATATCGAGACATTGAATTCCTCCAAGGTCTCTGGTGTGCGGTGTCTTTTTACACCACTGCCGCCCAGGTTGTAGGCCCAAGATGGCATTTGTCTTTGCGTGTGCAGAAACGTAACGCAGGGCTGGTTCTCTCCCCGTTTCACAGACATTGACGAATGTGCAACAAGAATGCACACCTGCTGGAACGACTCGGCCTGTGTGAACCTGCTGGGGAGCTACGACTGTCTGTGCCCTTCTGGACCATCTTGCACAGGGGACTGCCCCCATGAAGGAGGACTGAAGCGGAACGGTCAAGTCTGGACTCTTAAGGAAGACAGATGCTCAGTGTGTTCTTGCAAGGTACATTTTCACCGACACAGTAAATCAATCTCTTAAGGGAAGGAGTCTGTTGATTGATTGTCTTTGTACACAAGTGGCCTTTAATGCATGTTCCTTGCGTTATGCCCATTCAAGACTTCAGTCCTATATTTGATCAATATAAAACATTGCTTTTGCCCTGTGTATTTCCAGTGGTCAGTATAGGGATGCCAGCCTGTTATGCTAATTGTCTTTTCATGCTATATGGTGCCTCACATTCATGTGCTGCTGGTAACCAATTGCATAACAATAACAATTAATAATAATTTGGACAATGGTAAGTCAGGAAAATATCTGCAATATCATCAGCAGAAAAAAAGAGTAATTCAAGTAAATATTCCCCTGCTTTTTCCACACTGGCCTCAGGAACCAGATTTGGTATTGTCTGCCATGCTTCTGTCGGATGAAAACTTGTCAAGATTATTCCAACACAATGTGCTCTGAATAATAGTGTTCGTGCCTCTTTATGGGATTTCTGTTCTAATGACACAGAGCACAATATCAAATCAATTGTGTGTAACTATTCTACATTGGAAATCAAATTCACGAGTGGATCTCATGAAATCGAGTATAGATACAGCTACTTCTAGCTCTTAGAAACCTCTGTATTGATTGTTTTATCGTATTGTTTATGATCTGTCCTCATGCCCTCGTCTGTTTCGGTTTATTTATTGCAAGTTAAACTGCAGACTTGTGCAGTGGGACTGTACAATATCATTTGGCTGTAAAATTGCAATGCTATTATACATTCAGATGCCAAAAAGGTCTGGAGTATTACTAATATCATATACAATGCATCCTGGTGTCATTCCATATTGCTCCTATCAGAGGCAGGTTTTTCCAGAGACATTACATAATGGCTGCTGTACACGTTAGTATGTGGTATGAATTCATGGATTTGGATCACTTTGTTATACCAGATCAAATGATAAATGGTCTGAAATCTACATTAGGGTGTAAACATCTCTACATCAGGTTTCACACCTCTGGATCAAAGCATAGTACAACTTCCAATGTTCAATAGTAATATAGCTTTAAGAACTTGCAACATATTGATTTAAGAACAATTCTTTATGAAATATTAACAGCAATTGATTACTTTTAATAGCCTTCCTTTCTTAAACATTTAATAGGATTGTTCAGTTTTTGTATTCTAATCGTGTTTAGTCATTATCTTTGTTTTAATAGGTTATCATTGTAATCAGGAAACATGTTTTCAGGGAACCCACACGAATTATTGTAAGGCTTTTCAACAGTTTAAAGCTGCTCTACTACTGTGTTCTTTGATGTTAGATTATTTATTTTTACTTTGATGCTGTTAAGTGTTTGAATACATTAACAGGTTATCAACACTCTTATCAACAGTCTTCATTAGATACCTTTTGAATATATCAATGTACTGCTTTTTGTACTGTCTGAAATCACAGAATGTAGATTGTTGCAAAATGAGTACAATGAGTATAAATTGTGCCACAATGTCTGCTTTCCTGTTGTCGTGTTTACTCCTAAAACCAACTGAACTCAGTCATTTCATATTAAAGTGAATCATGAAAACCTAAAATTGAGAAAATTCTCATTTCATTTAAGGTTTTATGAATCTCACAGCAAATTGAATTGGGCCAGTAATGTAGCCTGTTATGCATTAAATCATAAGCTTTCATAGTAAGCTTATAATTTTATGTGTGGCTATATTGTGAATTAAGTATTGCAATTATGCACTTCTTCAGTTCACTTTCAATATAATTTAGTCTCTTTAAAAAAGGTGTGTGTCTTGAAACGTCCAAATTATTTTAATTGCCTGTCCTCCAAGGGATTTATTTGCCAACTACAGAGCTAGTTTCATCACTTCTTCCAAACCAAAGCATCGAGAGTGAAATGAATACAGATCAGTACATTTCCCGTGTGTCCCACCTAAAATTTACTTATCATTATTTTTAATCGGTTGAAAAGGTGAAACACGTTTGAGTTCAGAGTCGTATTTTATTATTCTGAAGGGTGACTCCAAAATCTAAGCAGATCAGGAAAAAACCTGACAGGGTCTGTTCTCCACCCCAGGATGGGAAAATCTTCTGCCGGAGGACAGCCTGTGACTGTGAGAACCCCAACGTGGACCTGTTCTGCTGTCCGGAGTGCGACTCCAGAGTGACCAGCCAGTGTCTACACCAGAGTGGACACACAGTGTACCGCAGTGGAGACAACTGGACCTACAGCTGCCAGCAGTGCAGATGCTTGGTTGGTTCCTCTACTTGTATATCTTGCCACTTGATCTAGATGATTAATCATTTCTGTCCATCCTTTGGTATAACACACACATCTTTAATGATATCCCTGGAAAAAACTAAGGAATGTTTTCAATTCATTGGAATGTAACCTGAGTGTCATATATAGCATATGACAATTTCCATTGATTGTTTCCATTCATGAATAATAGAGTTCACTATTACAATATCCGTAATTCATATTGCATTCCATTTACGTTTTTCTTTTGTTTTCTTTTTCTCTTTTTTTCATGGCAGTATTTGGAAGGAAATAAAGTTTAATTAACAAAAGCCTGATCCAGAGAACTGCAAGCAGTAAGCAGGGAATGATAGTCATTAGGAAACCCTGGTGGGATTAATACTGAACTGGGAATGACAATGTGATTGAGAATTAATCAAAATATCTGCACAAAGTACTTAACCTGCCACCAGCTCATTTATATAAATTAGGAAACAATTAATATAAGGTGAAATTGTGGGAACAAAGTATAACGTTTCAGAAACCCTTTTTTATAAACAAGTCTCTAAGTCTCTAATTGAGAAATTGTAATTCTTTGAGGTTTGTTAACCTCCTGTTATGCAACACCAAGCTTCAGTAAGCATGATTTTTCTTTTTCAATAATTCCCAAATGTGAGAAATAAATAATTTTGTTGAGGTAGAGGGCTGTCGATGCATACCCACCCCACCCAAGGGACTGGGGAGTGACAAGGACAAGGACTTTCTGATCTCCTTGGCTTCTGTTACACTATCTGGAGGGGAGGCAGCCATTAGTCCTAGGCCTGAAGTCGTGGACCCCCCACAGATTCATTTTCTCCTGTAACAGTCTGTCATCCTGTGGGAGTTTTAGTTTTTGTCTCCTCCGTGCCTTATGGTTTACTTTACTTTTTGTATTAATAACACAAGCTTGTGTTGATTTTAATGTGTAAAGCGCTCTGTGGCATCTCTGCAAAGAGTGTAACACCACATTTTGATTGGTGGATTGATTGATTCATTCATTGATTGATGGGAAACAGTGTATCAGGGTTGGGGGAATTGCACATTGGGGGTGTTTATGAGAAGAACTCTTGTTAATATTGTTAAAATCCATAAGTAACCTCTATAGACTGTTGTACAAGAAGCTTCCAGGATTTTGCAAAAGTTTTTACAAGAAATAGTTCATAATTTGGAAAGTAAACACAAAAAATATAAAATGTGATACTTAGTCAGTGTGTTCAGAATTATGGGTTATCAGAAAATATTTATGCAGCAGTTGTATTTCCATTATAAAAGCAATTCCACAGGTCGGTTACACACGTTCATTAAAAAATAAGTTAATACTTAATCAGTCGCAAGCAATATGCTTCTCAGACCGAGTTCCTGGAATTGTAGATTGAAATTAATTCCCTGGCAAACAAGCACATGTGGTGTCCTGATTTCAACTATTTCTCCACAGTCGGCTTTGGGATTTATTTTATTTGTAATAGTGACATACTAATTTGAAGATGATTCACAACTTCTTGAAAATATCATTTTTAATTGCTACTGCCTGCAGTTAACTGCATGATTACCTCTTTGTGTATTATTAATATAAAATGCTATACGTTAGCCAGAAAAGTTAACCCTTCAATAACCCAGAGTGGGTTATGGGTTTTGATGAAAGAATTCCAAGGGATTGGTTTGTGTCTTAATTTAACATGCGCTAGTTGTTCCTAACATTCTTTTTCCTGTTCTACTTCTAAATGTCACATAACCTGTATTTAATGTTTTTGTGTTTTGTGTTTTTGCGAAGGAAGGAGAAGTGGACTGCTGGCCAATCACATGCCCGAGTCTAGATTGTGAGTATACTTCAGTGTCGGAAGGTGAATGTTGCCCCCAGTGCGTGAGTGATCCCTGTCTCGCCGACAACATCGCCTACGACATCAGAGAAACCTGCTTGGATAGCCATGGAATTACACGGCTCAGTGGCTCGATATGGACCATGGCTGGGTCTCCCTGCACTACATGCAAATGCAAGGTATAGAATAATGTATATTATTCCATGTGACAGCCGCATGCAGTGTGCCGTGTTTTGCTCTCAAAATCACATGTAGTTCCAATCCCAGGCCTGAAATCTCTAGGTATTTTAACACCCTGGCTTCTGGATGCTTGGGTGGGTAGGTGGGGAGGAGTACCATAATATCTGTCTTGTGTTTTTTAGATAAAGTAAAGATAAAGAAACTGCATTGAGTCTTATATTAAAATGTGCTTTTCCTACACCTACACTTATTCGTACAATATTTACTATGCACTAAAGGAAAACTAAATAAATTAAACTAATGCACTGATAATATAAACCACTAACAATACTTTAAATGGTTTCTGACGTACGATTTTTCTTTTCTGCTCTCATCCCTCAGAATGGCAACATTTGCTGCTCGGTGGATTTAGAATGTCTCCAGAATAACTAGGAATCCGCGCCTTTGGAGAATCTTTTATTTACAAACTGATTTAATCATCTGGTTTAAAGATCCAAATTTTCATTTTTTTGATACACCTGACAATTGCCAAAGTCTCCACATGAGGAAGAGGTATGGGACTGCAGCCCTGGAGGAGCCCCGGTCTCTCCCCTTGGCTGTTGTCTTTGAGAGACGATGAAGGGAACATCGTTATTCTTGAGTACGGAAACCATGCGTGATTTCATTTTTACTCATTCCCAGGCTGTTAAATGTGTCATATTTTTGTGTTTCTGTCCATTATCTGATGAAAAACAAACACACAAAGTAGAAAGGTTATAGCTACCTTGCTACCAATGTTAAACTAAATCTGAAGCTAAATCAGTTTTTTCATCCTCTGTTCACAATTGTTAAACATACTTTGAATAATCTCATTTTTACTGTTTGCAAACTTGACTGGTCAGAATTGCATATTATGTTTTGCTTCTATGAGTTAACGCAAATGTTTTGATGAATGCCTGTCTACAGAAATCGCCAGCACTTTTCACAACACCATGCGAACTTGGCTTCCACTGTGGTGAATAAGGCACTTTGAAGCATTTCATATTCTTTTGACATATATTTATTTAAAAATATCTCTCCAAAAACCACTTTCATACATATGTTTTCAAGCAAAACAACTAATTCACAAAATTAGACTGTTCTGGAGGGAAAGGTCATCCCAGTTACTAAAACAAATACAAATAAACATTTTACAGTGCACAAACACTGTAGCATTCTGCCTATTTTCGACTAACTCAGCGACAAAACTCGGATCCGTCAAACCTGCTTTGCTGATGCTCAATAGGACAAATGCTGAATTGCAAGGACAAGGTAACTTGAATTCAAAGACTATGACCTTTTCCTGAATGCTAACAAGTATAACAACAAGGTAAAAGGAATACTATTAAAACACATTATTTAAAGAGTATGAGCTGTATGCCTACAGTTCAGTAGGTTCATTCTTATTTGCTTACTGCTACGCTTATTAAGGAACAGAATATGGCCTCTGGCTTTTATATTTTCCTCTCCACTGGATGTTCTGTAATTTCAATCATTTTCTCTCATTGTGTCACACCTCAACCCCCCCCCCACATCTTCTATTCAGAGTTAAGTGACAGATGTTGATGCAAACAAAGTCTTTGTAAAAGCAAATATAAACATTGTGACAGTAGTGTTGATGTAGAGATGACAAACACAATTGTTTCAACCTAGCAGGTGGCCTACGCTAGAACAAACTACCAGATATTTAACCCAACATGCATTGCGTATAATCTAGTATGCACTGATACATTATCTTTATATACTGAGTACAAATGCATCTTAATCTAAAATCAGAAGTGCTACATTAATTTACTGATTTCAGGTCAGGATAACATATGTGGGTTTTGTCAGAATAATGTTTTTTTTTTTCCATTCATTTCATATATATAATTTCCTAGCCTATTCTTTGAAGCCTTGAAAATCTGACTGTTCTTTGCAGACTTTTCTCTCTTGAATTTAAAAATTATATACACAGACATAAAGTCCTTAGTGGAATTTACCATGCAGATTCTTCTCAAACGGATTTGTTGCTGCGTGAACGATGAAAGTCCGTCTTCAGAAATGTCTGTTTTATGTGTAATTTGTTTTGATGAAATGCACTAGAGTCTTTAGCAATTAGCATGCACTCTACTGCTTAGCAGTGCACCGGTGAAATCTGCTTATAATAATATATAACTGATGTTGCGAAATTTGAACAATCAGGGTTCGGTCACATAAGTGGTTCTCCTGCAGCAAGTATCAACTTGCATCTTATTACAGTTATACCAGTAACGGAGTCAGTAACGCAGCTTACAATTTCCCCACATCTGATTTTTCAGGTTTTGTTTGGGTTTTGCTTCTTTGTTTGGTGTTGTACTCTCCTCAGATGTACACTCTATCTAAAATAAGTTTTCAAAGCAACTGAAGCAACCTGTAGTAATTGTATAACGCTGAAAGAAAACACTACACTTTGAACAGATCAGCATACAGCATAAATGAGAACCAAGCCATAACACTGTATCCTATGTATTTTCACATAGCATTACATTAACACAACGGTCCATGACTACCAGAGATTGAGCATATGTGGTCTTTACATCTTTACCAATCTATTCAGAAAATAAAAACAAGCCTTTTTTGAAATTCCTGTGTAAATGTCACTGTAACATATTGAAACTATGTTTAGATTATAATCGTTTTTTCTAATTTATGTGCTTTGAAATATGGTGAAATTCTTTGTTTGTGTAAATACAATGTAAAGCTGGGGGCTACTAAAAACAAAAAAGAATATGGGAATAAATCATACAATTATACATTCTTAGGTCCTAAGCTACCTTATTTAATTGTGAAAAGGGTCATTTATATCATTTTTAATTACCGCAAGAAAGATATCTTTGATCTTTTTTATTTATTTATTTATTTATTATTATTATTATTATTATTATTATTATTATTATTATTATTATTATTATTATTATTATTATTATAACTGTTGCCTTAACCCTTTCAGTATTGGCCTGATTTAAACATTTTAATTTTCAATCCGTAAATACAACAATAAAAAAATAAGCAATGCCGAGATAAAATACAAGGTTTTGTACAGAGAAGTACTGCTTTTATAAGTGTTTAATTTCAATATGAAGAAAAGCAATATTTAAAGGATTATTCCAGAAAATAAATGTAAATACAAAACGTACATGCTTTTGCTTTGAAATGATAAACTAATGGACATAGAAAGCCTCATAATATGGCAGTTTGATTGCGAAATATAATGAGCCCCAAGAGCTGAATATTTTGTAATTTCTGATATATTTAAATTTCAGTTTGTAACCTTCAGATGTGAGTAATAATACGAAAATAATCATTTTTATCTGATGTAAACAGAAATGCAAATAAGTCAAGTTACTAATTAAAAATCAGAATGAATTTCTGTGGGCAGGCTTAATACTTATGCTTTCTAGAAGACCTGTGGAAATATGCCGTGTGTGTGTGTATGTGTGTATATATATTTATATATATATATATATATATATATACACTCACCTAAAGGATTATTAGGAACACCATACTAATACTGTGTTTGACCCCCTTTCGCCTTCAGAACTGCCTTAATTCTACGTGGCATTGATTCAACAAGGTGCTGAAAGCATTCTTTAGAAATGTTGGCCCATATTGATAGGATAGCATCTTGCAGTTGATGGAAATTTGTGGGATGCACATCCAGGGCACGAAGCTCCCGTTCCACCACATCCCAAAGATGCTCTATTGGGTTGAGATCTGGTGACTGTGGGGGCCAGTTTAGTACAGTGAACTCATTGTCATGTTCAAGAAACCAATTTGAAATGATTCGACCTTTGTGACATGGTGCATTATCCTGCTGGAAGTAGCCATCAGAGGATGGGTACATGGTGGTCATAAAGGGATGGACATGGTCAGAAACAATGCTCAGGAAGGCCGTGGCATTTAAACGATGCCCAATTGGCACTAAGGGGCCTAAAGTGTGCCAAGAAAACATCCCCCACACCATTACACCACCACCACCAGCCTGCACAGTGGTAACAAGCCATGATGGATCCATGTTCTCATTCTGTTTACGCCAAATTCTGACTCTACCATCTGAATATCTCAACAGAAATCGAGACTCATCAGACCAGGCAACATTTTTCCAGTCTTCAACTGTCCAATTTTGGTGAGCTTGTGCAAATTGTAGCCTCTTTTTCCTATTTGTAGTGGAGATGAGTGGTACCCGGTGGGGTCTTCTGCTGTTGTAGCCCATCCGCCTCAAGGTTGTATGTGGTGTGGCTTCACAAATGCTTTGCTGCATACCTCAGTTGTAACGAGTGGTTATTTCAGTCAAAGTTGCTCTTCTATCAGCTTGAATCAGTCGGCCCATTCTCCTCTGACCTCTAGCATCAACAAGGCATTTTCGCCCACAGGACTGCCGCATACTGGATGTTTTTCCCTTTTCACACCTTTCTTTGTAAACCCTAGAAATGGTTGTGCGTGAAAATCCCAGTAACTGAGCAGATTGTGAAATACTCAGACCGGCCCGTCTGGCACCAACAACCATGCCACGTTCAAAATTGCTTAAATCACCTTTCTTTGCCATTCAGACATTCAGTTTGGAGTTCAGGAGATTGTCTTGACCAGGACCACACCCCTAAATGCATTGAAGCAACTGCCATGTGATTGGTTGGTTAGATAATTGCATTAATGAGAAATTGAACAGGTGTTCCTAATAATCCTTTAGGTGAGTGTATATATATATATATATATATATATATATATATATATATATATATATATATATATATATATATAATCATCTAATGACAAGGCATCATTCATGTCCTTGACACCATCAGGATACATTGTGAAAGCATATATATGAATAAATCTTGCAAAACATTCTCCCATTATACAGTACTATTTTATCCTTGTGCACAAGGTAATCGAATTGCTTTAAAAGAAAATACTTTAAGGTATGCAGACAAAGATAGTGTGACAGAAGAAATCCTGGCTTCTACTTCACTTTGTGCTGCGTTCTTTAAGATTTGAATAAATTAAAATATAATTCTTTGATTTTAATATATCTGAAAAATAAGCTTTACTGATAAGCAGCTATTCTTGAACATGTTATAATTTAAGCCAAATTTTGTTCCCTTTCAAAGCAAACTGCTGAAAACGTAAACAATACTGTTAAATATGACGTGAAGCTTTTATGAACCTGATAGGAGACCCATTCATTTTTTTGACCATGAAAGATGCATCACCACCTCTGTACTTTAAGGGTTAAGTGTCAGTTGAACTGAAGACTGTGTCGTGATTTCTCTGTAAATTCTTCAGTTAATAAATATTTTAGTTGTTTACTTTAACTGCTCTCAGTGTTTGATATCACTTTAATTTGTGCAGTCATTGCAATATATAAGTGAATGTTTGTTTGTAAGATTTTTGTTTTATTTATATATAAATATATATAACTAATGAAGAATATATGTGCAGTGTGTGTGTGTATTATATACATAGGTGCTTGAAGTGTGTGTGTACATGTATGTATGTATGTATGTATTATGTGTGTGTGTGTGTGTATATATATATATATATAGCTATATGTCTTACAAATTCAAGCAACTCTAGTTGCCCTGGGATAACAGAGAACACGTTTTGCATAAGCTATGTGTATTGAAGCATGTATTTCAATAACTGGATATCAGGATCTGAAAGACTCCTGATTTTATCTAAGCTATCACTATAATTTGTAAACCAAACAGTTTATTTTAATGTATTTTAAGGTTTCAATTCATACCAAACATACCAAGAAACAAAATGTATAAACTGTATAAAAGAGTAATTCTAATCTAATCCATTTCCAGCTACTTTGCTGTATACGTATGAATCGGAATATGTTACCTTCATATCTTACAATTAATTAATTAATAATACCTCCTTTGAGTATTTCTATTGTAATATTGCATTGTTGACCCAAATATAAGATCTGTGTGCGTCAAAATTCTGAGCACATTGTCATGTCGCAATGGATCCATTTCCCTGGACTGCAAAGTCTTTGTAGTGCTTTATAAAAAACAATTGTGTAATTATTCATCATACAAGGCTAAGCACTTTAATTCAAACCAAGTTCAATAGCATATGCTGATGCTCAAAACAATTATTCGAAGTAATTATTTGTTTACTATTATTATTTATTTACATTTCTGTTAAATTGGGAAGACATTTACACAACTGAGGAAATAAAAGTAACTGCAAGTCACTGATATGGAGTTCTGAACCCAACAGGATTGTTCCAGTTTCAAATTAAGGTAAAGAATGAATTGTTCCATGTGTATTATTCAATTAGGGCCAGTATGTGCAATTAGCATTTAAAATTATGTACTTATTAATGCTTTTTATTGCATAAGCATAATAAATGCAGTTCTCAAATTAAGTGACCTAATTATTGCAATGAAGTTCAATTTAAATGTAGATTTGCACAAAAACAAGATAGAAACATACAGGAAAGTTACACAAGTCATCTATGTCAATTAATCACCAAACGAAAGCAAATTATATTAATACACATCAAAATATAAAGAAGGAAAAGTAATTTAAGGTATTATGACTGGTCTATATTTGATTAATTACTTGTGTGGAGAACTCCAGTATGGTTTGGTCGACAGGTGGCTAGTTCAGACCCAGGGTTAGGGTGAGTTATCCCATGCTATGGGTTAATGCAGGGGTTCGGTACAAAAAGAAAACATTTCAGGGGAATGTTTTTAATTCCCCTTAAAAATTATGAATATTTATGATATGATAAACCTGCCACTATATTGTTCAGTCATTTTTCTAATTGCGATAAATGCACTGTTTATGTGAAACATTTTGATTGTGTTGACATCTCCACAGGCTAAACCTTATAATTTCATGTCCCCTAATAATGTATTTCTGACTCTGGAAATCAAAAGAAGCTTCTGACTGTAATCATAAACTTATTTTAAGGCCCAGATTACATCCAGCCTTCCACCGACCTGCTAAGTGCAAAGTAGAAAGGTTTTTAATGGCAGCCTCTTGTTTCTAAATGAAATCTGCCAACAAGTAGGGGGATTGTAATTTACAATTAGAGAGCCATCCCATGCCTCATTGTGAGCTGCAACTACTGCTCCCATACAGTAGGCCAGAAAAGATTCCCTGCATCCTTAGCAATTAATTACGAGTGTCAGATGTTCTTAAATGTAATTTTCCTTCACACAGGTTTCAAACTCCCGATTGTCACACTGTTATCACCCTTTCTTTACATGCCATTCACAGATGACACAGATTGTATGTGCGATGTGAGTGCATGTTGGAACCAAAGCTCCTCATGGGACACCACACTTTGGGAATCCTTGGCAATGAGCGGAGACTAGATCCTGTTAAGAATTCATATGCAGTGAGGTTGCAGCAGCAGCAGCACAAACCAGGAGAACAGGCTTTCCATAACTAAAGAGAAGACAAAGTCAATTAAACATCAGTCTTTTGATAAAGACAGCAATTGCCATCTGGAGATTAGCATGAGTATCTAGCCGTGCAGTAAGACAGAGGCTTGAATAATTTGTAAAGTGTTCGGGAAAGCCTAAAACATATTGACAGGGAAAACGTGATACAAATGACTTTCAATCCAAAAAGCATTTGAAGGAGTTTTCAGCTGCTTTTTGAAACAAGTGTCCTTTAAATTGGCAGAAGAAGAAATGATTATGGTCATAATTATAGTCATATTCATAATCATAACCACAACCTTGGGAATGGGTCTTAGTTTGCCAGGACTGTTCCCTTGAAATTCAACTGGCTCTTCAAATTAAATTTCTGTCTATAGACAGCACAAATTCAGCCCTTAGACCTGCTATTTAAAATATTCTGCACACCTGTCAAGGTACCATATGGCAGTCGTGAGAACAAAATAAGTCGGCATGCCAAAAGCTGCTCTCCCAATTCAGATTTACAAAACTCTCTCAAGTTAGTAAAGTTTTTTTTTTTGTCTTATACAAACTTTTTTCTATGTTCAAGGATTGCAGACGGGTCTAAAAGCTTTCCTTTCAGACAGCATACAGCAGTGACTATCCCATCTGTTTTCTTGTGAGGAATTTGTCAAAGTGTTTGTAAATGAACACTCTTCAAACAAACAATCCTGGCTTGCAATGCTACTTGACTATAACAAAGCAAATGGTGTGACTGCCCCATCCATTACAGGAACTGCAATCCCTAAAGTCTTCTGTAATGGGTTTCCTGCACTGTCATCGATCTCTCCCAAGGAAACACTTTTTGGACCTGTGGAACGAAAGGCACACCATAGAGTTTACCATCATAAATGTGCTCCTTCTACACCCAGCAATTAACGGTCTGAAAAGAATATTGGAGTTATTAATGATGCATACTACTAATAAGGAGAAAAAAGGTTGCCTTCACCGATGACTTACAAGCCTGCTTTTACTCCAGTGTTTGTGCACATTTGCCACACAGGCTGTTTGAACAGAGAGTTTCATTGACAGACCAGACAAGGACAGAAGTGCCTCAGACCTTGCAAAACTGCTGCTTCAGTGAGACTTCTGAGACACCGAGAGGCTATAGACCAGAAATCTGCCATCAGGGTTATAAAGCTCGATCATCCAGACAGAGAGTTGGCAACCAGCTCACTGGTGACTGACCCAAAGTCTGTTGATGATTAAAATCTTGTTGGTGGTATAACAAAATCTAATACATAATGGGGTGGTAAGGGTATAACAAAATAAGAAATTAAATAATAAAAGCAGATTCATACTAATTTGACGTGCTTCTAATCACCATTTTTGGAGTGGGGTGTGTGGGTCATTCTTTTGACTACTTGACTGATTAGAATCTGCAACTAGACATGACTGTTTGGGTAAGTTGTCCTTGACTTGTAATGCTGTCCCACAGTGCTTTCAACGATGCCTGAAGGGATCCTACTGTCAACACTTCATTGTGTTCCTTCTCTGTGTTTCAGACTGATATAAGTTATACGCAGGTGTCGAGAGTCTGTCAGATAATGTACATGAACAAACAATGCAATTGAATCTACAATATCTAACACAGCTTAACTGTGTGAAGTATACTCAGGTATCTGTACTCAGTGTACATGGATTAAGAATTTATCACACTAAGGCTGCAGGTTATCAGATTCTACAATGAAACCGTTGAAATATGAATGAATTACCAGTACCAGTACAGTTGCCTTGGGTTAAGACTCTTAACTTTATCTGCTTTGGGATTTTGAGGCAGTGCTTTGATTGAATTGTGTTCGACTAATATGATCTACTAACAGTTACAGTAATAGGTATTCAACTGCTTATTCCATGTTAACTACATAGTTATTATGCTTACAGTATCAGTTAAATGTATTAATTACATAGTTATTAATACTTAGTCTCATTAGAAATTCTGCTTTTAACAATAATTAAGCAAAATTATAATTGTTTTTTAAATACATACATTAATGTGTTTATCACCTCATTGAATTACAGTTGAGCCGTGCAGATAAATATCTTATATACAGTAATTATACAATTGGTTGTAATAAATCAGAATTAGAGAACTGATGATCAACAATCTTATGTTCACACTGTTATACTGAGAAATGTAACAATGATAAAATAGCAGCTGGATCAGACAGGTGGCTGAACACAAAGCTTCATCGTACAGGAAGTAGTTAAATATCAACACTTGTTTTGGAATCATGAGAAGAGCAATAAATACAGGTCTTAGACTAGACAACTAGACAATATATGCTTAAAAGGCTGGTCAAACAGCCTATGTCTCTACAAGGTTTATAATTTCTTAGTGTCTTACTGCTCCATAAACTGCCACCACTATACACCAGACAAACACATTTTGGCTAAATTGCTACCTGTTGCCCACCTCTTTCAATGCCTACCACTACATAAGTAAAATAAAACTTTATTTTAAAACAAATTGCAATAGTCCCTATTCTGTGTTTTTAAAATGGCATAAGAGTCTAAATGGACTATGAGATTGACTGCCTCAGTCTTACTTGTAACCCTTTAACTGCTGCCCTGGGGGGGGAAAGCCCACCATACTTACTAGTGTTTGCATTTCTATTACATCATCAAATAAATAAAAAATGACAAGCTGCTGCCACAAACTGGATCAATATTAACCCATTATGAAAGGGAAGAGAACATTCAGGGGGAAATAAACATGTATAATGTATACCTGCAGTGATTGAAACTAAATTAAACAAGGATAGAAGACAATGCTATTTCATATGGGAGAGGATAAACAAACCTCCTGAAAAATACCTTCTAGTGCTACAGTTTCTTGCTACATGTATATTTAAAACTTTAAAAGTCCCAACTTGTTAATATCCCTCTGGGGTTGTACTTGTATATTGTCCCTCCTGAAAGAACTAGAATGTTTTAATCAAGTAGAGATCAATACTGAAATTGAAATGAGCTTTTCTAATGAGAGTATCAGGACTTACATAAAGTTTAATGGTGGATTTAAAGGGTTAAACACTTACAAAACAGTATTTCAAAGCTTCACTGTTGATAGTTCTTTCTTAATTGTTACTTGTATTGATTCGGTTACACAATTACTTCCCCCTCACCCTGCCCTGTGCTTGTTGACACCAACGGATAGTCTCAATAAAAATTTTGCTGCATAATGGGAAGTGTTACCTAGCCTATCCATACTTTATGGTTTTCATCAATTTGCTTGAAGGCATGAAGGTTTTATAACAGTGGTATACAACTTGCCCTTGAGACAGCAGCTCTATAAATTTACAGGTTCCTTTAAATAATCAGCTGTTTAAGACCTTGAGAGAAGTTAAATTGCATCAATGAATCATTCAGCTGGAGTCCACATTAAGCATTAAATGAGAGAACCCAAATTTCTAACTATTTTACATTGTCTTTCTAATTCCGAAGGTTTAGATGTTTCCCTGGGTGAGATGATTCCCCTTGGTTAAACCACTTCCAATAGCATACTAAATATGTAAAGGTGTCTGGAGTTTCTTTAGCATACTGACCACCTGAATAGTGGCTAAAATAACCAAACCAAACAATTACTAATCAAAACACAGTAGTCATGACTGGAATTTAACTGTGCAGTCATTAACATGTTCCTTAGAAGAAGTAAAAAAGCACACCGCAAGCTGGGATTGACAGAAACCACAAAACATTGTATTATTGTGGTTGCATATCCAGGTCCTAAGCCAGCAGTGTTGACATTGCAAACTAAAAAGAAACACGGGTCAGACTCGGCGTGATGCTTTCTCCAAGGCAACTGCTCGAGCTGTGTGTGAGGTGGAAATGTTCAAGATCCATTAGGATGATCAGAGAGAAATAAGAAACATTTATGATACTCCAGAAGAGAATACGTCTCGCTTGCTGAAAAGAATACATGCATACATTTCTGTTCCTCCCAGTCACACCAGTTCCATTAATGCAGCTCTCTCTACCTCGGAGACCACCACTGATACCAGGAGAGCCACCTAAAGCAATGACTTGCATACAAATCGCGTCCTACACTGCAGCCTCCCCTGCCTGCAAAAAGCCTGGTACTTGCCATCCACAAGAGCTCATTTTTCCTTCTCGAATTCAAAATGCTCTTTGGGACACGGACACGCTCGCAAAATAAACACAGCAGGCTCACATAACAGTGAGTCATGTGCAGTAGGTGGCTTTATCATTTTGCTAAGAGAAAATTAAATAATTCACCTTCAATTTTGACAAGCTACAGATTACCCCTACAGGTTCCTTTGTTTAGTGAACCTGTTTGTTTATGAATCATCTAATGACTTTAAGAAACATGCAGAAGTGGCATTTTGAATGTGTACGGCAGTTGGTTTCAGTGTAGAATAACAGGGACAATGTTATAAGTATCTTGACATGCGTTCCACTTTGGGCAGCGCATGCAGAGTTGAATCTAAATTTCTGACAGCAGTCTAGAAACCGCCGGTGTTAAAATGATTCATTATCAGCGTGGCCTGCCATGACGGGATGATGTATTTAGGTGAGTGTCTTTGATGAAGGTTGGTAGTGCTTATGTTTGGGGACAGAGTCGAATGTCCCTTAAGTTGTAGTCAGAGAGATAAACCTCGAGTCTTTCCTTTTGCTCAGTGGTGGGCCAATGCACATCACGTTAAAAGCATTTTTTCCAAAACACAAAATAAGTCATGTATCTAATGGATCTTAAGGAGCACATGCACAAAAGACCTGTTGTAATAAATTGATATGCAATGCAGGCATATCAAGTGGCATGAATGGTTTAAAGGGCAATGATTATCTGAGTTATTTTCTGTAAATTGCCTACTATTTCAGAGGCGGCTGGTCAGCCTTGAGGAATATTAATAATATGGACAATAACAAAACAAATACCTACTTTACCAGAACAGAATCTGCAGAGCAATTGAATGCCTCCTCTGTAGCTGAACACAATGTCCTTTTTAAATATTCAGTTTTAAATAAAGGGAAATCAAAATTCATAGTCTGGCAAACGTAAGTTCCAGCGCTGGGTCACGCTCGGTGCATGTAGATGATCACAGAATAAATGGGGGCATTGAATGGCACGTAAAATTCACTTATTTGGAAAAGATTCTAATTTAACAGCGTATTGAATAAATAATTGAAATATGCCATAGTGTATGTTCGGCTTCAGTAGGACCGAGGCACAGCAATGCTGCTCAGCACAGCACCCTCATTTCGGAGGTCGGAGTTTGTACAAAGTCAAAAGTATATCCTCAGAATAAACCAAAATTGTGTGACATGGGCAGATTACCAGATTACATATATATATGTGTGTGTATATTAATCTAAAGAGTGATGCATTAGAACAATAAGCATTTCAGTAATATACGGTGTCTTACTATGGTTTCCCTTTTGATGAAATTACAAAAAAAATACATACACATTTTCTTTTACTCAATATTTTATTCAATACTTGAATGCCCAAACTGAAGACTTTTAAGGGTAAGATGAGTTACAGTAAATGTCAGCAAAGACTAAAGAAAAAAAAAATGAAATATGTGATTAACTCAATATTTGGGGGAAGCACCTTTGGCAGCAATTACAGCTGCAAGACTTCTTGGATGAATCTCTATCAACTTTGCACATTGGCTTGGTGTAATTGTTGCCCTTTCTTTTTGGCAGATTTGCTCAAAATCTCTCAAGTTGCTTGGGGATCGCTTAAGGACAGTAGTTGTCAAGTCTCTTCACAGACTCTCCATGGGATTCAGGACACAGACTGGGCCACTCAAGGACATTCACTTTCTTATTCTTCAGCCACTCCAGTGTAGAGTTGGCCTTGTGCGATGGATCATTGTCCTGCTAAGGTGAATTTTCACAGGTTTTCCTCTAGTATTTGACTGTACTTTGCTCCATACATTTTTGCTTCGATCCTGATACGTTTTCCAGTCCCTGCTGAGGAGAAACTTCCCTTTAGCATGATATTACACCACCAGGCTTGGTCTGCTCCAAACATAACGCTTGGCATTAAGCCCAAAAGCGTCAATTTGGTCTTATCATTCTGGCTGGATCACTTAGTTGCTTTGTTGCAAACTACATGTGGGATTTGAGATGGTTTATGTTTAGTAATGGCTTCCTCCTTGCCACCGTACCACACAGGCTATTGTTCTGGATATCCCTCATCTAACCATTGAACTTTGCAGCTCTTTCAAAGTTGTCGTTGGCCTCACAGTGACATCCCTCACCAGTTTCCTCCTTGCCTGGCCGCTCACCAAAGAGTTTGAATACTTATGCAATCCTGACTTTTACATTTGTATTTCATATGCATAATCTATTTACTTATTTTGTTTTGTTTTTGCTTTGAATCTGTGTAGGTTGAGTAGGTTGTGTATATAACACATTAATTCCTATTTCAAAGTGTCGTTACTGTTAGCTTTAAAGGAACAAAATGTGAAAACTGAGAGGGTCTGAATATTTTTGCAAGGCACTGTATCTATCTATCTATATATAAATTATTGTATAATTGGTTAAATTAACATGTATTAGGCAGTCCTCAATCCATGTATAAATGTATAAATGTTTTATACATCTCAAAAGTAATTGACATTCAAAGAGAATAAGTTTTGAAAAGAAAGAACTGCAGAAATACATCTGAGCACAGACTGCAAGTGCAAAACAGCTAAATTAACAAATATATTTAATAATTAACAAGAGGATTTTGTACACACAAGACATATTAGCCTATGTAATTCAGAATTTGATAAGAATATGTGTTGTTGAGGGCTCTGGAGGCAGTAAGCCTGCACACAGCCCTGGCAATTTTCAGTATATCTTATTAATCGGTGATCCATTTCATGACCAAGGTTTCCATAATCATCTAACTTTTATACTTAGAGTACCATGATTTCAAGGACTTATACATTAAAAATGTGTCATCTATGATAAATGTGGTGCCACATATCTCAGCAGAATTAACACAACTTCTTAAAACTAACCTTTACTGGTGAGTTATTTTCACAATAGTGGAAAGCCATTCTAGATATTATGTTTGTTTCCTGTTTTTTTTTTTTTTTTTTTTTGTTGCTTGCGTTCCACTGAAGGTCACTATGAAATATTTTATTTTCTTTAAAATGAAGAATACAAATTCATACACATCCCTATAGCGAGGCTGTTTATAGCCATATATATATATATATATATATATATATATATATATATATATATATATATAAACCGATCAGCCATAACATTATGACAGGTGAAGTGAATGACACTGATAATCTCGTTATCATGGCAGCTGTCAGTGGGTGGGATATATTAGGCAGCAAGTGAACATTTTGTCCTCAAAGTTGATGTGTTAGAAGCAGGAAAAATGGGCAGCGTAAGGATCTGAACGACTCTGACAAGGGCCAAATTGTGATGGCTAGACGACTGGGTCAGAGCATCTCCAAAACTGCAGCTCTTGTGAGGTGTTCCCGGTCTGCAGTGGTCAGTACCTATCAAAAGTGGACCAAGGAAGGAAAAGCGGTGAACCGGCGGCAGGATCAAGGGAGGCCAAGGCTCATTGATGCACGTGGGGAGCGAAGGCTGGCCCGTGTGGTCCGATCCAACAGACGAGCTACTGTAGCTCAAATTGCTGAAAAAGTTCTGCTGGTTCTGATAGAAAGGTGTCAGAACACACATTGCGTCACAGTTTGTTGCGTATGGGGCTGCGTAGCCGCAGACCAGTCAGGATGCCCATGCTGACCCCTGTCCACTGCCGATGGAACAGTGGTAGAATAGGTACTATTACGTTTAAAAAGCTTGATAACTTTAACACTGTAGTGGGAAAATGTACTTTTATACTTTACCTTTATATTCTCTATATATTATTAATGGTTTCAGTCTGGTCTATAAAGCAATCACTAGTTTCTATTTACTCTGTTCTGGGGGGTACTTTATTTATTAGTTCTTAATGCATTTCTGTCCGAGGGGTTACTTCAATCAAGCATTGTCTTCTCATGATTTAATTCAGCCACTGTATTCTAGGATATTCAATCAGCTGAAACAGTTAAACAGTATAAAGGTTGTGTGTTTTGAGGCACAGGTATTTGGTTAAGGAATTACATCAATGCTTTGATAAACATCTGCTGCCCAAGAATGCTGACCATCACCAATCAACTCATCAAACACTTCAACAACAGTAACAAGCTTAGGTCTGTGTTAATTATTATGTATGTGGTAAACTATTTTGTACAACTGTATTTTAATAAGATGCAATCACTTCCGACAGAGAAGACTTGTCAATTTGAAGATACAAAAAGGCTTCTTCCAACTCTCATTGCTAGTTTTTTTCTTCACTTCATGTGAGAGGAGAGATCCGGGTTAACCTGTATTTATGTTTTCTGTAATAAACTTGTTACTTCTTCATCGGTGTATCCTGGGATTTTGTAAAACTACTACAATTTGAGAAAAGTGCTGAATTGAACTCTGATTAATTGTATTATAATTTTGTAAAACTTTCCCTTAAAGTATGGTCAAGAAGTTAATTGGTAATGAACATTACATTCATCTCTGTCTATAGTTTAAGTGGTAGTTGTTCTTTAAATCAATTACAGGAAAATGTATATATATATATATATGTATATATACGTATATATATGTATATATACGTATATATACGTATATATATGTATATATATGTATATATATATATATATATATATATATATATATATATATATATATATATATAATACATAATTAATTAAATAAAAATACTTTTTTTAAATGTTTTTTTTTCTGTTACCAAAGCTGTTTGTATTTACTGCCAGTATCCTTAATAAATTGCTCTCCATTGTGTGCAGAGAGCATTTAAAAATTGATTTTGCACCCTGGACACAGCATGCAAACAAATGCTGCTGTATCTGGTGCTAGCCTGTGGAAACGAGGTGGAGTTGAGAACATAAACGTGCTAATTGTGTTGCACGGGCAGAATGACCAGCTGTAGTGGCAGGGGGTATTTATCATTTAATTGGTGGTTTGCTCTCAAAACTGTTTTTCTTCAAAATAAGTCTGTTTTCTAGACAGATATTTTTCTTTTGTAATATAAGAGGAAACGTGTGAGAAGGAATAGAGCAACAGGGTTCAATGTATGTGAATATGTTAATGGAGGGAAAATTGTATTACTTGAACAAAGCCATAAGTGTGGGACACGAAAATTCATTATAAATGCATTTATTTACCACAGCAACCAAAGTATAACACCCAAATCAGTAGATGCACATTGACGTAACATTGTCATTAGCTTAAATTGAAATGGCATTTCACTCATGCATGATACAAAATAAAATAATGATTCATTATTGACAATATAAAGCTTTTGACTGTCCTCTAAATGCCAAACCTGTCTCCTGCGGTTTTTAGATTTTCCACCACAACGGCAATTGAATTATCCCCCAATTAGTTAAATCACACTGCGCTGAAAGTGATGTGCAATAATTAGAAATTGGTCAGGTTTTCATTCTGTTGGTATTGATGAGGACAAGGTGTCCAGCTGATCTCAGTCCCCGTTTATGAACGTGTTTGTACAGAGAGCCCTTAAAAATGAAGATTGAACACAAGCCAAAAACAGCTGCAAAGGGCCAGTACGGATTATTATAGGATCACTGGGTCACTTACTGTTGCAAATTCATCTTGAAAATCACTGAGAAATAATGACCTCACTGGAAACAATTATTGGGGAAGAAAACTCTCATGAATGCGCTGTACTCTGCAATTAAGGGTCACACCTGCGATGGCAGCCCTGATTGTCTACGAAGGTTGTTGCAGCGGGTCATTAATCGCTTCCAAAGTGAATGTGCTATCTAATGATGCCTGAACCCTCCAGAGTTGACATTTTTGTGGATAACACTGAATGCTCCCTTACATTTATAATTATGACTCCAGCGATTTTCATTTAAGTGACCCAATCGTCATTTTTTTGTTCTCCTCATACACATCTTAGAGATTTACCTAGTGGGAATCTCCACTATCTGACCATAAATTCCATACATTTTCCACAGGTGTTAGGTAATGTGCTGTAATTTATACTATGCAAAAGATTAGAATGAATATTGTTTATGTGTAGTTTTACAGCCCATGCCAAGCCTTATTTGAGGCTATGAGATGTTGACAAATTATCTTTTGTTAATTTCATAAGACTTCAGCGATTACATTTTATTATTCAACTCATCTGTTTTGGTTTTGGTTTTAATAATTTATCTTTGCCAACGAGGACACCGCTATCAGGGAACTGTTTCGAACATTTTACAATCTTTCAAGGAATGCAATACCCAAGCAGTATTGCCACAGAAATCATCCACAGCATCCAAAAATATGTGCATTAAAACATTTATTGCACAGAAGACCAATACATGTGCATATCTATCTATAAAAAATGACGGACATAAAATAATGGAGCAAACTGTCTGTAATGCTTTTGTTTCATCTTACGAATTTAAGAATCAAGAATTATCTGTAATCTAAGTGTTAATACAATTTAAAAAAAACAACAACATGAAAGCTTAATCAATTTTACCAAGGAGATTCCTTCTGGTGCAATTCATACATGCATTTTAGAGTACTTTTAAAATTGTATAACTTTTCGTCTTTTTCCTGGAAAGCAAGAAGCTGCTTTTTTTGTTGTTGTTTTTATGCACAGGCCTCAGTGGTTTTGTAAATTCAGTTGGTCTGTCAATGGCATATCTCCCACTGGGACAGTTATTTGACTCCTTGGGATAGCAAAAGTCATCGCATGGATATTAAGTATAAATGGTAGCCTCTCTTTAACAGTCACCATTTCTCAGCAGCATCACTCTGTGAGTAAAGCCATAATGGAGTTAGCTCTATTACAGCACTTACAAGGATGGATTGAACCCAGAGAGACTGATGGGCTTTACATTTATACTATTATTACTTGTTCTCCTCAGTTCTAAAATGCAGACTTGCTCTAGCTAAACACCACCAACATCGTGAAGCTTTTGCCTAATATTCATGGCAGCTTAGAACAAGACTATGATATACAGACCACCAACGAAGCTTAATTGAATTCTACCTTGGAAAACAGTTGAGGTTTTTTATTATTATTATTATATTTTTATTTCTTGGCAGATGCCCTTATCCAGGGCGACTTACAACATAAGTGCAAAAATACAGAGAAGTACAAGGCATCAATCATTACAAATTCAATTTAGCTAAAACATAGCAATTCAAAATAATACATTTTACAAATTCCAATTTACAATTTTCACAAGTACAATAAGAGACTTCCTACATCCTGGACGGTGAAAGCTAAGTGCTGTCAAGATGTAGGGTTACAGACGAGGGCTACGGGAAAGGGAGCAAGGAGGAAAACAATCAAGAACGCGAGGAGCATAATAAGCTGAAGTGCTGTCTAGCAGGGATAGAGGACTAATATTACAAGTGCTGTCGGAAGAGATGCATCTTGAGTAAGCGCCGGAATGAGGTCAAGGACTCTGCTGTTTTGACTTCGGTGGGCAGGTCGTTCCACCATTTAGGGGCCAGGGATGAGAAGGAGCGGCTCTGGAGGAAGGAGAGTGGAGAGGAGGCAGAGTTAACCTTCTGGTACTGGAGGAGCGCAGTGGTCTGGAGGGGATGTATGGAGAGACGAGTGACTGAAGGTAGTTTGGTGCAGTGTGGTCAAGACAGCGGTAGGTGAGGGTCAATGTCTTGAACTGAATGCGTGCCGCTATCGGGAGCCAGTGCAGGGAGCGGAGCAGTGGAGTAGCGTGTGCGAATTGTGGCAGAGAGAATACCAGACGAGCCGCAGAGTTCTGGATGAGCTGGAGCGGCGGGTAGTGGATGCAAGCAGGCCGGCCAGGAGGGAGTTGCAGTAGTCCAGGCGGGAGAGGACCAGGGACTGGACGAGCAGCTGAGTTGAGTAGTCGGTGAGGAAGGGACGGATCCAGCATATGTTGCTCAGGAAGAACCTGCAGGTGTGCGTCAGCGTGGTGATGTGCTGGGAGAAGGAGAGCGCAGGATCGAGGGTGACTCCTAGATTTTTAGCGGAAGAAGAAGGAGAGAGTGTGGTGGATTCCAAGGGGATCGAGATGGGGAGGTCAGCAGAAGGTGAGGAAGAGTCGGGGAAAAAGAGGAAATCTGATTTTAAAGAGGTTGAGCTTGAGGTGGTGTGAGTGCATCCAGGCGGAAATGGCAGACAAGCAGGAAGAGATGCGTGAGGGGATGAGAGGGTCAGAAGAGGGAAAAGAGGTTTCGGTGTGATGGGAGATGAGGGTGGTTTTGATTCCTAAACTAAGCTGCCATTCTCTCAAGTGTATGAAGTCATTTATTTCTCAAATTGTATTAAAGTGATCAATAAGACCATTTATTTGTTGGATTGACAAATAAGAAATTGGAAATGTGTGAGATTATACATATACACATACCAGATGTGTGTGAAATATGGCATTGGTTATTAATACCCTGGCCAGGGAGAGAACTCATATGAATGCTTTCCCTCAGAATATATATATAGGATATATCAAATTATGAAGGGGTGTTTTTCATTTAATATGTATTTTGTATTATTGTTTTTGTTTTTCTTGATCTACTTGTTCAATCTGCCATGACTTTCTAACTCAGCTGATCAAGCTATCATATAGGCATTTAATTAGAAAACAAATTAATGTAAATTATGAAAGAAGCCTATTCATTCTATAATGAAAAGGTTCCTAAAAAATTAAGTGGAAATCTCTACTTTTAATCCATCTCAATTGCTTAAGAGAAACAAACATTAATCTCAGTCTAACACATTCACAGACACGCTGTACGTTCCTGAGATCTGATTTGCTGTTAAAAAGTGATTATAGCCACACAATTTCATAGATGACACACAAAGCTTTCTCACTAGATGTATTGTTTAAATAATGCCATGTTTAGTAGCCATAAGGACACTGTGAGCCCGAGCCATTCTGTTTAACATTTTGAACTTTTGTCAGCTCCAGGGTAGCATTAGCATGACACAACATTGATTTTCGCAATGAGCAATTAAAATGAACACTTTAATTATTGTTAGGCATTTTGTATAACTTATTTAATCTGCCGTTTACATTTCTTGCAGAGAATCGATTTACCTGACGACATGGGAGAAATAGAGTTTCATTAAATGTTCAATTAATTTTTAATGTAAATTATCTTCTCTGGCTCGTCTCAAAGTCACATGCACGAGAGTGCAGTGCGTTCATTGTACTCAGATCATTGTGTCACGTACCCTTTAGATGGATTACTGAGGTACCAGGAGTTAACATTCATGGCCACAGTAAAACCAATGTGTTAGCATACTGTCCATCACAGCACTGCACGTTTAATATGATTTAGAAATTATTACATATTTGATAAGCATCTATATATAAACATAGAATGTGTCACCCAGGTTGAAGAAGCACAACATTTTCCAGTGTCATGTGTGTAATCTTTTGAAATGTCACTTTTTGGGGATGATAAAGTACCTTTGCAGCCTTGAACAGGCCCATCCTGTTAGCATCAATGAACATAAGAAGAACATCATAAGAAAGTATCCAATCGAGAGGAGGCCATTCGCCCCATCGTGCTCGTTTGGTGTCCATTAATAACAGTGATCCCAGGATCCTATCCAGTCTGTTATTGAATGTTCCCAAATTGTCTCTTCAGCCACATCGCTGGGGAGTTTGTTCAGATTGTGACGCCTCTCTGTGTGAAGAAGTGTCTCCTGTTTTCTGTCTTGAATGCCTTGAAGCCCAATTTCCATTTGTGTCCCCGGGTGCGTGTGTCCCTGCTGATCTGGAAAAGCTCCTCTGGTTTGATATGGTCGATTCCTTTCATGATTTTTAATGGGATGTCATTAGTATACAATATCAATACATTCTGATTTTCTTGTGGTTCCTCTTGAATGCTGGTATGCAATTTACTTCATTTTGCTCTTATCTCATTTTTAAAACTGTCTACATAAAAAAAGAAATAAATATCTAGATTTAAAATACACTGCAAAGGGTGTTTTGTAAGATTCAAGGGGACCTACCTCACTCCCCCGAGATTAGATCTTAAAGACCACAATACTACTCTTATTCCCAAGATAGTCTCCTTTTCAGAGGAATATAAAATGTATTAAAACATACAGAATATAGGTCAGTGACATTCAATATTAATTTCAAAGGGTTTTCATTTTACACTGATCAATATTCAAGTTCATGTGCACTTAACGTCCCACTCAGAAATCCCAGAAATATATCACTAAACAGGTGAATTTACATGAATCCCTGTGTGCTCTCCATGGCTTTGAAAGGCAAACATTAATAAACGTGTGTCACAGTGTGCATCCTGCTCTCCGGCAGACGAGCAAATGACACACCAGCAGCATCGCCGTGCGGAGCCAGCGGGCTTCCCAGTGGTGGGACATCGGAGAGGATGAGAGGCCTGATTCGCAAGGAGGGTGGTGAAAGGCACCTCTCTGTAATGAGAAGAGACAAGCTAACTCTTCATTGAGAAACTCTCCTGCCAATAAGCCGATGAAATACCGGGCGACGCAGAATCAAGGAAGGCATTAATGGATTTTAAATTCTGCCTTTCAGTCTGTCAAATAATCAAATACCTGGGTGGACACGAGACCTGGTGGGGCGCCTTATGGATTTCACCATGAGTGATTACAAAAGCTGTTGCAACACACACACGTATATTAATATACACACACCTACTGCAGTAAGTTCAAACACCACACAAAAAGAAAATGGCTAATCTCTCGCTCTCTCTTGATAACCTAAAAACTTTCTCTTTGCCTCAAGTTCATTTCTCTGTTGCAATGCACAGCAATAAATTAATAAATAAAAACATATCCTGACTTTACAAAATGAGAGTACAGTGGATTTAGCGTCAGCTGTAAACATAATCAAATGTGTCTCTGGTAAGCCTTTAAATGTGAATGGATTAGTCGGATATTGCGAACTGGGCAGCAACGATGTCTGGGAGTTCTGATGACAAACTTCCAAAGATATTTAAGCTACACATCAATGGCCTGCTCTTTCACTTTTATGATCAAAGTGCAACCCTGCCTCTCTCAAGATACAAACCCTCAGAAAGGGAACTCCCAGAGATTAAAAGACAGAATCAGATGGTTGACTTGCCGTGCATGAAAGAGAAAAAGAAGAATGTCATAATCTGTCTGTCAATAAAACATACAGGGAATTGGATTTTCCTTAAGAAGCTCTGAAGTAAGCGAGATCAAATTCAAATGTAAGACCAAACAGTATGTAATAAACTATATAGTTTGTTGTAACTTAGAATGACCTTACATAAGTCCCTTTCACACTCAAATACCAGCAAAAAGTAGGCAGATTGTGCCTGTGCCTTCAGAAAGAGACGCTACAGAAGCATGTGGATTTGGGAGAGGAGACATGGACTGATATTCTGGAGGTGATTGTAAAAGTTTGATAATTTCCCTGTTTTGCCAGTTTCCTTCCATTGTGTTAAATGGGCTGTTGGTTTTGCTGTTGTGTTTTTGCGGTGTGGTCACTGGACCCAGCGGTCACAGATCATTTGAACCAGTGAACCCAGTATGAGTCTCGGCTCTCGGTTGAGAGGCATTGTGTGGGGTCTTGACACACTGCAGCAAATACACTAAAATAAATGAGAAAAAAGCATGATATTACGTTGCGTGTATATCTATAGCTACCCAAATTCTGGGTGTGCAGATCTGCAATTGATTGATTGCTCAAAACAACTTCATTTTATAAAGTTTGACATTACTGCATTAAGATCAAATTAAATAACTCAAAACAAACTACCATCAGTGTCACTGTAATGCAGTTGAACATGTTTGCCTGTATAAAGATTATATCTTGCATGATTTATTGGTATATAACTTCTGGCATATGTGTGACAATAGTTAGCATCACATCCATCACCAGCCTGTTGGTTCATCAATAACACTTTCAACCTCCGCCATTTTTAACAACCCTGTCTGTTTTGTGTTACGGTCACAGTCATAAATTCTTGGTCAAAGGTGGCTTAACCTGGTTATGTTGTGTACAGAAAACGCACCCCTATTCTGATTGGTTATGCCAGTTAGTTAATGTACAGCATCAACAACACAAGGACATGATGCGTCATATGCCGGCATTCCTATCCTACTCCATTCACACAGACTCGTTGACACAAATTTGCTAGCATCTGGACTAGGTCACAAGGTGAAAAATTCTTGGTGTCGATATAACAAATGGGGCTATAAATATTTACTTCCATACAATACATTTTCATACATTTATACCAATCCTCTGCTCAGTTATCATTGATTTTAAATGTGCCTGTGATTTGTGAGTATGAAGTCTACACTGTTCAACGTCCTTTAGTCCGAGAGCATGTTGTTCACTGTGACCGCTGTACGTGTGAAGACTATCTTAACCCGTGACTCTTGCTCCTTCCTACATGGGCAACTGTAAAGCTTACCAAGATCTACATGTGGTCATGGTTGAAGATACAGATATGTAAGTTAAACCTCAAATTACAGCTAGTAACCTCAAACAAAAGGAACTAAGGTGCCCGAAAAAAAATGAGGCTTTTACCTGCTCACACACAGTATTATGATTTTTTTCAGTTCTTATCTCCAACAAAAACGTGTTTCTCTCAGCCGCTAGTTCCATGAATCTGAGAAGCGTCAAAGTAGTTTCATTAGCATCACTCTAACCTCCTCTTTCTGTCTGTAAATGAGTCAAAGGCAGACAACACTGGGCATTTATTTCGTAAGCACACTGTGCATGCAATTACATATTTTTTGTTTTAGACCAGCTTGTATAAGTTTAATTAGTTCAGAACAATGGGGATTGTGGGAAACTTCTGCCCAACTGATTTTACATTGCCCTCAATTAAAAATCAAGGGATTTGTACAGTGCTCTTCAATGAATGCTCTCTCCGCAGGCTTCAGGAATGCTCTAGACCTGTGACAAATTGATTTTCAAATCTAAATTAGATGCAAAGTACACTCAAATATTTAGAACAGTCCATTGCCAAAGTGAAACTGCTTTACACCTCCAACAAATGCCAATATTGACTTTCAGTGATGTCCAATTCACATTAAAAGTAGTGCAGATAAACTATGATCTATTTTTTGTACATATAAATAAATAAAGTAAAATTACATTATCTGAGCAGTTTTAGCCTACAGCTGGTCAGTGTATAAAAAATATAAATATACAAGAAAGCCAGTGGACATATTGTTGTAATGGCGTGTAGGACAAAGCTAGGTGTAAAAATCTGTTATGCGACAGCCATTATGATACAGAGTAGAGAAGTGAGTTACTATGGCTATGATAATATATAATGATTGTGCATCCATAATAATCTAGAAGGCATATTGCAAGGTTAGACATTATATTTTGACAAAGATACAAGAGAACAGTAGTCATCTCAAAATAAAAATAATGTCATATATTGTAACAACTGTAAGTCGCCGGAGTCTGCTACGAAATATAATCATAATCATAATCATAATAATGCAACAGAAAGAGGAAAACAAGTCCAATGCATGACAACAAACAAATTCTGTTGCCTTTTTTAGAAAGCTATTTTGATGCTATACTTAGACAGCAAACCTTTGCAGGATTCATCCAACATCAATATCAGTAAAGGGATAATCTGTCTCTCCTGCTCACAGGCAACTGTATAATGGGATTACATGTGCTGTATATGTGGTTGGACCCTGGATTCGAACCACTGTCTGCACAGCCCCGTGAGCGCCTGATCTTCTCCTGCCCCCAATGAGCAACATGCCTGTGACTGGACCGACATGCTCTCGAGAATTCAAATGGAGAGGAAGTTCACAAGGAGCCGTGTTACTCGAGCACTGACTGGAATGCATCATGACTGGTGCAATAGAAAAAACACAACCACAACAACAATGTACCACAATAAAATACCTAGTTATTATCACAACTCATTATTTGGAAAATATGCTTTAGCTGTGGGATTATTATTATTACCAACAAGGCTACACTTATGTAAAAAGATAAAAGGAAGTATTCTCCATTGGTTTGACAGAGATGCCACTGAATAAAACAAATTACACTCCTTGCCAAGAATGAACTGCGGTGCTAAAAAGCTATAAAATAATAAAGAACAAAAGTAAATACATAAGACGACACTGTACTCTGCCTTCAAAAGCTCTCAGTGTCGGCTCAATGACAGTTGTTTAGCATCAAGTAAAGCTGGAGATTTACAACTTCGCTGAAGGGTCAGTCCCCACCTCCGGCATAAACACCTGCCAGCAAAACAACCCAACAGGGGCTGAAGCGCCGCACGGCACGGCCAATCACCTAAAACTACGCAGTCAACTTCTCATGTTAACATGTTTAGCAGAATCCTAGTGTGCAACACAGAATCAATAATCAGAACCTTACAAGCGTATAAATAATTTAATTTATTCACAAATGAAATGTTTTCTTGGTGGAAAGATAATTAATGGCAGGCCATTACTTTAGCTAATGTGACTATTATACATCTAATTAGTGCAGTACAGTATATGCATGTTTATCGAATACAAAGCTGTAATTTGCACCCAAATTAGGCAAAAATTAAAAGCAAAGCAGTACAAGATTTGCAGTTACATAAAAAACATGGGAAAGACGACTCAGGATTCACCAGAAATGACAAACTTTGAATTAAAACGTTATAACTGCCAGAAAACAAAATAGCTTTGAAATATATAAGCGTAAATAACAAATAATAGGTGTTTCCACAGATTGGCTTTTCTAAGCTTCAACCTTTCCAAATGGGATTTTCCGGATAAGATTGCAACCCATTTAGACATTTAAAGCATTGCTTTCACATCATATTTAAACAGTGATTGACTCAGAAATATGCATTTGTTACCCTAAGAAATAAACTGAATTAGAAATGCTTAACATTTGATCGTTTTAAGGAATTGTGGATCCACACTTATATAGAGATGTACAGATACATATAAATGAGATGGTTGCTGTGTTTTGAATTCATGCTCAAACTACGGCACACACACACACACACACACACACACACACACACACACACACACACACACACACCCGCACACACACACACACACACACACACACAGATATGAATTACTAAGCTGCAATGAAGAGCAATCCCCAAGTTATACAAAAACATAAATGCACTGTTACACAAAGATGTGCTTTCATCTCAATGTTTCACAATTTATTTAATTACCAACTTGGCAGGAGCTGCTGCCATGACTGTACATGATAATGTCTGCTTGAATGGAAACCGAAGAAATGTGTTTCTAAAAACATCCATCTAAGCAGTTCTTTAAACCAAGAGGCCCCGAAATCTTTTTAATAACATCAGCATTAAATCGGTTCCATGCTCTCCATTATGATAGATCTCTCCTCGTGCCTAAGCCTGCCATTCAACTGAGACCAATGCTATCTCCATCGCAGCTTCCTCAAGTTAATTCGCTCCAAGATGTTCGCCATTCTTATGCCGCTCATTTAAAAACTGTCCCACTTTTTCAAAGGAGAAAATGTCTGATATTAAATCACGATGTGGCATTGTTGATAATAACTGAAGGGAAAGTGCTACATTCAGCACATAACATTCTCCAGATTGTGTTTCCCATTTGTCTGCTTGTTCTGTTTCTGTGCGACCCCAAGGCACTTTTACAGTTGTGTGCGATGAGCTATGCAGGTAAGAATTACTGATTTAAAAAACATGAGTTTTATTCTTCTTCAGTGTCGTTAATCATACTCACAGCAAAAATCTTTATCTTTATCTCCTTATCTTGCATTTTGGCTCTAAAGCATGCCTTCAGACTTTTAATACAGAGTATGCTCGGTGAAAAAAAATATATAAATATAAACAAATCACATGCATATTGTTTATTTAATGCCGGGAATACCAGGCAGCTATGTTAATGTAGATTGGATTAAGCTGTTTAAATGTGTATTGATGTTAGAGCAATCAATGTCAGAATAATTAAATGAGGGTAAACTAAGGCAGAAGCAATTGACAAGCAGTAGACCCTTGTGACTTGTTTTTAAAATGTTCAAAATATTGATTAGTTTAAAATGAAATAGGTAAGCATTATTTAACTCTTATCTGCATTTAAACTTTTAAAGGGCACCCAGCAGTACTGGTGAGGTTTGACCCAGCTGACTTCGAGCTGTTAACACACAGGCCTGGGGTATTCAATATTCATGCTTGACCAAAAAAACATCTTCTGTCTTTCCTGTTAGTGATTAATCATTATTTATTATTTATTTTGTGGTTTATTTCTGGCAAACGGACAAGTTAAATGTGTTTTGAATAACTGGATAAAAAAGCAAGTAGTCTTGTAAGGTGGTTAAAATTCACCTTCAAGATTAAGTATCTGGATAAGGCGGGCAATGATATCTTTATCAGAATAAAATACATGTATTCATAATTATAGCGATAACAAAACTGTTAAATGTTTCAGAAATTAGCATTTTGTCAATGGCGATTTTGTATGTACTTTTTAATGTCTCCCTCCCCGGGATATATTTCAATATTGCGTGATCAAATATCGGAAACTCAGAGCTGGATCTGCTAGAGGGAGCTGGGGCTGTTGAGCGTTCCTCTAATAATAATATAAGATAAAATATTCATTGGATCTAGGCAAGCCAGAAAAAAAATGGCAATATTGTACGTAATGGTGAATTCAAACTATTGCTGCTATCTAACATTTAACACTAAAAAAAACTGTTGAATTTGTGCTCAGGTATCCGTAACAACAACAAATTATGTTTAATTTATAATGATATAATTATTATTTTTGGAATGCACACACTAATTATGATACATTAGTAAACTTTTATAATAGAGATAGCAAAAAACCTCACACATATATTATGTTTAATTAATTAATTTGATGCTGATTATGCCACCAGGATTAATATGGAAGATAAAATACATTATGCATTAGATGGTGGCTCCTGTGATCTGACATATTGCCCATCGAATGCCAAGGAAAACAAAATCAAATCCATATGCATATTATTTGAATGATCTATACCATATTTCTAGGTATATAATGTTAGTGTGAATAATTTGAACAGTGTGAAGTGTTAATATACTAAATAGTATTTATCACTACATACTTTTGAATTGTACATCACCTATACTGTGCATAATGCAGCCCTGCATCTCTGAATCAGTTGAACTAATATGGATACCTTGACTTAATAATGAATGGATATCATGCCTATTTGTAATTAATAGATTAATAAAGAAATTTACTAAAACGTTAAGAAGCTGACAACCTACTTGTCATCACAAGGAAAATACTGATTTATTTAGTGGTTGTTTAAAGGACTGTGCTGTTTCTCAAGTTGAGAAAAAAAACTGCAGCACTTGATATGAGAAAGACTGCATTCAGCCACCAGAATCTGTAACATTCGATGGATTTTGACCCAGTCCTGACCCGTTTGATCCAGGTTTGTCAAAAGCAATATTTAACATAAAAAATGCTTATGTAGTCTGTACCTGTTCACCTGGCCTTGATTTAACCACCCCGATTAGGCCAACTATGATAGGAGGGTCAGGCAAGAGTGCTGACAGTACGAAATCTCGGAAAAAAAGGAAGAGCAATACCACATAAGTGCCCTTGGCAGCTTGTATGTGAAGGGGAATGTTACGAAATGAGAAATGGAAACTGTTGACTGAAAATGACAGGGAGAAAGACTAGATGTGGTAGATTGGGAAGCTTCAAAAACAAAAAAACTTTCCTTATTCATTCAAGGCTGATATGCTTGAGACAAATAGGTTTAAATTGCATTTCGAAGTTGATTTCCCTTCTAAGACGTTCCCAGCAGTAATGCAGAAATTCAAATCAAAATACCCAGTAGAAATGCCCTTTTAACAAAAATGTCCTATCCAGATTAAATCCTGATCGGTAATAGAGATAGAGAACACACAGTACAGAATGTCAGCATCTTCTAAGCATTTTAAAAACTTACTTCAGACTGAAACGGGCACAGGGCACGCTCTGCATACGAAAGCGCCTCATCAGAATGGCTCTATGCAGAAGCATGTAATCAGGCCATTCAATCGAGAGGGTCTGCATTTTGTATCTTTCTGGAAAATTGGGTGGCCTGGGTCAAAGTCAGGGAGGGACAAAACCTTGTGCATTAGAAACGAGGAAAATGATTCATGAATGATTAAGGTCAATCTTTCTCATTGACAAAGGATGGCTCAGAAATCAAAACACATATGCAAGTTGTGATCTAAATTAAATTACATTTATGCATTCATTAACATTTACATGTTTTATTTCCCCCCCTTTTAAATCTTTTATTTGTTCACCTCTAGCCTGAGATAGAAAACATGAGCCAGTAACATAAGTGGCATGAATCAATAGATATAGATAGGTGGATGACTTGGACTTTAGATTTAAAATAGTTTTGAACAATTATGTATTTGCATTCTGATACTTACTTTGGTAATACTTTACATTAAGTGTTCATAATTACTGTGTATTTACACTGTAATTACTTGTTCAGTAGTTTCACAACACCGATTTATGTGGGGCCGGGCGAATATTATTTATTTGATCGCAGGTTTTTAAGAGCAAGGTCTAGCTTGGCTAGTTGAATCTCCTGAATGTCGGATGGAATGCGACTTTTCTAAGCTTTGGATGATCGACGTCCATGAGACTTAATCAGGTGATCTGATGTGCGTGCCGAGGAAGAAGATGGATATTGATTAGATGTACGAGTGTCGAGTTATGATGCGTCTGATTTATCATTGGACGGAGCGTCCATAGTGTGACTCCTGGAGTAACAGAGTTGCGTGACAGGGCGAGTTCATGGGAATGAAGCGAGTTGGTTTGAAAATTTCTGATGGGTAGTTTTGGGTGTTTAAGGCAAGATTGTTAATCTGTAAAGCGAGGAAGAAAGCCTGGAAGATGAAGACAAAGAAGGGGTTGAAATGCGATTGAGCGCTAAAGGGGAGACTCTCGGGAACAGAGAGGCTTGAAGGAAACAACTGGTATGTAATGATGGAGTAAAGCTCAGAGTTGTGGAGTGGATGGTGATGAATCTCAATTGTGGGATGAAGCATAGCAGACTGGTTAAGGTGTCCATTTATGGAAGTGTGAGGTGGCCGGAGCGTATGATACTTGCCGATAGTGCTGGTAAATGTTTTTGAGTTGGAACCCCAAAAAGCAATGGTGAAGAAGACCGCACTACACATTAAGGTAACGAGAGCACGGTTCAGGGGAACCTGGGTCAGGGAGGTGGGCATGGACCCAGCCAGCACACGGTGGATGCAATGGAGGGCAGAAGGAGGTACGAGACTGAACTGAGCCAGGCTTGAAGCCAAGGGTTGAAATAAAATGCCAGTAGAATGGAACGGAGGGGTGGCCCTGGGTCCAAGCAGAACTGAGGAGGGGGTGGAGCTGTGGCTGAAGAGAGCACGGTAGGTGGGAGCGATGCAGAAGGACACGCGTCATAACCTGGAGACGTGAGTGATGTGGCATCTGGAACGGGGTGAGGGTTGGGGGGGTGGGGGTCGAGGATGCTGGAGAAATGGTCGAGGGCACGACAAGTGACGGGACAAAAGGCGGCGTGACGGACAGGCAGCCCTGGGTCCTAGCAAGAATGAAGGAGTGGAAGAATGGGGGAGGACAAAGTGGCGACAGGGTTGCCGAGGATGCACGGAGACTGCACTGGCAGCGGCACATGGTGGGGAACACCGGTTGGAGGAAGGGTTAGACTGATCTGCAAAAACACGCTGCTGGCTGCGGAGAGGTCCTGCCCAACAGGGTTGCATGGAAGATCACGGGAGACCAGAGGCAAGCAACTGGGGTTAGATGGGTCTGTAGGAACACACTGGCAGGCCGCTCAGAGGTCCTGCAAAGGAAGCGGTCGAGATGGGCATCTCAGAGGATGGGCAAGAGGAGAAGGAGGGCAGCATGAAAACAAGTCTCATGTTGCACGATCAACACGGTTCGAGATTACCAGAGCGGACGTTCTGTAGCCCCAGCACCTGTGAGGAGGGGGCTGCGGGGGACATAGTGGAACCGAGGAAGCAAAACTGTGCTGCCACATGGGCCAATGGCGCAGGGGGTTTTGGCCATGAGGGACACGTACGAGGAGGACACCGAGGGTCACAGGTGGAAAAGGTGCCGCACATGGCAAGGGCCACAAAATGGCCTCGGGCAATAAGTGCCACTGGCGATGGGGTCCGCACGAGGGCCGGAGGCGATGGGGGCCGCACGAGGGCTGCTGGTGAAGAGCCGCTGGCAATGGGAGTTGCACGAGGGCTGCAGGCGATGGGGGCCGCTCGAGGGCTGCTAGTGGAAGAGCCGCTGACGATGAAAGCCGCTCGAGGGCCGCAGGTGATGGGGGCCGCACGAGGGCCATGTGATGATGGCCGGCGGGGCGGGGGCAATTAGCACACGAGTAGGCTGCGAAAAGCGGGGCTGTAGATGAGGGGAAGAGAGGGAGGGCCACGTGGGGGCCAACGCACATGGTGTCGTGGCTATGAGGGCCACGGGCAGGGAAGACCCCGAGGGTCGCTGGTGAAAAGGGGCCGCATGCGATTTGCGAGCTGCTAGTGATGTGGGTGGCACAAGGGCCATGTGTGATGGCAGGCAGGGCAAGTGGGGGGGTGGGAGCTGGGGCACGGTAAAGAGCCCCGACAGGGCTGCGGGTGAACATGAGGATGATCCATACGGTGCAGTGATGGGGACTGGAAGGAGCCGCATTGGGGCTGCAGGGAAAAGGATGTGATCATGTGATGCACAGGGTGGGTAGGGGGTAGGAAGAAGCCGCACAGGGCTGTAGGGAGTGCTGTGGGGAAACAGGGATGTAACATACGTTGCAGCGGGGGGGACTGGAAGGAGCCGCGCGGGGCTGCAGGATGACCTTGAGGTGGACGGGGGGAGGGGCACAAGCCACGAGGGCTGCATTGGGGTGCTGGGCAACCAAACGAGGCTAGGGGTGGGGCAGAGAAGCAGCCGCCCGGGGCTGGAGGACACCAGTCTGGACAGAAGACAGGCTAGAGGAAAAGGACATAGGGTAGACATGGAGGACAGCGTTGGGCCCGGGGGAGTGGAGGGTGAAACGGGAGGGGAAAGGTGGGGGAGGAGCGAGGCGGGGAACTCAAGGATGCTGGACAGGAACAAAGAAAGCAAAAGCATGTGAACAGTGGTGGTGGGGGACGGTGGCAGGAGCTGAAGAAAGAGGAAAACACACTTACTTTTAACTGAACTTGTCCGTTAAACTTGAGAAGGTTATTTTAATTTGATTGTTTTCTTTACCGTTTGTCCTTCTATCTCTGTAACATAGTGTAGATGTGAGCAAAAGCTAAGTTGACATGTAGGTTATATTTTTCTTGTTCAAGGGACATTACACCAGGCTGTCTGGAGTAAAATGCTGATCAGCAGCGATGAACAACTTAATTATAGCAAATAAATAAATCATAACCATAGATGAAGTTTAACATTCAACCTCTAAAAGAAAATGTGTTCATGGTAAAATGTTTTGTTCGGTATTTATTACAAAATTATTTAAAGTTAATTAACTAATTTGCAGCTGCAAGCAATGATGAATTCAAATTAAATGTTGGAAATAAATAAAGTAAGGTGATAATATATATTTGTAACAACATAGTGTTAGATAAATGAGTAGCACACCCTCTGTTGTGTCTCGCTTTTACAGTGTTGTATTAAATATTCCTTTTTTGTCCTGTATAGCCAGCAATGTCATTAGTTTTGTTGTTCAGATATTGGTCCGTTCTGGACAGTATCTGTACCATATTTTAAACGAGAGGGGGATGATCAGTAGATGTTTGTTTCAGACATGAAGAAAATGCAAGAGTGCTCATTCTTCTTCTCAACTACGGCTCCAGTCGTGTCTCACATCAGTCATTAGGAAGATTAACGATCGCTGCAGCTTTGATTTACACCAGCCCCACGAAGCAGATGCCAAGGAATTATTCAGTGTTTCTTTGAGTTCATACGCACTTCAGTTGCCTTCAGTTACAAATGAACCATAGAGATGCCTGATGCTGAGGCATATGTGCCTTTAAACAGGCACTCCATATCCGTTTGAGTATGGGTTTTGACTTGTAAATTTAGAAAAAAAAAATATCCTCCCATCTGCTCCTGCTGCATTAGGATCATTGTTGAGAAATGACATCACCTACACATTTCTGTGATCATAAAAGCATAGGGTTTGGATGCCATGCCTGAGGAGATAGAAGGATGTGAGATAATATGGGCTCCGGGGGAGGTAAAAGGGTTCAGTTGATGTTTTGCTGGACACACGAAGATAGAAACAATAAAGACTTTGTGGATGAAAAAAATAAGTAACTGACAATCAGAAAAACACAAGTAGTATAGAAGACTAAATGGGCTGTAGCAGGAATACAGAAATAGATATTTGTAAGTTTAAACCTTGTTCACATAATGTCACTGAGGCATTTTTTAACTACATACTTTATTCCAAACACTGATGTATAGTGTGTAAAGAGCTCTTCAGAAATAGTTTTTTGAATGAAAAGATGCCAAGGCTCCAGAGTAACACAAAACTTTGCCCCCACCTTTACTAGAAAACTACAAGGTAAAATTAGTGGTAGTTTTTAGTTTTTGTCAGATGCTTTTTTCCCTCTACTTGTAATTATAACTGCTATGCAGCACAGGTTTGCAGCTTGCTATTAGCAGGTGGTCAATTTTTTTTTGTATTTCATCTTGCCCCCAGTCTAGCATTAAATTAAACTACCTTTTTGTCAGCCAGTTATTTAAAAAAAAAATGTCCAAGTGAATCCAGATTCTATTATTTAATCATGAACTTTTGTGTTAAAATGGATAGACTTTAATTGCACATGCATCCTTTGGAAATCTAAAGACATCAAAGACAAAATCACTTAAACCTGTGTAATTTCCGGGTCTGAAGACGTGGTGCTGTTGCATTTAGCACTTTAAGAAGTTGTGAAGGTCTGGCTAGAAATGTGCAAATGGGGGTAAAAATTAAACGTCTGCGAACCTGCTGGAGCGTCGCCGGCACGTCCCTGTAAGTGCTGAGTGGACTGAGCCGCTATCTTCTAATTGAACGGAAGGGGGTCAGTTAAGGTCACCATAGCAAATCAGTGGATAAGCAAGACTATTATTACCATACATTTAATTACAATTCGCCATTCTTCTACATGTTCTTGTCCTGTGACACGGTTCGCTATCAGTGGGCCAGGATTTTCACACTGTCTGCTTTTCCTTTCTTCACAGGTCAAATGAAACATAGAACCGGTGAGATGAGGGAGCGATATACTGTCACGCGTAGCTTCTTTTTCCATCTATGGAAAATTACGTCCTATTCCTCAACATCCTATGGGGGTTCATCTCAATCATAGCTTTATTTTATTTTAATGTTGCCGCTTAATATTCTCAAAATGCTCCACAATGACATTAAAACAATAGACTTTATAAACCGTGTCGTGTTCACAGTTCTTTATAGCTATGCCGTTTAAAGCCACACTATATAAAAATGTTGTTATATTTTACCTCTCTCAGAACAAAGAACATTAAAGCGCTCTGTATGAAAATGCTCTCCGGATGAAAATGAGCAGAAAACAATTTTAAACACATAGTTTGACATTTTATGACCTTTAGTCATATTATCTAAGCCCAGCAGGAGGTTATGTGACCATTTCTGTTTGCTAGAATCTCACCGAATGCACCGGAGAGATAAACTTCTGTTCCACTTGCATTAGATTGATAGTCATCAATCAACATTGCGATGAATGAACAGGCCCTTCATCGGGGGAAAACGTCAGACACACACTGGGTTCCAACATAAAAATGATATTGGCCATCTAGTACCTAATATGTTCTCAGTATGAGTGAAGAATTGCATATTAAATGTAGGATTTCCTAAGGAGCCTATTCGGCACGGTTGGACTCTTGCCTCCACACCCGCACAGGGTTTGAACCAGAACTATTTCCATTTATCTTCATTACCATATTTCCTGCATTAGTAACCCCTAGTGAGTTGTTACCTTGCTGGGACACAGTCACAGCTGGCCATTGTGCACTGCTAGAGATGGGAGGTCAAAAACTTTTCCTAATACAGGACTGAGAGAGAAAGGATCCCCCTCCGACTTTGCCCTGCCACCAGAATGATAAATTACGAGGTGTCTTTCTCTACACGGTTCTATTTATGAAAATCAGGCTCATAATTGTTTTCAAGTCTGATGTAACTTGTTATATATTTTCACAAATAGTCCAAGCCCCATGCTGGCTCAATCACTGCGCACCCCCTCAGGGAGAGCTGTACGAAACCCTAATGTCTTTCTTGTTCCACGTGTTCCCACAATCTGGAGACGGGAAACCAGGAAGCACGGCTATAATTTCCCCGTTCAATTTCCCCATAATGTATTCATTGTTTAGCTGCTTTTACAATGGTGGGGAAGGACCACAATTACCTGAGGCCGACCTGCTGTCTGTGTAAGCTGTGATGTTATAGATGATGTATTATGGTTGCTAGAGGAAAACAATATGCCTGGGCCTAGTTTTGAATTAACAGCACATCTGTTGTTTCCAACTGTGAAATACTGTGAAAAGTTTGCTCAACCAATCCTAGGTTTGATTTCCATGGTAACTGTGTTTTCTATGGTGGACTTATGTTTTTAAGGAAGCTAATGCCTTTTCTACACAAGCATTGTGGTCTCTACTTACCCAGGAAACAAGTAACCTATATATATACAGAGAGAGAGAAAGAGAGGGAGAGATTATTATTCTCTTTTGTTTCTGTAACCTTTGAAAAACTAACAGACCATAGAAGTTGGAAATACTGCAGCTATGTTGCTCTATAGAATGACACACAGGTTGTGAATTTGACCTTTTTCTAAAAAGTGTTTAATTACTTCTCAAGTTACACTGTTTTCCATGACTGACTACTGGCAAGCAACAAGGGAACCAATTAGATATACAAGTTTTAGTGTACAGCTACAGTCAATGTTGTATAGATTGCATTTGAAATAAAACCATCTGCTGTAAGTGTTTGATGTGTAAAAAAAGATGCCTTGAATGTCTTGTCACTGCTGTTATTTATTAATAATTAAAGGCTCAAAGATTTATTCTACAGGAGTTTCTGAGGCATCAAGACCAGATATATCTAACATCAACAAATGTATATTTTATACAACCTCTTAAATTAATAATTAATTTCCTGTGTAATGTATTTTGTAAAACAATTTAGAAAGCGTAGGTTTTAATTATTTTTCTTATTATTTGTATTATTTTTAAACAGGCAATTCTCTTCAAAGAAAGACAAAATATACAGGGAGAGAATTCAGTGTCAATAAAATTGCTTGAGCACAAAGTTCAATACAGTATAGTCATTGAAAATATTTTCAAAGACTGAGGGTTCTGACGCACAGTTTAATGGTTTTGTTCATTGACAGCTCAAAAGTACATCTAGAGTTGTGGTTTTCAAACTGGTTCCTAGGGACCTACTGACCTGTAGGGCTGTCAATTTCTTAATTAAATCCTTAATTGAACTAATAAGGTCCTTAATTACACTTTTTGAATTAATTAGCTAAAATAGTGTTGGATAATTTAAATGTCTTATATAATTGTACATCCAACTTGCAATCTCCAACTGTTTGAAATTATTTAACACCTTATCAGCCAAATTATTAGTTCAATTAAGCAACTAGGAGCTTGGCATAAATAATTAAAAAAGGGTTGAGGACCACCAGTCGAGAGAACTATTTGAAAAATCGGAGTATATATATATATATATATATATATATATATATATATAATATATATATATATATATATGTTTTTTAAGAAGTCAGCAGGCCTAGGATGTTATTAATTTAAAACACAGACCCACAATGCCAACTGGAAATGACCAGTGAAGTATTAGATGGTGACTTTTTGTTTCACATAGATTGAATCATTCTGGAGAGCTATCACCCAGCATTGGGTTTGAAATTTGCAATTGGCAGGTGAGTAAATGTTTTTCCAGGCAGTAATTTGAAATAAGTAGGCTAGTTTTATACATTCTTTGATAATATTAGAAGCAAATCAAGGAATTAAGAAGGCAGAAGAAATTATATATTCCCTCTTTGATATTCAATTAACACCTAACAGAAAAGGTAGTAACAAACTGTCTCCTAATTACCAATAATAACAGAGCACTAGCTGCAAAATTAAAAACAAATCTTGTAGTCTACCTGGAAAAGTAGAGAGAGAAAAAAGACCAACAAAACATTCAGCATTAACTTTGTTTGGTTCCAATACAAATTGGGAATATAAATATAGATTAAAAATTCTGTTTGCACATGTTCTTGAATTCTTATTTAGAGGCTCACTAGTTTGTTGAAATGCACACACCTCTTTACAGTGTGTGCAAATAAAGGAACTGGATTGAAATAAATAAAGTAACAAAAATAGTAAGTAAAATACACTCTGCTGTAGAAAACAGCATAGGTGATTAAAAGTCACATATTGCCTTTCAGTGTCTTTATTTTTTATTCTGTTTAAGTATCTTTAGTCTGTTTTCCCATTTTTAGCAAGTCTTAATTAGGCCTGTACACATTAACATGACACTCAGCAAACTGACATTAATGCATTAATTATGGCTTAAGATAGACCACCACTTACTTATTTCATAGATGCTAATTGCATCTCAGCTTGTCATTTACATTTGTAAACAGGCTCGATTCGTATTCTCAACGGTGTCCATAGAGTGGCAACAATCTACTGTCACAACGCAGGAAGCTTAACAGCTTAATCAGGGAATAATTAGAGGGTAAGACAGCGATGGACAAAAACATGAACATCGATAGCAATTAGAGGTGAAATACGCGTTTTTCCACAAGTATTAAAAAGTGAGCTCCTGTTATTGTAAACACACCCTACCAGCACTGAGATACTTTGTTTACTGAGTTACTTAGACTAACAGATACAAGAACACAGAAAACAGAAAATGTATTTCCAAAATGTTTAAACTATGACAGGGATGTAAAATTGGTGTTTATATATATGTATTTCTGCAGATGATTTCATGATGTTTCTCCTGATCATCCTATACAATCTAATTGATCGTATCCTGTCTGCTTTACTGTTAGGCAGAATACACAACACCTTATCAGTATATAATACCTGAATTATGTTTTACATATTACTTTCCTTTTTTTATCGTTTTGAAAACTCACGTGTACTGTCATCAACAATTATCTGTGTAAGAGCATACCTGCTATTTTTCATATATATATATATATATATATATATATATCTCATCACCATCACCCTGCTCCCCAAGCTTTGATCTACAGCTTCTCTTTCCACGTTACACCTGCAAACTATATGATGTAATCTTGTCATCTTCTATGAGTCGTCTTCCATGTCTTTTCTCAACTCTTAGGATCCATTTGATAGCTTCCTTTGACCATCTTTGATCTGTTCATCTTGCAATGTGTCAACACCAGTAAATGCAGCTTGGCACAGCCTGAAGTACAGTACCTGGGGTACACGATCGGAAGAGGGCTACTCAATCCACAAGTAAACAAAGTGGAAGCAGTCCAGGCCAAACCGAGGCCTACTACCAAGAAACAAGTAAGATCATTCTTAGGCCTTATGGGTTGGTATCAGCGTTTTATACCCGATTATTCTAGCCATTCTGACTGATCTCATGAAAAAAACCTGCACCAATAAGTTTTAATGGATGGCTGAGTGTGATGATGCTTTTGCTTACGTTAAAGAATGTATATGCAATGAGCCAGTGTTGCAACGCCCTGATTTCAGTCTACCATTTACAGTACAGACAGATGCCTCTGGAGTGGGACTAGGAGCCATTCTGTTGCAAGGGGAGGGATCAGATTTAAAACCCAGTTAGCAGGAAACTTTTCCCAAGAGAGACGAGATATTCTGTAGTGGAAATTGAGTGCCTAGCCATTAAGTGGGCATCGGACGCTTTAAGGTATTATTTGCTGGGCAAAGAGTTTGTCTTGGAAACGGACCATTGAGCACTACTTTGTCTCGGGAAAATGAAGGACACTAATGCCAGGGTAACCAGATGGTACCTTTCCCTGATGCCATACAGGTTTAAAGTAAAATACAAACCCGGCAAAGAGAATCTAATTGCTGACTTTTTGTCCAGGTCAATGGACATGGGCAATGACAAGTTGGGGGTATGTGATGAACGGGAGCTCCCGTCATCACCGGACTGGAAATAATGTGCGCATATTATGCTATGTTCTTATTCATAAAACCTGTAAACTGTTTGTTATTGCTAGCCTATTCATAATCATTATTTTTGTCTGATATTGTTTATTCTGGTATTTAAGAGCATAGACAAATGTTAAGTTCCAGCATTGTTTACCAACTGTTTTCTTTCTCCCTTCTTATACCAGTAATGTGATCGATAGCAGTGATCATAGTGATCATTTACTAGTCTGGGGAGAAGCCGCAATTGCAGTCTATATACGCAGCGCGGCATCTCCACCCTGCTAAAGAATGTTCCGGATGTACTATGGCAGCGTTAAAGGTGAATGGGGTTTATAATTACTATAGGTAAACCCTGATTTTTAATCAATAAACTGTAACAAAATTAATGTTATATAAATGAGATCTGTATTTATATATTTAAATGTAATCTGGAAATGTAGAAACGTGTGATTACTGTTTATTATTAGTTCACTTAAAGTGTTATTTTTTATGCTCTGTATTCTATCCTTTTGGTTTGTTCCATCAAGGGAAGGGTGGGTATATAAGGCCCAAGGTGAAGAGCAGAGGGAAGGCATTTAGACTCTCATGCAGGAGGTTGTATGCATTTCTGCTGAGTTTTGATGAACTGTTGACTCCAATGGTTATTACCAAAGAGTAGAGTACCTTCTTTGATTTTTCTTTTTTTTTAAATTATTATTATTATTGTTTTGTTTGTACCTGATGCCTGGCCAGCCATACTCCAATACACAGTTCCTGGTTTATGGATTTACTACCAAACCAACCTTGTCTTTTTGAATGATCACTCGACCAACTTGGCTGCTCGACCACATTAAGTAAAGATTTAACTGACTGAGGAACGTGTCTCATGTTCAGTGGGAAGTTGGTTCTTCACAATATATTTTAGTAAAAAGTATTTAGACTTTGTTGAAAGGATACCAATGAGAAATTTTAGATATTCTGTGTCAATCAGAGGAAGTCAGTGAACTTCCAACAATGGTATCTTTTCAAAGTAAAAACATGTATTATCACAGATTTGGATCTTTGTCTGAGATTGATTATTAAGTATCAGTAACCATCAGTTTCTCAGCTGAATCAACATCTGAGACAACTGTCTGCATCTTGAAACATCTGCAAAATAATATTCAGCTGGTTGTTATTGTCCTGGCTTTAAAGAACATCTCAGAGAATCAACTCAGTTCAACATGCAGTTATTATACTGGAGAAATCCAAATACATTTTTGTCCCCCTACAATTGTCCTTGCTTACACTGCCTCGTCTGTCATTGTCCCTTCAAGTACTGCGCCAGACTTTGCCAAATGGGTTCCAGCAGCACTTACACGGACATCTGTTTTAAACGGTAGCAGCAGACCGAGAGCAATAATAGGTTTATTACTTTGTGTCTGTGCTAAGAAAATTACCTGCTACACATTTTCAAATACTTATTGATAGGAATGTGTCCCTTTAGTACCAGTGAAAGATTTTTTTTTATTCCACAAAGACATCAATTGAGTCTTATCTTTTAATAAAAATAACATGTGATTCATGTCCGTTTTTGTTTAATTCATTTTCTCTTCTAGGGAAACGTCAAGCTGCGTCACTTTTTTCCCTAAGCTGTTCATAACAAACACTCGACGAAGCTTAATACATATAAAGGCATTTCCTCTGGAACTGCTGATTGAAGAAAAAAATAACTAACTAAAAAAAAGTTCACCTTCATATGTATGAAGAATGAAATATGGTCAGGGCTAATTTGTTTAGGTATGCTATTTGAATTTTCCTTCTTCAAAGGCCTATTAAATTCCATATTCTTTTAAGGCAGGAAAAGTAGGATGTAGTCCAATCTCAATCTCAGGGCTGCCGAGACTCAGCTATATTTATCCCTTTATACCGTGTGAGCATGACAAAATGTGATGCATCATGTTGATTCTCCTTGACAGACTAAGAACAAGTACCCTATGAATACTTTAAAGTACATTGTTGCTACACACATCCCAAGGTGATTGCAGAAGTGCACATAGTTCCAGGCTATGTCTTTATAGTTACTTTTTATCACAGCGTTTTTACAAAGGTTTGAACCTCAACAAGTAACCTGTGCTTTCTTCTAAAACATAATAGGTCATTAAATTGAACCATGAACCCCCTTTTCTCTGTCTAAAGATGGGCCAGGATCCAGTGTAACTGAGCTACAGCAGCCAATCTGTGTTGTGTTTTCATGCTGGATAAAGTAACAAAACTATTAAAAAAAAATTACATCCTGTAAAACTGGCCCCACTCAAGTGTCCTGAAACATTGCAGGTGACTGAAGAATTTTTCCATCCTGATAAATCTATGAATGGGATGATATTTATTCACAAAATGAGATCTATAGGAATGTTTGGAAATGCTGCTCTGTGATTGGCTGGTTTTTCATATTTATAATCTTAAAACACACACACACACACACACACACACACACACACACACAAACTTGTACACGTTGTAATTCCTCAGACTGAAAACTGCTGTTGTTTAATTTGACTTGCCCCTTAACGCCTGCATAAACACCAGACCCTCTGTATTTGTATTAACTACTCAGGAGACCAAAACTGATTTTGCTTTGGAATAAATGTAATTGAAGAAAGTTCACAGCACCTGGAGAGCTATTGGCTTTCGGACCCAGCTGAATAAACATGATGAGCTTTTCATCAATCGGAGCAATCCGGTTCCAATTTCTCAGCCATACTATCATGTTAATCGGTTCTCTCTGAATGAACAGTAGGTTTCTATTTATTCCAATTATGTAACTGTATTGGAAAGCAGCATATACTTTCATAATGTAATACAAATACAAATTAATTCAACATTTATCATGTTACAAAAACGCTAAGGGAAGAGGAATACATTAGGAATTATAGAAGGTGGATTTCATTTTTATAGTAAAAATGCATTGTCCTGAGCCTGACTGTTACACATTCATCTGTGAAATGCATTGGGTAGCGTATGATGAACCCCCTTCCCTTATCCCAAGTTAGTAATAATCTCTTAGACTTCATTATTATCCAAAGATTTCCCCCTACTCTAAGTGAACAGCAGAGCTATCTTTAAATATTCCATAACCATTATCGGAAAATAGTAGCTCTCCTCCCAAATAAGCACAAATCCCTTACAATGGCGCAAATGATAGATAAAAAACAATTCTGTCAAATTGAGCCAGAGTTCAAAGAGTCACTTTAACCTGCAATGATTGCTGAAAGGGTGTATGATTATTATTCTATAAAATCACAGACTGGAGACAATTGCTTTAGTTGCATGAGTCACTCACCACCACCTCGGGGCAAGTTAGGATCTAAACTGGGCATTCCCAACGCATTTTCAAGGCTTTTGTTGCAAAATTGAAATGAACCATTAAATATGAATAATTGTTAATAAGCTGGAAAAAAAAGAACTGCTTTCATTTTGCATGGAGTGCAACTGCACTGACCTTTTATTCACATTGAGCTCCTTGCTTTGTGGTGCAGTGTTTCACTTGACTGTGAGGAGATCTGAAGGTAAAGTTGGATTGGTTGAAGAATTTATCTAAAGTTTGGGGGTGGGTGAGAGATCATGCAGCTGGTAAACAGTAATTAAAATGGCCCAAGGATACGGGATGTTTACACTTAAATCAAGTTCCTTAAGTGTGAGTAGGAGGCAAATAAAGAATAAAATAGATTAATGCTCCACAGTGATTAAAAAGTTAAGTCTCGGAAATGTTATAATGGGAATAGCTTAGAAATAAGACCATGTACAGTGAGGGAAAAAAGTATTTGATCCCCTGCTGATTTTGTATATTTGCCCACTGACTAAGAAATGATCAGTCTATGATTTTAATGGTAGGTGTATTTTAACAGTGAGAGACAGAATAACAACAACAAAATCCAGAAAAACGCATTTCAAAAAAGTTATAAATTGATTTGCATGTTAATGAGGGAAATAAGTATTTGATCCCCTATCAATCAGAAAGATTTCTGGCTCCCAGGTGTCTTTTATACAGGTAACAAGCTGAGATTAGGAACACTCTCTTAAAGGGACTCTCCTAATCTCAGCTCGTTACCTGTATAAAAGACACCTGTCCACAGAAGCAATCAATCAATCAGATTCCAAACTCTCCACCATGGCCAAGACCAAAGAGCTGTCCAAGGATGTCAGGGACAAGATTGTAGACCTACACAAGGCTGGAATGGGCTACAAGACCATCGCCAAGCAGCTTGGTGAGAAGGTGACAACAGGTGGTGCGATTATTCGCAAATGGAAGAAACACAAAATGACTGTCATTCTCCCTCGGTCTGGGGCTCCATGCAAGATCTCACCTCGTGGAGTTTCAATGATCATGAGAACGGTGAGGAATCAGCCCAGAACTACACGGGAGGATCTTGTTAATGATCTCAAGGCAGCTGGGACCATAGTCACCAAGAAAACAATTGGTAACACACTACGCTGTGAAGGACTGAAATCCTGCAGCGCCCGCAAGGTCCCCCTGCTCAAGAAAGCACATGTACAGGCCCGTCTGAAGTTTGCCAATGAACATCTGAATGATTCAGAGGAGAACTGGGTGAAAGTGTTGTGGTCAGATGAGACCATAATCGAGCTCTTTGGCATCAACTCAACTCGCCGTGTTTGGAGGAGGAGGAATGACCCCAAGAACACCATCCCCACCGTCAAACATGGAGGTGGAAACATTATGCTTTGGGGGTGTTTTTCTGCTAAGGGGACAGGACAACTGCACCGCATCAAAGGGACGATGGACGGGGTCATGTACCGTCAAATCTTGGGTGAGAACCTCCTTCCCTCAGCCAGGGCATTGAAAATGGGTCGTGGATGGGTATTCCAGCATGACAATGACCCAAAACACACAGCCAAGGCAACAAAGGAGTGGCTCAAGAAGAAGAACATTAAGGTCCTGGAGTGGCCTAGCCAGTCTCCAGACCTGTATCCCATAGAAAATCTGTGGAGGGAGCTGAAGGTTCGAGTTGCCAAACGTCAGCCTCAAAACCTTAATGACTTGGAAAGGATCTGCAAAGAGGAGTGGGACAAAATCCCTCCTGAGATGTGTGCAAACCTGGTGGCCAACTACAAGAAACGTCTGACCTCTGTGATTGCCAACAAGGGTTTTGCCACCAAGTACTAAGTCGAAGGGGTCAAATACTTATTTCCCTCATTAACATGCAAATCAATTTATAACTTTTTTGAAATGCGTTTTTCTGGATTTTTTTGTTGTTATTCTGTCTCTCACTGTTAAAATACACCTACCATTAAAATTATAGACTGATCATTTCTTTGTCAGTGGGCAAACGTACAAAATCAGCAGGGGATCAAATACTTTTTTCCCTCACTGTAAAAATGTAATCACTATGGATGAGTGTAAATAAAACATATTGATATATATATATATATATATATATATATATATATATATATATATATATGTATTATTGGCTGTCAATTTAAAATCTGGCAAGGACATCATTCCATAGAAGACCAGAAGAATTGTGTATTCATGAATTGTGTTTCATTCTGTAAATTACATCATGCGGCACTAGTGGATGACCTAAATTCCTTTCTCCAAATGAAAAAAGTAAAAATTAAATTTAAATAATTAGTGGTGTGATTCTGACAAGCCAATAAAGCGTGTCTTGGAATACTTTCCTGTTTGACTACTTTACAACATGCATTTGCTGTATTTAAAAAAAAAAGAGAGAGGGAGGAAAAAAATAGGCCTGACAGCCATCCCAGAGATGTAAAAGAAAGACCAAGCAATACAAGTAATGTATGGTTAGTACTTGTCTCTCTTCTATCAAGAAAAAAAATACTTAAATAAGCAAAGCACTCATCTTTTTATTGCCTACAGTCCTCCCCCTATAAATATGCCTTTATCTATTCATGTTTAAGAGAAGCCATAGGCATCTTCATTTCATACATAATGTTAGGAAATTGTTATCCATTTTATCCCAAACTTTAATTTCGGTCCTGTTCTGCTAAGCCACAACATCCATACAGGCATTATTTGTGGTGCTACTGAAAATATATATGTATTTTAAACATATATTAGGAATGTAGTTCTATTTGCCCCCTGGAGATTTTCTGGACTGATCACCAGCATTGTAACAAGTTGTGTTTCATCTGCACTATGTGATTTTTCCCCAAGCCTACGTGTACCAGTTTTAATTTCGTCGAAGAAAAATATTCGGGTCTTGTAATTAGTAAAGTTAGGATCTAATTGGTTAACTTATAAATACAGTATGCCACGTTATGCACTTACAGAATGAAGCGCAGTTCACACTTGTGGAGTTTAACAATATGCTTATGCTTTAAATATCACTTTAAACATCCAATCTTTTGTGTATCAGCGGGGGAAGTCTTTGAAAATGAAATGTTAATGCAAAAGCCATTTGAAATGTTAATATTGTCAGCGATTGTTTGTACTGGAATATAAAAATACAAATAGCTAGATTATATTTGCATTTTTAACTAAATAATGTGTGCATACATAGAAAATGAAAATGCAACTGTGGGATTACATTTGCATTTGAATAAAGTCCACTATACACCGATCAGCCATAACATTATGACCATTGACAGGTGAAGTGAATAACACTGATAATCTCGTTATCATGGCGCCTGTCAGTGGGTGGGATATATTAGGCAGCAAGTGAACATTTTGTCCTCAAATTTGATGTGTTAGAAGCAGGAAAAATGGGCAGCGTAAGGATCTGAGCGACTTTGACAAGGGCCACATTGTGATGGCTAGACGACTGGGTCAGAGCATCTCCAAAACTGCAGCTCTTGTGGGGTGTTCCCGGTCTGCAGTGGTTGGTACCTATCAAAAGTGGTCCAAGGAAGGAAAAGCGGTGAACCGGCGACAGGGTCATGGGCGGCCAAGGCTAATTGATGCACGTGGGGAGCGAAGGCTGGCCCGTGTGGTCTGATCCTACTGTAGCTCACATTGCTGAAAAAGTTCATGCTGGTTCTGATAGAAAGGTGTCAGAACACACAGTGCATCGCAGTTTGTTGCGTATGGGGCTGCGTAGCCACAGACTAGTCAGGGTGCCCATGCTGACCCGTGTCCACTGCCGAAAGCGCCTACAATGGGCACGTGAGCATCAGAACTGGACCACGGAGCAATGGAAGAAGGTGGCCTGGTCTGATTTATCACAAGTTCAAGGTGTTGACTTGGCCTCCAAATTCCCCAGATCTCAATCCAATCCAATCTGTGGGATGTGCTGGTCAAACAAGTCCGATCCATGGAGGCCCCACCTCACAACTTACAGGACTGCTAACGTCTTGGTGCCAGATACCACAGCACACCTTCAGAGGTCTAGTGGAGTCCATGCCTCGACGGGTCAGGGCTGTTTTGGGACCTACACAATATTAGGCAGGTGGTCATAATGTTATGGCTGATCGGTGTATGCTTCCATACTGTTCTTGTACTCTATTCTTATTACAAAAAATGTAAAAAGAGACTTCAAACTTCAACCAAATTGAATTACAGTAATATGTGACCATGAAGTTTACAATAGCTGTTTGTGATTTGATTTCAAATAAATTTCAAAATAAGTCAATCAATATGTTTATGTTTTGCATCCATCCACTAATTGATGTAAACATCCGTCCTCAGACATAATGCATGATGGTGATAATGAAGTAATAATAAAATACATGGACTAAAATGTGACGACAATAAGTAGACTTAAATGACAGGAGTTTTCGTCTACTAATATTAACTAAAACTAATACATGATTGAATTAATAAAATGTGACTAAACTGATAAGCATTTTAGTCAAAATAGTAAGACTAAAAACTAAATCTAAAATAGCAGGCAAAATGAACACTTACATGTACTTATCTTCATCTGTACATCCTGGCAATGCTTGCCTAATGTAAACATAATCCATATATCTACTGTTAGAAATACTACAGTAATAGTGACTATAATTTCTACTCCAAGACACTGGTCTGAAGAATCTGGTATTCATATATACCCTATTTGTTTTTAAATAAAAAACACTAGTCACACCCTTTTCCAGTAAGTTCTGAAATCGTATGGGTTGTGACTGTTGTATAGCAAAAACATTCAATTAAAAACTTACCAAGACTTGGACCCTGGGGTCAAAACATGTTATATTAGTTCCTCAAATCCACTACAGCTGTAAACCCTGTCTCAATGATGGGCTGAAAGATTTCCCGAGATAATGGCCATACTTGTTCTCCGCCTATTTGTTGTCACTGGCGATTTTTGGAGTAAGACACTAAGGATTGGCTCAGGCTGACGTGAGGAAGACAGGCTTCTTGCAAAAGAGCTGTTTGGAGGGTCCCAAGAGGTCAATTTATCACATTTGTGATCATCAGCTGAGCATGAATGAGTTGTTGCATGGAGTTATCGGTGTGGCACAGTGTATCTCTCATTACCGAGTTCACAAACAAGAATATAAATCCTAAAGGTGTAACTTCTCTGATCCTAATGTTATGTGGAAGGTGTACAGAGTGACAACAAGAGGGCTCAGGATGCCTTAGCTGCAAGCTTAGAAATGACTCGCATAATCCTCACTGTATGGAGGCAGCTCTACTGAAGAAATGTTCTCTCCGTCTGTATCACTGTAAAAAACAGTGTTGACCTATAAGATAAAATACATTAGCGGACTGTATCTACAGCCACATGAGTAACACTCTTCAGATATCTTAATAAATACATACAGAGCTTCAATAATGCATTGAGCAATGGAGGAGTTTCATATACAGCTCTGGAAAAAATTAAGAGACCACTCCAAGTTCAGAAATCAATGATAAGTGGTCTCTTAATTTTTCCAGAGCTGTATATATATGGTTGGAAAATGGTAGTCTCTGGAAAAGGTAGATTAGGTTGTTTTCCTCTTAAGATCTGTAATAAAGGATATCACATTTCCAGAATCTGAAACGGTGAGAACTGCCCAGATCTGTGAAGCTCGGTAAAGACTTGCCATCATTAATGAAGGTTAAACTCAAGATGAGGCCACAATTTGTAAACACTAGGCATGATTACACTTAGGTAGCAACGGGCTTTGCTGTAAACCTCTTGCAGTTAACAAGTAATAAGTATAATATCTGATCAATTACACCATACTTTTTCCATATAGATTTTCATTGTTTCTCTCCTCAGTTCTGAAGGGCTTGCCAAAAATGCCTGCACTCCAGCACTTACAAGCATTGCCCTGGAGCCTTTGTATTTTATTTTATACAATTAAATGTACATCTGGCTGTCTATGCGCCCCTCTCGTACTGTAAGACCCTCAGAGGAAACACGATCTCCCTTTTATTGGGTATTTGGTTTGGCTCCGGAGTATAGTAGGCACACTGTGAGTTTTAGCAGAAGAACATGAGCATAATCTGACAACTCACGTAATAACTGTCAGGAAAACACAGAAGTCATGGCATATTGAAGGCATAATTGGATTCCTCACTTCTGTGCACTTAGTTGAACTGAGTAATTGAAAGTATTATTCTGCTAACTTTCATGATCTATGCAGAACGTTATGCGATCCACAAAACTCTTTGGTGCTATCTTTACTAATTAATTTATTCTACTCAGCATGTTTCTACACTGTCATCCAAAAGTGAAATGACCAAGACGCCATTTTGTGCATTGACTCTTTGGAAGTCACATTTTTATATTGGGATGATATGATCAAATACACATTCAGACCACAACTATCTCAGCCGTTTGAAATCTTGCTATACAATCCCAGGAAGGGTGAAGCTGGAAACTGCAGATTCAGGCAGAATCCTTTCACATGCAAGGAGGCTCTGGGGAAATTAATTTTACCATTCATTTGGTATGCTGGCATTTGCAGCTTCACAGGCCCACAACCCCTTGCCGTTCACCGCAGCAAAATACAGAGCCATAGAAGAGCTCCAAGTTAGCTGCCGTCTTCTGCTGTCTTCATTTGGGTGCCAGACTCTCGCCAGCAATTCCAACTACTCGGCTCTGTTTATAATAGAAAAAGGGTTAAGTCTTAAAGCTTTGAGGAAGAGACAGCATGCCGTTGGGTGGGCCGCGTGTTGAGGGGTCCACTTAATCACCAGACGCAGCACTGAACAGCTGAAGTGAGCTACAGAATACAGAGATTAGGTGACACAGCAATAGGTAGACTTTGCATTCAATTCATTCCTTCAAAACTTCTTTTTCTTTTATATAAAAAAACTAAACTTGTTGGTACTCTTTAAGATGGATGCCAGGCTCATTAGTTTCTCCAATTATAGATTTACGGTAATGCAAAATCAATGGCATCCTTCCAGCGTTCTGGGATTATAGCGGCATCAAAATTTAGTGCGAGCAATTTACACTGGACTGAAAAACACATTGATTGTGCACCCATGTGGACGTGAATTCCCTGTGCAAAATGGAAAACAAAATGAGCAAAAGCAAAGTCTGCAGAACAACTAATAACAATACAAACGACATCCTTACACCTCTACTCTCAATAAAGCCATCATACGTTTATACAAGGAAGAAAAGCTGTAAAATCCTTAACCCTGGCTATAGAAGAAAGCAAGGAAAGCTCAACAGTGTACCAAAAATCCAAAGAAATGCTTGAATGTATACAAAGCCAGTATAATAGGGTCGCATAATGCATCTATACTACTGAGTATATATTAAATTCATATTATAAAGTTATATAACACAAAAAAAAGAAGAAAATCTGCCATTTACAAGCCTTGTGCTCCATTCAACCTTCCTATCTCTGTAATCTATCTTTTGTTACTCCTGGTTTTCACTAAATACCTTTGTCCTGGTGAAGCATTTCAATTCAAAACCAATCAGGGAGAAAATGAAATTCTCACTCAACTGTTTTATTTATATTCTGTAACATGCATCCCTCATTTTTTATTAACATCATCTCTCTAAAAGCAACAGCATCTACATTTCTTGGCTACATAAAAAATTAAACCCTGTCGTAGTTTATTTTTTTGTAAGCCATCAAATCACCGTTGACACCTACTCTGTATATAAACTTGATTTATGACGATATATTTTGCTGATCTACAATTTAATAAAATAAAAAAAAGAATAGGAACTTTGTACCCGGAGGACTTTGTGGTCTAGTCTTTCTTTAATAAAAGACCCCCACATCCACAAAGCTTTATCTGTGTTGAGGGGCTTCATTACATGCTCACAACTCCTTGAAAATTGGAAGTGTATATAGATTTAGCCGCAGAAAATAAATAAGTATGATGTCTGTGTAAAACAATAAAACATATATTAGTTAATGAAGCTTCAATGGCACAACACGGAAAATGGATTGCTAAGTTATTAAGCATGCCGTTTTTCAGTCTTTTTTGCTGCGCTGTAACAATGCTTCCTCTGATGACAGAATTAAGGTGACCCATCGCTGGTATCAAGGAATAATATTTTCTCCCTGTGCCGTTGATTGCCTATCTAAAGGAGCTCTCATGGAAGAAAGTGTCCTAGATATGATAATTCACCCACTCTATAGATAGTCAGCGCACATGAACCTGGGTGAAAACGTCTGGTCTATCCCCAAGACACCTTTGAAAACTAAGCACTAAAACCAGTCGCTGTATAATCTCGGCAGTAAATTGTGCACAAGGAGAGGGAGGCAATTGCTCAGAGTGAGAAACGCGACCCTCTCCTCATCATTTGCAGTAGGGTCAAAGCATAAAAAGTCATTCAAAATGTAGCATTATCAAGTTTGGAAAGCAACCATTTTTTAAGTGGTAACGCGTGCATTGCCTTGATGAAGTGAATGCTTTGATATTCAATTCTGCTCTTTATCTCTGGTTACATTGGTTGGATTTTCAAAACAAGTCAACCCATGTATGTATACCATTCTATACCATACCATGTGGCATACTTTATCATACCATATGAATTGTGAATAGCACCAGTTTTGTCTGTCAAGGCTTTATGATCACGGCGTTATTCCTGTAGGTCATAAAATATATGCTATCGATAAGAGCTATCTTCTACGCACAGTAGCTGCTCATAAAACGTAAAATAGAATAACGCAGAATTAAATCACAAACATACACCATCTTGCACCAATGATCTAATGTCTTCAAGATGTTTACACCATCTTTCTAATCATCGGGGGTGTCTATTGTAACATAACACATGAAAGTGGAGTCTCTGAGTAGATTTCACCTGAAGACAAGTAATTAACTATGTTTATACAATCTAACCTCTTTATCTGATGGTGCTTTTAATGACTTATTTATTTGATACAGGGATAAAAGACAGACACGCTCCCACTAAGTGCAACCACAGATGTTCAAATAACAACAGCACACAACTGGCATCCTTCTGAGTGTGATCTCTGCCGCTTTCTCACTCTCTCTCTTCTGAACTTTTAAATTTTTTTATAAATTACATATATAAAGGGGGGAGGGGCGAATCAGGGGTGGGTGGGGGCATGCATATATAACATTTGAAAATTTTGCTTAATATGGTTACCGAATATTGCATCACCTTTCCAAAGAAGCAGCAGCTCGTCCACGTTCTATAGTTAGTCATTATGAAGCGGTGTCACAAACCTCAGAATCCAAAAATGTTTTCTCTGTGGTAACAAGCAATGCCATATTTTGACACACAATTTCATTTGTCAGATTATAGTTCACCATTGAAACTGTCAACACATTACAGAGGATGTAAGACAATTAAAAAGCAAAATGAGCAGAAAGAAATGGAAACAATGTAAAGTGTGTCATTAAATTGAAATTGAAATCATCAGCTTGAAGCTTCAGTGCTGGCTTACAGTGTTACTATAGAGTATTTATAACAGGTCACATGGAATTACATTTATTTAGTGGCATCGGAATCTACTAATGGATCAAGCTCTTCTACAACAAGGATATCAAATGTTTCTTTGTGAGGATATTAGCGCAGGCCTGATTAATTACTTTGCATGAACATTACTAGAAACATCCACCAAGATTTAGCAATTCCAATACTGTGGGCCAGAGAAATCTAATACAGACAATCAGATAGAAAAAAACGCAGGAACAAGTGTTGGGAGAGGAACGGAAGCTCCCTGGGGTCTTCTGCAGAGACAGAAGAAAATGCATCTCCACTGAACAAAGTACCCTCTTGAGGATGCAAGGAAGAATTTGCTGTGAATCTTTCTTTTAAGATTATTTTTGATTAAATGCCAAAATGTGCTTTTTGTAACACTGGGAAACTTGATAGATTCCCTGCGTTCCTCGCACAGCCCCTGACATAAAATCCAATTCCCTCCATTCAGTGGAAAGGGATAAATTAACAGCAAGGTTAAAATGAGCTTGATATATATTTTTAAGCACCACATCATTAACTGCTAATTCATATGAAAGGATAAGTATTTCAAAAGCAGGACATACTCTGCAATGCAGTCTTTTATTACACAGAACGGCATGCAATTATCCTCATGTCCAATGTGCTTTGTACTTCTGTCAGGCACGCAATCAGTTACACTAGAATAGTTTCAGATTGTTAAACTGGTATCATTTTTTATGCTTACACTTAAAGGGCACTGTTTTTTTGGAGAGTAAAAGGATATAGAATTACTTTCTCTACATTCTTCCTGCATGTGTACATTTATCAGCTCTGTTGATAGGAAAAATACGTGTCTGTCTCCATGCAAAGTACAGCAACTCCCTTTGCATCATAATGAATTAACAGCAAAAATGCAATATATATTCTGTCACTGTTCTTCTGAAAATATCTTCATGAATACATTTCATGTTGCTGGTTCCTTAGTGTTATATACATATATAAATTCTTTTATTTCATCATTGTGATGAAAGGTCAAGACAAATCAACATATAAAAACATTTTTTATATAAATATTTATAGAGAAACCTATTCTCCTCAGAATGATATTCTGCTTTATAGGTTAAACTGTATGCATCTACAAATGGTTTAGAAATCATGTAGCAGAAATAGTTTTTTAAACACCACATAAATATTGCTGCATTAGAACAAACAACAATTTTATAAAAATTGAAAAATAAATCTATGATAGTCGTGAGTAAAATTAATAGTTCCATTTTTTAAGATGCATTCATGTAGTCTGAGTTGTATAACAATAGAGACATAATTGGTGAGAAATGATTAGATCATTTTTGTGTTTACCTAATACTTAAAGCTAATTAAGGAAAATATTTTGTCATGGACAGAATGCTGATAAATGTTGGTCCGGAGTCTAAAGTGGGAGATATTCTCAGAGTTGTTACAATGCCATTACAGAGTGTATTTTCCATGTCATTACTGGTGATTGGGGTAATTGCTATGATGAGATTTTTGGCTCTTACATTGGTGTATACTTTCCAGCCTGAATAGGACTGACATTTAAAGCAAATCACAATGGTTTTAAGTCATTCTCAGTTCAAACCACTTTCCAAGATTAAGAAAATGGTACAAATAGACCATTGCACTGACTGAATATGTAATATTTAAGAAGGACTTGTTACATTGGCTATTTTGTGTTTGAAATAATGTTAGCTGAGGGAGAGCATCATGCCAAACTAAAGCTCTCAGTAATTCAATACTTCAATTCCCTGTGGATCTGTACTGAGGGATATGTATGCTACTTATAATCTAACCAATGAATAAATATTTGAAAATAAAGTAATGGCTGATATAATTCATGGGATCCATAATTGGCAGACCATAGAGCTTCCAGGAAACTAACAAAATTAAGAGCCAGCTATTTCAGGTCCAGGCTGCTTCAAGTTGAATACAATTAGTTTGACATCCAAGTGGGCGGATAGTGGCTGCTGGTGGCCATTGATCACCTGTCTCCTTCATTTATTTTAGTCATTGCCAAAGAGTGACTTTTTGAACTCAAACTGGCAAATGTAAAGGGTAGAAGATTGTATGTTCCCATTAAATGCATTCATTGCCATCTCCCATCTCTTAAGAGTGTGTAACTCAAGAGCACAGCAATGAGAGGAAGAGACGTCTCGTGATCACCACGATGGAGTTGATGGTTTTGAAGTTAATTTATTCAGATTTATTGTGTACAGCTTTCATGCGCAATGAAGATCACATGTTCTGGCCAAGAGACTGAAATGGTGACAAATTCAACTAGATATTACTATGTACTATGATGTAAATATGTGAATTACATACATGTAAATTTTGCGAAACCTAATATTGAGGTTTTCAGATGAAAGTTATAAAACTAAAAATGTAACACTACACTCTACAAATTGAAGGTTCTTCAGCGGTTCTATTTAGAACTTTTGGGTTCTGCTTGAGTTTATTTTCATTAAAGGGTTCATTTAATAAATGCGAGATCTGTCGTAAACACAAGGGATCATTTAAGAACCCTTTTCCATCATTATCACGGTTGATTTAAGATACATTTAAGGTTCTTTAAGGATCATTGTTTGCAAGGAACCTTGTTAAAAGTTTCTAATAAGATTACAGTATCAACCCCAGGAACCCTAAAAGGCTCTTATTAGAACCTTTAGTTCTTAGAGCGCAACGTTAAACCTCTGTTCTGGCTTTTTGTGCAGGTCAAACTGGAAGTGAAACTCTGGAGCAGTCTCGCAATGGTGACATTCAAGGATAGTCCTCTTTAAAATACTTTATTTAATGGACGTGAAACAGGAGTTACTGATGAAGTTGTTATAAGAGTGTTATAGCATGTGTAATATACATTTCCTTTTAAAAAGTATATAGAATTTGTTGAAAAGATGTAATTGAACTCTGCAGCCTTTAGAAAATGTATAAACTGATATTTCCAAAGTTTAATGTGTTCTTAAAAAAGTCTTAGTTTTTCCTTCTTCAAATATATATATTAAAAAGGGTTATTACATTGTTCATTTAAATTTGTTTTTAGTATCAAAATAAAACAGACAGACAGATATTGTAAGACAAGTTAGCTTCATGGCTTATCTGTTGCCATTTTATTATAAAGCTTTTTCTATTTTGTGCACTTTAAAGGGGGGGATGTTAAAACATGAGTGATTAATTTCGATTCAAGTAGTGAATTATGGGGCTGTGTTTATTTCTCGGCTAACTAGAGTAAATTAGCCTAATTAGAATACATAGGATTAGGACGTTAAAATACTGAGAAATGCAATCAGCACTGACTTTGCACATTTAAATACTTGAACACTTTAACACTAGACACTGTTGGGTGTCCTTTTTGAAGGGTTACCCTAGGGGGTGGGTGTGTTGAGGGGCAAAAAATAATACTCAGCTCCGGTGAAGAAGTAAAGCATACATTTTACTAAGGAAACACTACTCATTAAATCTGCTGAAAGGATGGTGATGAGACCATAGTTTCCTGCATTTACTATGAAACACCATCTGCATTCAAAAGGTCGTTCAACTGTGTCTTATTGTCTGGAGTCGGCGATTCATCATTCTAAGAGAGAATCCTCATTTGAGAAATATAACTTTTCATATGGATTTTGTTGCTCTCTTTTTAAGCTATGAATAAAATAAAGATGGGATCTTCAAATCATATCACTTTATACACAAAATAATAAATACATACACACTGAGGAGCAGGACAAATTCAATGTTACGATCTACATTATATTTTTTATACACCTAAATATACTTATCTTCAAACTGCAGATGTCGTGGGTTTTTCCTCAGTCTTTCAATATTAAATGTTTATATGCTTTGCGACAATTTTCATTTATTCTCTGGCTTCGGCAATTCTTCAGAAGATCCTGATGGTAGCGATGAATGTAGAATGACTCTTTTGAGACACTGCATTATAATGTGCTGTTTGACATAGTACCGTCTGTAGTGGGAAAATGTACTTTCCTTATTTTCATTTTATCCTTTATATTATTAACAGTTTCATGTTGTTAATTCAGTTTTGTATATAAAGCAATCATTAGTTTGTATTTACTAGTTACATGCCAACTAATTAGGATGCTACGAAGACAGATACTCAATCAGCTGAAACAGTTAAACAGTATAAAGGTTGTGTGTTTTGAGGCACAGGTATTTGATTGAGGACTTTAAACAATGTCTTTAATAAACATCTGCTGCCTGAAGAACGCTGACCAGCACCAACCAACTCATCAAACACAACAACAACAGTAACAAACTCAGGTCTATGTTAATTATTATGCATGTGGTAAAATATTTTTGTAACTGTATGTAATCACCTATTATCTATCTGAAGATACTTCTCCAACTCACATCCTTAGTTCTTTTCTTCACTTAAGGTTAACCTGTATTTATGTATCTTTGTAATAAACTTGCCTCTTCTTCACCTGTGCATCCTGAGAGTTTACTAAACCACTCCACCTCATTGTCAGTCACAGCAAACATACATAGATTTACACCTAATATAAACACCCACCAATATTTATCTACAGATATTCTACAGCCCAATTAGAAGTCAAATCCGAAGAGAAATCATCCAGGTTGGTATTGCTTGGACTCTTTCAAAACAAAATTAGTTTTAAGTACTTCCTATATGAAATATTTGCAGGTATTTCACCTATTTATGTTTCAAACAAGTGCAACCCCCAAAATAAAAACAAATGACTATTAAAAGAGTAAAAGGAACTAAGTGAATCAGTGAGAAACTATCACTGATATCACTCTCCTTACAAGAAATTAAAATCTGTTGATTACATTCCAAAACAACTAAAATCCCTGTACAGAAAGGTTACAGAATGCTTGGAATTTAATTACGTATCTTTTTAGCAACAGGGCAACAGAGGTGGTGGGTAAACTTACAGAGCTGTCAGATGTTGTAAATTTGCAAGCAGAGATTCCTTCCAATGGATAGTCTTCAGAATATGTAAATGTCTCTAATTTGATTCCCACAAGATGCCTCTCATCTTAAAATGAAATTTGGAGTTATAGATTTCAGTCCTGAATGATATGCCACAACGCATGGCGATGCACCATACAAAACTCAGTTATTCTCATCTGGTTAATGCAGACTATTGTTTACTCTTCTCAGCCCTGACAGGACTACAATACCCAGAAGGCCCGGCTGCAGCAGACAGTGAATGAAACGGTTTGAATGATTACATTTGAAATGACATTGATGGGAGAACAGAAGACAGAGGAGGCAACCACTGAGCTGAGACGACAAAGTAATTGAATCTGTATCCTATATAGGACTGGCTTTAAGTACAACCCTGATCTATTGCACCACCAGTGGAATCTAAACAGGTGGTACAGCTGGGTGTCATGGGACATGTCTTTCCAGCCCGCATTGGCTCTGGGGCTTGCAGTGCAATTTAAAGAGATGCCTTAGCAGCATAAACAAATGTAAAACTCATAGTGGAGCCAAGACATTACAATAAAGAGAGTCATGTTAATTGTTATGGCATTCTGGGATTTGAAGGAAGGATTTTTTTTAACACACTATATTAATTAAAGTATATTGTAAAATATAATATGATATCTTTTAAAGACAAGGGTGCGATGCTTCATAAGTTCTATTTGAATGTCACAAGCATGTGCCCAGAGTGAATGGTCATTCTAATTGCCAGACAATTAATGGGATCTGACTGGACCCCCTGCACTTTTGTTCCATAATTTACAGGGCAGCGTGGATTAAACTCAATCCCCTGCTTATTGAAAACATTAATATTTTAAACAATATCAATTCACCCTCGAAGCAGACCAATTGAAATAACAATCACAGTGCTGTTTTCTAATTGAAACAATTAAGCCTGCATTTTAAATGAAATGAGAGATTTGGCACCAACCTCTTGAGAACGTAAAGAAATCATTACAGATTCTGAATGTTCTTTTTCAACTGAAGTGCTAACTCACTCCGATCAGCATTGTTTAACCCTTTCCAGAAGGGCACGTTTGAATAATTAGTTCACAAAGACACAGGAGAATACAAGTCAATTTAGAGACAACCTTTTGCCATTTAGAATCTGTGAAGCGGGTGATTTTTGAGCCAACGCATAGACCATTGATTCTCAATATTGTGGCCCCACTGAAATATATTTTTATGCCTGTGGACCCCCCCTCACGATGACATAGACAATTGTTATGGCTTTGTACAGAAAATGTGTCACTCATTTTTGCACAGCTCTTGCAATTTAATTATTTATTATACTGTTATAGTAGTCTGTTTATCTAAAGAAATGCATTTGAATAACCGGTATTGGCAGAGCACCCCAAAGGAAGTCTTTTCTTCCGTGCCCAATTTGCCAGACACACATTTTTTCATATGTTTGTTTTTTCATTGTTTCTGCCATCCCTGGAAGAAATTACTTTTTTTTCTGACAGCTGTTTTATTGTATTCTCACCTTATTAAATAACCTGTGATGAAAATACAGATAAACCCCACATTCACTGTGGTACTTCATTTTGATTTGCACCATGGAAAAAAAAATTGGGTCAAGCTTGAAGCAATAATGACGGCATAATATGTCCATGCAATCATTTCTGCTGAATGAAATTAATCAAAATGCAGCACCTTTCACAGATAATAGCATTCACACAATATAAATCAATACAAACAAAGTTAGATAAATGAATCTGTTCCCTAATGCAGTTTGCTACTATGATGGCATTCTGAAAGGCTTATCAACCTTAAACACTTAAAAACCAAAAACATTTTGGTTCTGTTTCGGGAATCTGGTGGAACACAAAACCTGCATGGATTAGGGAAAAGTGTCAGCCATGTGCAGGAGTCTTAGCTCTCTGATTTCAATTGTTTCATGCTAAGAGGTGCCACGTTCAATTCAATGCAGAAATGTATCACTACTACTACTGTATTCATATATATGAAATGGGAATCACACCTAATGGAAATATATGTTAAATTATCCTATGTGAATATTTTCATCTTGGGATCATCAAAAAAGCAACTGCAATTTGATGACAAGTGTTTTAGGCATGCACATAAAATGTACCATGGTTTATATAAAGGGAGTTCAACCAATCTCTTCTGTTTTTTTAATAACATTAGTTAGGGAAATATGTCCTTAACTTGAACCCTTTTCCCACATCTAGTGACCTGTTAACCCTCAGCTGGACAGCAGATGTCCATGTCTCTATTGGTTCATGCAATTGAAATTGAAATTCTATGCCCTATATTCTATAGTTCTCGTGATATTATGTCATCCAGCACCACATAAAATGGAGCATGTTGTGATGATGAAACTGCAGTCAAAGCCCCCCTAAATTACCAGGCAAACAAACGGGGGAAATGTCATGAATCCAATGACTATTACGGCTGACTAATTCAGACTTCAGAGTGTTTAATAACTTGGGGGCGCTTCTCTTGACTTCAGGGCTTGCCAGTATATTAATCGTTTAAATACAAGCCTTGCTCTGAGCAGCTGGAGGTGTTTCGCCAAAATCCTAGAAAAAGCCTGCTGTTGACTGGAGTTACATACTGAAACAACTCCACGGGATCTCATCTTGTCACTGTCGGCACAGAAACCAATATTATATCGCTAGGTAAATGCAAACTGTTTTCATTACACATGACAAGAAGAAACAAAGTCATAAATCTCAGGGAAAACATTGTGGTGTACCTCTGGAAGCCAGAATTAGCTTAAGAAAATACATTGAGCCACATCGGCAGAGATTACATTGTATTGTCTAACAGGGAAGTATTGTATCTGATTCATCAGTGGTTTATTCTACTTTTGGACACTTGCCAACTCTACTAAATGTTTAGAAATAACAAATGTGTGAGCTATGTGTATAATATACCTTTCCATTGCATTGCAATTAATACAGATCTCTAAATTCATTAATTGATTATATGTGACCACATTTTAAGCATTAGTTTATCTCTTTTTTTCCCATTAAGCAAGTTGTTCATATGTATGTGTCCACATGCAAGGAATCCAATGTTTTTATATTGATCACACTTTCCACTACTTGCATTTCCTTTATTAAACAAACTGCCTGCTTACCATTTTATTCCATTGCTTCACTTTATTTGATGACATAAATTAATTACCAGGAAAAGGTGTTACGAAGTGCCATTCGGGGGAATAACTTAAACACAGCCCAGTGTAATATCTTCATTTGTTGTTGTTTTTTTAAAGCTTCTTCAGATGCAGAAAAGAACATTACCATTTAAATGTTTTTTTAATACTGTCAATTTACATTTATATTATAGGATTTCAAAGGAAGCACGGCACTAAAATAATACGTAACCAATTGGTGGGTATCTGCATGAAAATATTCTTGGGGAGCGTAGCTAGAATGTGGACTGAAAAGATGCAGTTATATTGGCAACCCCATCGTTCAGCGTGCCTGGGTTCAATACATGATGAGCAGATGAACTGAAAACCTCAAGCCCACAAAAAAGGTTTCAGTGGAAATTGCTTAATCCATAGATTTCTTTTACCTGTACAACCCTTCCTTTATACCATCCTGACGCCGAATTACCATGAACTCTTGTTATTATTCTATGCGCTGAAAGGGAGCTTTTAGTGACCTCTTGGTTGCAGTCAGGATTTTAAAATGTATTTTTAAAATCTACTATATCTGGCAGTTAATGAGCTGGCCTAGGTATAGTTACATCCCTATTTCTCTCATCAGGAGACAGCAATTCCTAAATGCAGCTCAAGTACATATCCCTGTGTATCTCTTTGTGTTGTCCTTAAAGTTAGCAAAATAATTTAACTTCACAGGAATGCCAAATGTGAAATCCAATAAAACAATAAGTAAAGGTTCTCCTGAGGCGCTCCAGCCCACAGGCGATTCAAAACATGATGGCGTGTAACATGTTAAAACCCTCAATTGTGTTTCAGGCACTTCAGTGGAAGAAAACAATAAATCAGCATCCCACCAATATGTGTCCATCTTCTGCAGACATCCCTGCTTATAGTGATGATTTATTATATTACAGTAGATGTGTTTTGGACATTCTCGATAATAGATGTCTCGTCTGACTTTTTCTGGTCTCTGGTGTCCAAGTATATTTTTATAGCAAAAAAAAATGTGCGGATCTATGTCAATCATGATGATATAGATTGAACAGCTTTAGCTTCTAACTGGGGTGTTCTGCTCTAAAGATGATACTGACTTGATCAGTGGCTGAAGAGGGTGTCTTGTAATCTTTTGCCATGAAACATGCTGATGGGATGCTTAATTGCGAAGCACTAGACGCCACCGGTGCAAACCTACTGGTGCACTACAACTTCAAATGTTAAACTAACTTAAGCTGACAGCCTGGAGATACCAAGCGACTCCAGTGGGTCCCACGTCCTGCAGACGGCACTGAAGTTATTTTATTCATGGCGGATGATGTAGGCTTCGAGAAAAACACATAACAGTGACACATGTCCCTGAACTCTATGGAAATAGAAAAGGTAAAATAATGAGCAGTGAAACAAAATTGGCTGGCGTTTATCACAAATGGAGGAGAAATTTGTTCATATTTGTGACAGTGGTGAAACAATATACAATTACAAACTCGTGTGAATGAAACGTTTACAACTTGTTTATGAAAATACAGTATTGTTGGCAGTCATTTCAATTCACCAGCTCTAATGTTTACAAGTGTAACAAAAAGCCTAATTTATTTTGACATTGCATAAAATTATTAAATATAAATGCAGCTACATATATCACTCTTATCCTAAAAAGAATAAACTAAAATCATGCAGATAGCTATTACAGTGCACTTCCACTACTTTATTTGTGCATGTCAGTGGCGTTTCCGATTGGGGCTCCTGGTGCTTTAACATCCTTTCTCAAACCATCTAGTGTCTTCCTTCAGACAGAGCTGTGGCCTTTATGTTCACAGCAGGATTAATTGAAAACAGCCGAAGGAGAGGACGATCAGAGAGAACCCACCCTCAGGTTAAATGGGGCTTCATGAGATTTCTGAAGGCAATTTATCATACTAATATTTTCTCTCATGTATAATCAGAATAAAGGCAAACTCAAAGGAAACAACACGAGTAATAACATTACCAACTGGTGCAGATGATTGCAGTGCATTACTGTGTGCTACAGGAATTGAAATAACACTCTCACTGAATAGCAGTTTTTAATGCAGTTAACCCATTTCGGGCTCCCGTACAAGTATAATCAAAGCAGGAAATGCATGAAGGTTTTAAATAATAATTCCATATTTGTCTTAATGAAAACATACACAACATGTTGTGTGTAGCAGAAACAAATAGCACCTAGCATTGTCTATATACAAAAAGTTAGCCCCTGCAACATTTTGTTATTGCTGATTTCAAAACGATCAGTGCGCCGTGGAGAGTGCAGGCCTATTCTCAGTCTTGTTTCAATATTTATCCAAGCTGCGTTTGAACAGAAGGAAATTTCAATAAATAATATAAGTTAGCTAACTAAAGCCCACTGCTATTGACACGCACGCACATATAACGTCAGTGTTTTCATAAAAAAAGCCATGGTGCAAGTTAAAAATCTATTTGCTAATTTCCTTGTTTATTTTCAATACGGTATCGGTTCTCGGTTTTTAATCTGAAACCCCTCAGTTGCTCTGTGCTCACAGCATCCTGCGCTGGTATACATGTTCAGTAACCCTGGCAGAGTGAGAATACAATAAAAAATCTAGCTCCCATTTGTCAGAGGTGTCAGCCTAAATATAGGCTTCGATACAGCTATGCCAACATACAGTGTGCATTTGTGATCTTGTTCTTGTAGTTGGTTTATAAAGATACCTCCCTACTGTCCATGCAGGCACTGGTCAGTCTGTTTCTTCTAAATCAGTCATGAGTTCAGCTTCATTTATTCAACATCTCACAGATCCACACAAACGCCTCATCAGAAAAATAAAAACACATAGCCAACTGTTAACAACCCGCCGGTATATGTTTCTGGGTTCACACTGTCACGTAGTCTGGATTCTTTTCTTTGCCTACAACTCTCTCTATCCTTTGTCTCATTTTGAGTTATTAATTTATTTTGCCACACTGTATAATCTATTGCAGCATTCTGTCTCCATTTTACTGCTCTACACTGAGTACCTTTGTGCACTGTGGTGTTTTTTTTATAGTCCCCTGTAATTTTGTAATGCACTTATGTTGATGAATGGGAGTTTCCTCATACACAGGCATGAGTCAATAATATTTCTTTTAGGCCAGCTATAGATTTTTAATGGAGTGTGAGCCATGCCTTGTTTCGGTGACTGTTGAATGTAACAGGCGTGTTTGTCTTGCCTCAAAACTCTCACCACCTCCTGCCTCTTCGAATAAGTAATAAATCAAACCCACAAGGCTACAGTCTCTTCTTCACAAGAGGAGCCAACATGAATTTCATCGATATTTACCTTTTGTTTTTCTCAATTTCACCTGTCACAAAGGAGGCAAACAGAGATTTGTTTACAATCTCGTCAAAGAAATATATTAATGTGTTGGATTGAAGCCAGAATTGAAGCTCTCTCTCTCCTAATAGCACTGGTGTTGCTGTTGTGGTTTTTCACTCAGCATGAGAGCGTACATATTGACAGTCTTAGCACTGATGGCAGTCGACTAAGTATCCTCTGTGTCTGGACACCGCGGCTGTATAAGATGACACAAGTCATGCGATGGAATTGAAAGAGGTCAGCTCTTGATAACACAGAAAAAGAAACAATTTCTGATTGTGACCACTGGAGGATAAATACATGTGTCTGAATTCAGACTTCAAGACGGCAAAAGCATGTTAGAGCAAGCATGTTCAAAGCATGGGGAAAGGTCCATGCTTTTAATACAGCACAAGATGATTAATCCTCATAAATCATTTAGCTGAATTTGGTTGAAAAGTCTTCAGTCATCCTCAAGTTCTTATTTTAGTTCATCATATTAATATTGTAATTATCTCTACATTTTATTCTCTTAATTAGCCTTTTGACATCCCTGACAATGGTTGGTGGGTTAAGCACACAATGTATTCTTTTTTAAATCACCCATCTTCTTGGCAACATTATCACATAACACTGTTTACAAACATGGCCTCCCATTGTTTGTTGGTATAATAAATTGCAGTCAGAGCAAGGTTATATTTTCCAACCCATTCACAGTAATTTTGAAATTCAAAATATACGCCAGGGAAATGGCAATTAGTTTAATCGAACGTTTAATGAATGGAAGACTATTAATCAACTTAATTACTGTGAACTCCATTTTTAGTCACACTGACATTTTCTAGACTTTGACTGAAAAAAAAATCTAACGTAACAATAATTGTAAAAGAGCAGAAAACAGTTTCAAAACCATCATTCGTTATATATGCATGTATCCATTTGTCTTATATTTATCTCATATGGTCAAGCCATATTGAAAAGACAGCATGATTTATTTTTCTGTCAATGACTGCAAGGCTGGCATGTGGAACAACTTTTGTCTCCAAGATTTGTTTACTTGCCTTCAGTCTTTCTGGTTAGTCGGCTTGTTTTAAAATTCACTTTTCCTTTACAGAAGATTACACCCCTTCAGGAAATCTCCTTGATGTTTGAAGTACAATAGTCATTTTACAATATACTCAGTCAAGTGAGTGCAGAATCTAATGGTGCTTTCTAAGATTCTGTTTCTTTCCTTTCTCAAAGTTTCACATAGTCTCCCATGCAGGTGTCTACACTTTCTTTGGGGAAATAATTACCCAAGACAAGCAGGAAACTGGCTCAGAACTTTACCAGAACCGCCACGAAATCACCCAGATCAAAGACAGCCATAAAGTGCTCCCTGCAAAGCTGTTGAATTAATAGCATTTTGCTTGTTGTACAAAAGTCCCTGTCATTGCCAGTGTCCCCGGTACCAGCGGCTTATTTGGATTTTTACTGTTGTGTCAGGGAAATGTCATGGAACATGAAGTTAATGTACAGCCACTTAAAAACAGAAGAGGAAAAATACTGTGGTAGTACCGAAGAATATATTTCTGGCACAAATTTATAACCCTTCAATATTACCCCTCACATTATATTTCAGGGTCTTTTCCCATCTTAAAATTTTATTTGGCATACCATGGGATATGGTAGATAAGATCGAAACTATTATTAAATGATATTCAAGCTTCTGGCCAAAAGCTGTTTTAAGGAATGAATGCATGCATAGAGACAGTTAAAAAATGAAATATTATTAAATTATGAAATTGCTAAAACGGTAAAGGAGACACAATTGTTCTCCCCCATTATAAAAAGGTGGCTATATTAGGTTAGAAATATAAATAAAAGCTTCAGCATTATGCAACATTAAAATAACACAGAAACCATTCCTGAAGCATGTGTCTAAACAATTAAAAAACTAAGAAAGCAACAACAGCAACAACATTGACACTGTAAAATACAACAGAATTATTTGAGGATGATAACTTATATGCTGTGGGTTGCAGTGCATGATTTTTACTTAAGGCAAGAGGCTTGTTATGAAAGTAATCATATTATGGCTCTGCAGTCTATCACTGCAAACAACAGGGAAGAGGTCAACTGCTAAACACCAGGGAAGGATATGGTTTGCAGTGCTGTGTTGCCATCTGCTGGGAAAACTGTACTAGTGGAGGCTGGCATTGTGTTAAAGTTCAAGATTTGAACATTGATAAATACAGCTGCCTTAGCTGGTTAGTGAAAAGGGAGAGGTTTTACTTTTTAGAGTCAAATATTGCATGTTTCACGAACATACAGCTCTCACGAATAACTCGGCTATCTGTATGTATTACTCAAATACTTCTGACTCACATAGGAAATATATAATAGACTTAATTTTTATGAGGCAATTAAATACTAAACTAAAGCAAGATCATGCCTAATTGTATAGATGTATGTACATTTGCAATATACATTCATATATTTGAATCAATAATGAATAAGGTGCTTGCATGGGACTCCTGAAATCAACAGTAAGTACTGTAGTACAACAATCAAATCAGCTCTCTTTTAAAGTTTGTTTCATGCTGTGAAAGCCCACATGTACTCACTCTAAAGTGGTTCTCTCTGCACTAATGGCTGTTTTAAAAAAGAAAGTATCCATTAAATAAAGTGAATAGAAAGCCCTTCAAACAGCATTAAAAGTAGACTCAAGATATTTCTCCCCCACATTTCCTCAGTTTCCCCCTGGTTAATTTCCCCCCTTTCAAACAGATTCAAGAATCACAGGCAGGAAATTAAAAGAAAAAAATAATGAAATCAATCTATTACTGTGAATGGAAACCCATTAAAAACTCACCAGAAAAGAAATGAATTGTTTCAACACTGCATAAACATATCTCCAAAAGATCAAAGCCAATAAAATGTAATTTCATCGATTGAGATTTTGAAATGCACCATCAACGGTTACATCCGTGCCATGCGGGGGAAATTGTTTTTAAAATGTAGCAAAATGGTAAATTAAATACAATAATGATATTGTCAGGGGAATTTAAATTATGGATGTTAGAAATGTAATATTTGTTTTAAAGGCAGTGCAATTCAGATCTGATGAAAAAGGAATATGTTTTACTGAATCAATTCAATTGAAGGCTAGAGCACAAAGTGTAATGTCACTGTTCAATCTTTGCTATATACAGATCTTTTATGGGCACAGTAAAAATTTCCATAAAATGCAACCGGACCATAATAGTGTTTCCGAAAGCTTTTCTCCAAGCTGTTCCCTTCCCATGGGGCTATAACCACTGTCAATACATCACACCATCCCTCCCCATGAAAAGCACATTTCCTTGCATCAAACTGAGGTATCTTAGCACAACACAGGATGCAACATCAGAATATAAAATATACCTGCAGAATCACACAGCATGAGAAACAGCAGAGCGGTTTTGCAGTCTAAAACACACTCAAAAAAGAATAATTTGTAATATATATATATATATATATATATATATATAAAAGCATTTATAATAATAGTATAACATGCAGTACATGGTTTTGGATTGCATACAAATATATTCAGCAAAAAAAGAAATCCCTTTTTCACGACACTGTATTTTAAAGATTATTTTGTAAAAATCCAAATAACTTTACAGATCTTTATTATAAAGGGTTTAAACATTTTTTTCCATGCTTGTTCAATGAACCATAAACAATGAATGAACATGCACCTGTGGAACGGTCATTAAGACACTAATAGCTTACAGGCGTTAGGAAATTAAGGTCACAGTTATACAAACTTAGGACACTAAAGAGGCCTTTCTACTGACTCTGAAAAACACCAAAGAAAGATGCCCAGGGTCCCTGCTCATCTGCGTGAACGTGTCTTAGGCATGCTGCAAGGAGGCATGAGGACTGCAGATGTGGCCAGGGCAATAAATGGCAATGTCCGTACTGTGAGGCGCCTACAGCGCTACAGGGAGAGAGGAAGGACAGCTGATCGTCTTCGCAGTGGCAGAACACTTGTAACAACACCTGCACAGGATCGGTACATCTGAATATCACACCTACGGGACAGGTACAGGAAGGCAACAACAACTGCCCGAGTCACACCAGGAACGCGCAATCCCTCCATCAGTGCTCAGACTGTCTGCAATAGGATGAGAGAGGCTGGACTGAGGGCTTGTAGGCCTGTTGTCTGGTGAGGACCTGCCTTACATCACCGGCAACAGCGTCACCTATGGGCACAAACCCGCCTTCGCTGGACGTGATTTCCTGCAAGACAGGAATGTCAGTGTTCTGCCATGGCCAGCGAGGAGCACGGATCTCAACCCCATTGAGCACGTCTGGGACCTGTTGGATCGGAGGGTGAGGGCTAGGGCCATTCCCCCAGAAATGTCCGGGAACTTGCAAGTGCCGGTGGAAGAGTGGGGTAACATCTCACACAAGAACTGTCAGATCTGGGTCGGTCCATGAGGAGGAGATGCACTGCAGCACTTAATGCATCTGGTGGCCACACAGATACTGACTGTTACTTTTGATTTTGACCCCCCTTTGTTCAGGGACACATTATTCCATTTCTGTTAGTCACGTGTCTGTGAAACTTGTTATTTATGTCTTAGTTGTTGAATCTTTTTATATTCATACAAATATTTACACGTTAAGTTTGCTGAAAATAAAAGCAGTTGAAAGTGAGAGGACGTTTCTTTTTTTTTTATGAGTATACAAAGAAAATGAAACGTCTTTAATTCTGTCCATCCATCCGATTCTGTTGGGATCTGTTCTAGCAGCAGGAAAGACAAATCGCTACTTTAGTCTCATGAGTTTTAGGAGCAGATTGACCTTTCTTTGGTGGAAAGGGGCCGCTGATCAGTAACAGTGTCTATGGAGAGATTGCCTTAAAAAACACACTTCTCAGACATTTGTATTCCCACAGTGACATTTGCCCATCTGCAAAGTCATAGCTGGTCAACTGCACACGTTATTGGGCTTTGCTGTACGCTGCAATTGAGACAACCCTGGTGGAAACTAGTTCAGCTGTAAGTATTTGACGTACATGTCCTGATGCAATTATAAACTCACAGATTAAAATGTGTGTAGATCAGCAGCCTGGAGTGTCTGACAGTTGCTCAGTCGAGGCACGGTTATGTAAATAATTGTGACCACAATGTGTAGTGAAAACAAAACACTTTCCAGATGTAAAAACAACACACTCATAAATAAGCACACAGCATGCAGTGCCAATGCGGTTTTCTTTCTCTAGCAAAGGTTTTACAGATATTAGTAGTGTTTACTTCTGATCCCCATGTGGAGACATTAACACCCCCTCCCCTCCACAGGAAATTAGACTTTCGCCAATTTCTGCAGCTTCTCGACAGCTGAGCAAGAAGCACAATGAGATTTGACATTCCCATTTCACAGGGTAATTGGGTCTCTTTTTGTTAAAATCCACTGATGCATTTTTGGTTCGTTCTCATCTCCTCTGCTGAACTATTTCATACAGTTTGCTTGTGACAAAAGAGGATGCTGAATTAGTGTTGCTCTATTATCTGGGAGAGGCGATTATCACTCTTTAACCATATTCTGCATCTGGTCTTGGGTGTTTAAGGCAAGGATAATATTCATGTAAACAGAAGCTTTAGTGTCACACAGTGGGGGAAGTTTTAAATTACAAGTCATTCTGCCTAAAATGTGTTTGCTTGGTACATTAAATAACTAAACAAGAAAACATCTGCCCCCAGAAAATGGTGCCATTAAACTAGGTCAAAATATAAAATTAAAAGGAAATTGTTAGTGTTAATTAAGTGTGTGAAAGCATTTCATAGGACTTATTTCAAAGACAAAATTACCTTTAAAAATAGTTTAATACAGTGCCTATATAAAATCTTTACCTCCTTGTACTTTTTTCATTTGATGTCAGTGCCTCAGAGTTCCATTTATCAACAGACAACTCTACACTATTAAGGGGGAAAAATGTTTTCAAAAATAAATTAAAAACTATTTAAAAATATAATAATTGGATAGGTGACCACCTACCCAAGTTCTTGTGGCAGCAGTTAGAGCTGGTAGTGTTGGGATAAGTGATAATCATCCCCATCACACGTAGCCGTCGCAGAGTGTTTGCTTGCTTCAAACATTGCATTGAAGACAAAAATTTCAATTTTAATTTCATCAGACCACAAAACTTTTTGCCACTCGGCTACAGAATCTCCTAACTTTTCTTGAATTCTTCAAATGGGATTCAAGATGGGCTTTGAGTCCCATACAGGCCAGATCTGTGGAGTGCTGGGGATAATGTCTCATGCACACTTTGGCCAGTCTTAGGAAAATAAAAGCCTGTAGCTCCTGTAAAGTTGCCATTTGCCTCTTGGTAGCATCTTTGATCCATCTCCTTCTTGCTCGGTCATCCAGTTTGGAGGGTCTTGGCAGTGTCTCCACTTCTTGTGCTTCAAGGCCTTTATTTAAATATATATCCATTCCCTGAACTGTGCATTTTTAACAGTGCTCTCATTAAAAAGCACAAAGTTACTTTGAAAGCTCCTTGACACTAACGGTTGAGTCTGTGCTTTGAAATACACAACTCAGCAGCTACAGGAGCGGATCAATTCACCCTGAAATCAAAGAATTTAACGCAGGTGGAAGGCACTTAATTTAGTGTGATTTGGATGAAGATCTCTTACACCTGAGCTAATTTAGGATTGCAATTCAAGGGAGGTGGACACTTAATCCAACCAAGCTATTTCAGTTTAACGTTCAACACATTTCTAGAATTGTCTAACCACACAGGACAGCCCCAGCAGATCCCAACTGAACACCGTTCACAGGTGTTCAGCAGCCCTTAAATGAGACAACCATCCGTTTAAGTTTCTACCAAGTAATGCAAGTTTGCCTTCTAGTTTAAAGATCTATGATCATTGAATTACTCCCAGGAGGAAAGGACATTGATCCTGCCAACAGACTGGATTGCCTTAGTTTATTTGCACTTGCTATAAATAATGTGAAGAAATATAATGGAGGTAAAAGGTCTGAACCATGTGTGTTAAAGCAGACTAGTTTTTAATTATAAAGTTTTGAAACATGACTTTACATCAACACTTGCAGTTCTTTTCTTTTTTGGAGTCATTACACCGTTTATAAGTCCAGTTTATAAAAATGCTGTTAAATAAAATGTATGAAAGTTTAACTGGCATTCAATTTTAGAACAATCATGGCATCTTCAGATGGGAATGGTTTTAAGATTGATTTTTCTTTTTTTTTTATGAATCTACCTCTCTGCACTGCTTAATATCAACACTGAAATGGAGCTGGATAAAACAAAGGGAACTAACACTAAAGCAAGTACATTGAAAAAGCAGCAGCTCACTCTTAAATTGTCCAACTGGATACGACTAATTTGTATTCCATTCCCATGCTCTGCCTCAATTACAATAATTTCCACTATCATTGTGGTAAATACAGCACCACAGAACCAGAAATTGCACAAAAAACACAAATGTCAACTTGTTTTTCAGACTTGAAATAAGGATTATGAATTGCTTTACAATTTTCATTTCAATACTAGAAAACCAAGATATTGCATCAGCGCCTATAGCTCAGAGGAGTCTATGCTGAAGTGCATTCGGTAATGATCAGAGATGTGCCGCTGTTATCTTCTAAAGCCAAATCGAGCATTAGCGTGCCTCGCTAGAGAGCATCTAGATTTTCCAAAAGCATTTTGTATTCTCGCACATTGACGAATCCTGCTGGTTGAATTCAAATCTTTCATTGCAGCATTTGAGAAGAGAGGCTGTGGGACACCACCACAGATTTTAAAACCACTACAGGAAGTATGAAAGTTACATGATTCCCCTGCCTTGCCTTTATTTCTCTGCTTCACTACAGATAACATCCATACATCTATTCAACACACACAGGAACCATCCCTTCCTGAAGGCCACCTCAATTTGAGCCAATAAACGGGTAAGAACTTCAAAGCACCTGGAATATTCCGCTGCACTACCCCAGAGCCAGTCACACAAGTCAACAGAACATTTTAGTTAAGATAATGCAACCTTTATTTACAAAACATGTATTACTTCATGCCATGCGCCATGATCCCATAATAGAATCAATGCTTCAAGTTTTACAAGTATAACTTTTTAAAAAGAAAAGAAAAAAGAAAAGAAAAAGCAAGCAAAGGTTTTAGAACTTACAAGTTTAAAAGCTCAGAACCGAAATGTATCCATTTCCTTAAACTACCAATTCTGAAACTGCTAAAAAGGGACAGAAAATACACTGATATTACAGCAAACTGCACAGAGAAACTGTACACTAAGGTTCTAGTACACGACTGTTCCGAGAGCTCGGGAGGTTAGGAAGCCTAAAGTATATACAAATAATTGTGCCACAATACTTAACAAAAAGTAGTCCACTTATTATACATGAAAACTCTTTATACACACTTGGGCCCCCAAAAAAGGAGGCCGATAGCAATGAAGGGCTTTGCGGCTGCGACTCATTTGCGATTGCTCTTTATTCTCTCCAGCCTCTTTTTCAAGTCGTCCAGGTTGGCGGTGGAGGAGGCCGAGCCCAGGCTCTGCGACTGCGACTGGCCGGACTCCAGCTCCTGGTGGCATGTCTCCCGCGACTCCTTGAGCTGAGAGAGTTTACTGTGCAGCATGTCGGTGGAGGAGGCCACGGTGGGCGCCGAGGGTTTGGACAGCAGGGAGGTCAAGGGAGGCCGCTCTTCCTGCTGCTGCGATCACAGAGACAAGGGTTTACTGAGCAGCTCGTTATTAAGAGGAGCTCAGACACTGCTTGATGAGGAAAATGTAATAAAAGAAAGCGTGTCTTATAGGTCTCTGGTTGCCAATCAGCCTCCGTGATGAACGACTAGGGCAGCATCTCCATCAAGACCAAATACTTCACTAAATAAAAGCAAAGCTTAGGGGACAATGGTCTACATTCTGCTAGAGCATGTAGAATGAAACCCGCTGCTTCTAACTTCTGGGGACACAATTCTACATACTCTATTAAATCCAGAAAACAATTTCCTGAGGAGAATTTTTGAAGCAGGTAGTCACACAACTTCTCAACTTTGACTAGCTATTCTAATTATGTAACAATTTAAAAATCTGATAAAGTTGCTTGAAAATGTAGAATCCCCATCATTTCCACAATAAAACACCCTTTCAAATTTTTTCTAGCAACATGTAGTGTTTTCAGCTTTAGATAAACATTACTTAACTTCCTTCATTAAGAATCTATAAATGCCTTTACATTTAAAACATACCTTAGAATTATTTTCCAGTCCATGACGTTGCCTCAATATCTGTAACCTGCCCCAATACACTGCTGGCTTGACATCCTCTCCGTTTGTATTTACTGGGACAGAAGTGGAGCTTGGCACGAATGCAGACGTATCTGTAGGGTGTTGGGGAATTACTGTGGAAACAGAGCAAACGTTGGTATTCAAAAGGATGTCAGGTGGGCTGAGCTTCAGCCTTCATCACTGATGGAGTATCGCTCTAGTCTCCTCCAGTCAGTTTAGATTGTGCTGTAGAAAAGATCCCACCGTACCTGGATACAGGGGAGCTTTAACAGAGCTGGGACAGCACTAGTCTTGGACTGTCCCATGCAATTGTAGGTGGAGTATTCCCAGATTTAATGCTAATCAAGGTCTGTGAAACCAGCGGATCTGTCAATCAGAACTGGGTCGTTCACAACGCAGTGGATACCTGTATTTGAGGGCTGAATCCTTCCCTTGCCCTCGCGCTCAGACTCGATCATGCGGAGGCCTCGTTCCACGTAGCTCTGGAAGAACTGGGAGGTGTTTTTCAGGAAAGGCTCGATGTCGGCATCGGAGTACTTCTGCTTGTATTCATACAGTTCCGTGAGGCCCTGTGGGCAAAACAGGCAAGTATTTAAAAATACACAAGCAATGAGAGAAACTAATTTTAAAACCACTACAATGCACTTGAGTGGTAATAAAGGGTCTGATTGTCAGCAGCTTAGAGAGACTGAATCAAGGACTATTGTTCCAGCCGAGTGAAAGATATTTATACGGTTTGCTTTCAGAGCCCTAATGGAGCAGCTGCCTGTGCTTCAGCAGAGCATTCATTTCTAAAAACAAGCAAATACCGAGTAAAACAGGTCCAATTCCTAAATTTTTTAACTGCCTCAAAATGCAGCAGGTTCCCTCCCCCCACAGTAAACCTGGTCAGCATTTTAAACTAATTTCATGCAAAAGCAGCAGCTGAACACATCAGAATATATGGGGGAGAAAAAACCCACCACCTACCTCTTTTGTGTTTTCCTTGGAGCCGACCTTCTTAAAGATTTCTGACAGGATGTCACTCACTTTAGCTTTAGACATCTTTTCATCCTAAAAGTCAAGACAAACATTGTTCAGTTTACACCACTGTCAGTCAATCTGCCGCACTTTAGAGCGGACACCAGCTGAAATCACAAACCGAGATGATTGTGTAAGATTTGAAATCGGTCCATGCTATTAAATGACAGTGCAAACCAGGACACTGTGTAGAAGACGAGCGAGCGAGCGACCGTACCGTCCTGATGGCTCCTTTCTCTGTGTCCTTGTCTGACTTGGTGCTGGAGGGATCGTTTGAGTGTTTGACGACCCGTCTGAGATGCGCCTCCAGCTCCGACTCATTCTTGTTTTCAATCATCGTCAAGTGATCCAAGATCTGCACAATAAAGATAAATCAAAGACACTGGATTGGATCTACATTGTTTTAGTCAATTCACAAAGCCAACACTTTGGGCAAAAACGAGTTCTCCTCAGACACCAGCTTTACAAATCTTATCCATTCGGGCCGACAGACCTTGGACCCGGTCAGTCGGCACAGCGTGTGCAGCAGCGTCTTCATGGTCCTGTGAGGAACTTCACTCTTCAGCTGCTTTAACTTCTCCTTAGGAAAGATTTTCATGAAGTTATGGACATCCAGCAGGATTCGGTCCAGGTTGATGCTATTGATAGTCTCTGGAAGGAGGCGGATCATTCGCCACAGACACTGTGGACAGACACACAGCAGGGGCGGGTGTTACAGAGCAGCAGCAGCAGATTCGAATGTACACCATACAGAATATGAAATGTCAACGTTTATTTTGCAACGGATAAACAGGATTACCTTCATGATGAGTTCTGAGAACTTGGGCGAGCTGGCTGTGGCAAGAAGGCTGTCCTGCAGCAGCACAAGCAGCGCACTGTTAAAAGACATCAGAAAAACCGTTCACAATGCCTTGAAAAATACCCACTTTTTAAAAGCAAAAATAGTTTCAGTCCAGGTATTCTAGCCTATAGGACAACACGGGGAACAAACCTACCTCAAAATATTAGTCTGGTCCGACTTCTCCAGAACCTTCACCACCAGCAGATTCACGGATCTGATGAGCTGCTGTCCGTCTTCCAAGTCCTCCACTCGCGTGTCCAGCATCAGCGTGATGAGGCCGTGCATGAGGTCCTTCAGAACGCCCATGGATGCCTCTCGAGCCAAACTCTCCAGGTAGAAGAGCTGAGACCACAGACAAGCAGAGCCTTAGACTGCAGGACAGAAGCCCGTTTCTATGCAGCCCTCTAGAGGAGAGCGACAATCCTGTATCCGAGTCAGATGGCCCCTGTGCACATTGGCTTGTCATCAGGAATCTGACAAGCAGCTTCGCCACTGCAAAGCCACTTGAAACGCAGGTGCAACTCATCACTCTCGCATACAGGACAATATCAAACCATAATAGCAAATCGCCAAGTAAAGCATGAAGGACACAAATCAAAGGAGGAGGAAAGATTTTGGGTTTAGCAGCTTTTGAGTTTAAAATATTTCTGGCCTAGAGAAATTCCAGTCAAAGGCAAAAGGACAGCGTTCCCAATCAACTAAACAGTGAATATTCAAACTGACCAAGCGAGATCCAGGTCTGCTGCGATGCCTACAGGACTAAACCACGTACCGAGAGCATGTTGCCAATGATGCAGCTGTACAGCTTGGCGATGTCGTCCTTGCCCAGCCGCTCGTCAGCCATGTGCTTGTTGTAGATGAGACGCAGCTGCATGAATGTCGCGATCAGGAACTGATCGATATGGCCAGACATGGCTTCAGCCTTGTCCTCCTGCCGCAAAACTTCATCAATCTAGGGGGTAGAAGGTGAATTAAAACTTAGTGTTTCAAGAACCCCCAACTTCAACAAGTTATACAAACAATAGTCATGGTGTGTACCTGTGCCAAGGCTTGGATGCTTGTGTTGATGTCTCCACTTGCCACTTGTGAGATCACAAAGTTGATGGTGGACGCGGTGCTACTGTGCATGTCATCAAAATGCGGAGAGACTGCACGGACTCTGTAGACACACAAAAACAAATACTAAAGAGTTGCAAAAGCATCCAGCGATTGACAAATAATCAATCTGGGTGAAGGCACTGCAGAATGGCATCTATCAACTTCCAGGAAAACTGAATAATTGAAAAAGCACTAAAGCCATTAAACAGGCTCGCTGGGATTCCTGCACAGAACTTCACAAAACTTCTCCCAGGAAGACAATACTACATTAACCATAAGAAAAACATTATAAATAAACCATGCAGCGAGCTTACTTCGGCTCTGGGATCAAGACCGGCTCCAACAGCTCGTCCAGTTTGTGCTGCACCAGGTCGGGCAGCTCGCTGACCCGCGTGTGGTCGTTCTCGATAACGTCGAGGTCCAGCTGGAACTCTTTTGGGATAGACGGTGCTGACAGCTCCGGGTGTGCGTTTTGAGAGCGGGCTTGACTGTTCGGGGGAGAAGATGTGCTCATTAGAAATATTCATGATATTATCGTAAAATGTAAGAGACTGGTGAATGACAGGGAAAAAAAAAAGACTGACTATAGTACCTTACAATGCCAAAGTGTTATTCTGGGCAATTTTTAAAGTGCCTCATCAGTACTGTTCTTTGGCAAAATTAAGTGAAATGTTAGAGGTTTTGTTTAAAGTCCACTGGGTCAACTGCAACACACCAAATGCTGGGCAATATGCCATAGTTAGTACCTGAGGACTAGAATAAGGCAAGTGCACTAGTCATCACTAATGCAACAAACTTACAGATAATGTAGCCATGTTACCGGTGACTACATTGTGGAAGCGGCTATTGTCTTTTCATGCAGTGTACGCTGTGCATTGATATTATAAATGCATACAGCAAAAGTTAAAAGGGTGAAGTAGAATCTCATTTATATTCTTGGATTTGGTTTAGTTTGCAATTGACCCATTTTATTATTTTTATTCCGTTCGGTCAAATCCGAGATGTTATACTTACATCCTATATGTACGATACATTATTCTGTCCATGGAAAGCAGTGAAAGAAGTCAGAAAGCACACTTAGAGAAGAGAACACGCTCGAGACCAAGATCAACGCAGGCAAAAAAAAAAGCAAGCAAATGAGAAATGTTAATTACTACGCAAAGAATAAAAGCATGCAGGACCACAGATAAATAGGACCGACGACATAACTTGAAATGGCATGAAGTGATGCTGTATAAAAACAATGCCACATACTTTAACTTGGAAGGTACTTCGTCGGGAGGGGGCTTCCGCATTAAACTTGCATTCTGGTTTCCGCCCTGCACTCTCTGGGGTTTCTCTTCCACTTGCTTGACAGGCACAGGGGTTTTCTTAGCAGATCGCTTGATTCTCTCCTCTAACATACTCATCTCCTTCTCCGACAGCTATTCACATAATTTACAAAAACGTAGGAGAAAAAAAAAAAAAAAAAAAAAAAAAAGAGTACTAAACAATTTGAATCTGCAGTATTGACTTTCAAGCACACAAGCCTAAACAGCACTGAGGAGGGGTATTCTTGAAGATGTTCATGAACGTTTCATAGTATTAAGCAATTTGGAAATCCCACTAAATCAAAGAATCCTAATTTAACACAAGGAAATCGTGCATCTTAAAGTGAGTCAGTTTAACAGTAACCAAGTTTGCTTTTTAATCAATTCAGATCGGTCTTGTTGCTTTGATTACTTGAAAGGGGTCATGAACTGACCTTTTTTTTTTTGTACTGTTCTCGGAGGTCCACTTATAAATGTAAAAATCTTGATAACATCAAAAAACATCATAATTTAGAAGTAACAGGCTATTTCCTGTCCTGTTTTGACCCCCCTCATCAGAACACACCATTTGAATAGGCGTGGCGGATTGTAGACTCGGAAGTAAACGCCCACTGGTATGATTGGCTGACAGTTTTGCATATTTACAAATGTTCAACTCCCCCGTCAGTACAGGTGTATAATTGTTTTGAAAACTGCATGTATGTTTGACAGCCTACATCCTTCAGAGATGGACGCTACTGTGATTTAGGTTAAAAACGCATAAATACTCAGTACATATCAAACGATCTGTAATAACAGACAAAGCAATAGTGACGGGAATTTTGAGTTCTCAGTTCATGACCCCTTTAACCTTCTTTAGTTCAAAGTAACTAGTTAGACTGATCCAGAGTGAATACTGAAGTACAGTGGATGCAACTTCCTAACAAAACAAATCTGCAGAGAGATTTTAAATAAATAACCCTGTGAACTCACATTTCCGATGAGCTTGAAAACCTGGTCTCCACAGACATTATACACAGCCAGCACCGTGTTCAGAGCAGCGTTGCGGACCGATGTGTCGCGATCACCGATATGAACAGCAATCTCTTTAAGTGCCTTTGCTGCTGTCGGCTGGCAAACATTCATGCCATAAGACTCAATTAAACAGCCCAGTTCTTCAAGACATTCTGGAGGGATAAAGAAATTAACAAAAGGAGAAATAAAAAGTCTTTAGGGAGTGAGGGGGGAGAATTGTTCTTGCTCAAAATTAAACTTATTTGGAAAAAATCAGAAGGGTGCAGTGTTTCCAAATCCAAAAGGCTACAACCAAGAGATGGCACGGGTGCATGCGGAGCCTCTGAAACCTTACCGGCTCGCTGCTTGGAGTTCTTGGACTTCGTGCCGTCCATCAAGAACGTGAAGACCTTGCTGGCAGGATAGACCTTGCACAGCATGTTGAGAATACCACGCACGTCCTTGCGCACCACATCTTTCGATTCCCCAACCTGTGAAGACAATATTTAGGAGGTCAATGAAAGTACACTAAGCTAATAAAGAGATGCACGCACTCCGAGTCTGTCATCACTGACAACCCGATTGAAGCAAGTGTGACACCAGCGCAACTCATTAAATCTTTTGATTACATTCCGGCTGAATAACAGATTGTAGAAGGGTTAGGAGAATAAAAACATAAGTTATTCTCATTTGAAAATCAATATCATGGCTTGAGGGGGAGGATTCATCGACATGCAACAGTAATCTCCATGCAGTCTGGGCTTCATAGGAAATACTGACCTTGTGAACTCTATTTTAGTTTTTCAAATCAATCAAAAAGGCTGTCCTAATGCGATTCACTGAAATGAGTGGCTTACTTTGAGGATCAGGTAGGGAATGAAGGATGAGGCCTCATATTCATTCAGGTGGTAGTTGTCCCGGCTGAGCATCGAGAAGAGCTGCTTGAGGTACTCCAGCGCCTTCATCAGCACACTGGTGTTGGTGTCGAAGAAGCGGAGCGTGAACCACTTGAGAATCAGGTCCAGGCAGCCGACTGTGGCCTCCTTCTCTTCCTCCATGTGCTTTGGGGTGAAGAGGGACGGCAAATCACATCAATATACTTTTTTTTTTTTTTTTAAGTGAAATACGAGCATTAGACATTTTTCACTAGCGACGGTGGGGGAAACTGAAATATACCTCAATCATAGCAGTCAAAGCTTTGATGTGATGCTGGAAATCGAAGTGGAACAACTCATCTTGGAGCCACTTGGCAACACAGCTGGACATCTGGGTCTTCAACTGCTCGACGTACTCGTCTCGGGGAGTCATGAAGTTCCATTTTAAGATCTGCAAAAACAACATTTTACCCGTTGCATTCCTGCCTGCACCACTCTGTCCGAGACCTACAAGACAGAAGAGTTCAGTCCTTACCTTAAGGGCCCTTTCCTCTTTCATCCTCTGCTCCTTGCCATTAGAGATCAAGATGAACATGGGACCAGATTTGTCCTCTTCTTCCTTGGGATTAGCCTTGACTGGGGCCTTCTTCCCAAGAGCACCCTAGAAGCCATAAGAAAAACAGTTGATATAATCTGTTTTAAAACATACAAACCCTCCACAGGCTACAGGTTGCTTTCAGGGCTTCACAGACCTGATACTTGGGACACCCCCTGTGTTATCTTTTCCATACTAGCTCTTAATTTAATCAGGCATTGTAATTGTTTTCAGCTCCAAACAGTTGAAGATTAACAGTTAATTTCAGAGTGAGATCTCCAGCTGTTCAAGTACTGAAAACAATTGAAAATGTCCAATTAAGCAAATTATACCATAGTTATACATAATCTGAGAATACATCTTAAGTAACAAGGGCCGCAGCTGGTGGGACATGCAGACCAGAGCAGACACATGGGGTCTTTATGGACCAGAAGTCGTGCAGTGAAGTGATCAGTGTCTACCAATATTAAAATGCCTTTATCAGATTCTAAAACACATTTTAAATGGTGGAATAGATAAACATTAATATATACTCTTAACTCCCACCCACCCCGTGCAAAAATGTGCCACACAACATGCATAAAGTGGAGAGGTCCTTCCCCTTCTTCCATGTTTGTATTAAAAGTACCTGTTTACTCTGCTTCCCTTTTGACAGCTTGTTAGGTTTACTGAGACTATTATCCATTCCCATGCCGTCATTACAATCTTGCGAAGCTGTCTACCAATACAAAAGTGACCATTCGCTCATGAGCAACACAGAATCCAGTGGCACTGTTGCAGCTCCACAGGCAGACAAGTTTCATTGCAAAGGCACGATTTCAACTGGAATGGGGGATGGGTAGCAACAAACGCTGCTATCCCAATATTGATGGACTTTTGAGGACAGTTATTACACATCAGCATTACTTCAGAGCAGCTTTTTGGGCCCCCGGACATTTAAATGTCCCTTATAAAAGAGTAAGCATGCTGGGAACAACAGCCAGCATCGTCCTTCGACTTCAAATGTGAACATATACAAAAGACACACATATGGATTCCAGTAAAGCATGCATACGAAAATGTGTAACAAGACAACTCCTACCCTTCCTTTAGCAGCGGCTCCGGCAGGCTTGCCTTTCTTCATATCTGCTTTAGCATCAGGAACACAGATCCCCGAGTCGTCACTGACCGACTGAGACTTCGCAGAACCTAAAAGTAGGCGTTGTAAAATATTAACTATTGCATGGGAATACACAATAAATATCAAATTTCAAAGGGCTGTGTCAAGAGCTGTTCAAACATGGTAATTATTGCCCACCTTGTCTAGTGCATAACCTATGAGGACAGTGTGCATAAATAGAGATTTAAAATTAAATGCAATGTATTTATTATCTATACTGAACCCATAAGCTTCTCTTGGCAAATACAAACCCAGCAGCGAGTCCTGCAATTGAGCCCTCAATCTACATTCCTGGATGATTACAGTAGTCAGGGGTAAAGGTTAGATGGTTTCTTTCGTGTCTGTATCAGTAACAACTAACCTGCAACCGTCTTTAAAGCTGCAGCTCCCGATTTAGCCCCAGCTTTCGCAGGAGCAGCAGGCACGGGGGGCATGACGGCCCGAGCCTTCTCAAGCATGCCCACCACCTGGTCCTTGGAAGCCGTCTTTAACGGGAAAAAACAGACTTCAAATTAGGATTTCAGTTGGAATAAAAAGTTATGAATATACTATATAAAACTGCTTCTTGGCACAATTGCTGATGTGAACAAGTGAACTGGTCACAAAACGCAGAACTCCAGCACCGATCCGGGTACCTTTAGTTTGCCCGTAGCTTTGAGCATCTTCTCGTATCCAAGGTGCATCATGAAGGTGGGAAGGGCATCCTGCGCCTTCTTCCTCACATCGCCGTTGCGGTCCTCGAGACACGCGTACAGGTAGGGTACACACAGCATGAGGTCGGGTGACACGGAGCGCAGGGTCGGGAGCTTTTCAGCCAGCCAGCCCAGCACCTGCAAGAGAGTACAGAGCACTAGAGCAAAGCAGAGGCACCATGCTGGAGAGACGCTAGAGGACCTTGGAGGAGACGAGAAAAGCCCAGGTGCTGAAACAGTATAGTCGGCACCAAGGCATCTTAGACGTGCAAATTAAATACACCACCAGGCAATGAGAGAACTAAAGCGGGATGTGTTCTTGATGGGATTCTGATTGACACCGATTACACTCATACCTCCTGCCTTAAGAAAGGGTTCTCCTTCTTCAGCTCCTCAGACAGGTCCTCGCCCTCCAGCCACTCCTTCATCCCAGTCTGCTCCACCCAGGCGTTGAGTGTAGTCATGGCTGCAGCTCTAACATTGCTCTGCGGGAGTGAAAGGTCATTAGAAACTGAAGAACGGCCCGGCAGCCAGGGCGTGGGAGGGTTTCCGTTACCATAAATCAATGCATACCTTACTATCACCCAAAACTGTAATAATGTTCATGCCCAGACACTTCACATGCTGCTTCAGGCCTGAACCCATGGCTGTGGCGATCTGCTGCAGAATAGTCAGTGTTTGTAGTACCTGGGGGGGAGGGAAGGAAAATAAAATCTGATGCCTGTACTGGAACACAAAGTATAAGAAGGAAAATGTTCCCTTATACTTTAAAATGAAGGCATTACATGAAGCTTTGTTTAGACTTATTCTAGTTGTCATACCAGGATCTTATTCGAGTCATTAAGGCGCGCTTTGAGTGCGATGGGCACCTCTCCAATACTGGGCAGAATAAACTTGGCCTCATTGATCACGGCAGCCAATTCATCAAGCCCTTCCTTCCGGATCTTCCAGTTTTTATCTGCAATCTTTGCCACCAAGTCGGAAGTAATCTTGTCACTGTAAGAACAGAGAAGAAAATAAGTGAATTCACCGTGACCTTCACAACGATTGAAAAGGGCTTGGAAAGGAAACCCTCCCTGCGACTGGATTAGGACACAAGGAGTTATCTTTCCAGTGCAGCTATAAGCCCTTTGTATGAAGGGACCAAATTAAAGTGACAGACCACTCAAGATAACATTCCCCCAGAAACCACAAAATCACCTTATGTCCGTTCTTGGCAACAGGTCCACGACATCACTTCCCACTTCCTCTTCCTGTTCTTCAGTCTCCTCCCCCTCCTGCTCCACACCCTTTTTGGCACCCCTGAAGGGAACTGGGGGAGACTGCCCCTGCATCTGCATCACAGACAAATTTTCAAGCACATCAGCTTTTTAAAAGGTGTTCTGCTGCAGCAATGGGCAAAATAAAAACTGTAGAAAAATACAAATCTGTCTACTTTAAAGCCGACATTAACCTCAGTTTTACATACAAGTCTATAATACTTCAGTAAAATTAAACTAACCTTTTCAAATTCTGCATCAATCTGTGCCAGTAGGGCTGGTTTCTCATCTTCAAAAAACATCCGGAGAGGGGCTCCCATGTACAGATACATAATACCCAGCAAGGAGATGGCAGCTGTTCTTATAGCCTAGGGAAAAGAAAAGCATTGTTGTTTTCCCTCTCCATAGGTTACACAAAGGCACTGAATAAAACCTAAAGACTCTGGATATACTTACAGGATTTGTTGCACCCAAGGCTGTCTTCACATTATTAATAAAAGCCTTCACGTTTATTCTGGGAGGGGGGCAGAGAAACAGCCTTTAGTGAAAATGTTTTTACTAAAGAAGGCCCTGTTACAGAATGTTAAGAGTAACAAATGAAGTAGTTTGACATTCAAGCCTGGACTCTTAATGTTCAAACTCACCCTGCAAACCCAAACTCCTTCATGGCGTTTGAAAGCCAGTTCAATGTCTCGGCCTGGTTTTTAGGATTCTTCTGTGCAAAAGCCATGGAGACAACCTGTAAAACGGGGGTTTGAGAACGTTGTTAAATTCTAATCATAGATTATATTCACCATCAGCTTTGTGGAGATTCATACAGACAATTTACAGAGGGGAAACAAACTTTAATAACCATTAACAGACTGACAAAAGGCATTGTAAACATTTATATCTGGAGCTGGCTATGTATAGCTTTGAAAGGCTCCTCCCAAGAAAGAATGTAGTATATATTTTTATTTAAAGAGTCAATTAAGGATTTAGGGAATCTTTAATGCATACAATACAGACCTGTTCTGCAGTCCATGGCAGTGAGCAAGCCTCCCCTATCGCAGTGAGACCTTCTTTAGCTTTAGTGCCACACTTCACATCACCGATTTTATCCACCAAGCCGTCCAGAACCACAAACGCAGAGGTCTTGGAGAAGGTTCCCTTTTGAGCAATGAGCCCAACAATGTGCAACTTCATCTGCATCACCTGAGAAGCCATACATTTGTTTTAGATATTACTAATTTAATAGAGGGATAGGTGATTTTTTGCAGAGGCCTGTAGTTTTTTTTTTTTTTTTTTTTTTTTTTTTAAACTGTACCTGAAAGTTGGTCTCTTTCCATCCTGGTTTCTTTGCCAACATCCTCACCAGGGCCTGACAGGGCATGTCACTCTTGTCCATCTGTTCCACCGCCTGAAAATGGGCAAATTAACCGCAGTTAGTTCAACCGCATTCACCGCAAAAAAAAAAAACTGAAGTGAGGCAAGCAGATAATTTGGGCTCTTGGAGCATTTGAGAAAGAAGTCAATGGCTTGGCAGGGCTGTCCTCCACAGGGCGAGACGCCATGTTCATTTGTCTACAAGAAGTACTGTCCCCAAGGATGTCAGCGGGCAGGAAATTAAAATGGTCAGCCAAGCAAACCCACCCTCTGGAATTCCTCCATGCTGGCTAGCCTCTCCTTCCAGTTACTGCTGTCCAAGAGCTGCATACAGGACGCAGGGAGCACCACTGCAGCCTTCTCCTCACACACTTCAATCTGCCAGGAAAACATTGATATACAGGTTTATTCAAAGTATATTGACCTCTCAATATACTCAATACAGCACTGGCGTAATTTCAGCCGAGAAGCTGTATATAAACCCCTGACACTGCTGTAGATAAGCAATAGACATACAAAGAGTGAATCATTTCCAGAACCAAAACCTTTACATTAATCTGTACCATTTTCATATCAGAAAGGCAAACTCTATAATGCAAGACCACAATTCTATACTCAAACTTACAGAGAGTTCAGTTTCCACTATTTCCTTGTTTTCAGTCACTTTCTTCCCTTTGGCACCAGCAGCCGACGCAGGTTTCCCCTTCTTGGGAGGTCCAGACGGCTTAAAACAAAATAAGCACACTTAATATTTATTCTAAATACTTCAAGTCTGTAATGCATTAACAGGCGTTGATTAAAGAACTAGAAGTATCAGATACACAGAACATGTTGGATGCAAATCAAGAATATCAACACTGATGAGAGCATTTTTAAATTTAAATCAAATCACTTTCAACCCTCAGCACAATTACCGGTAATAAAAACAACCGACTGCTGGCAACTCCCCAACAGACACACACTGACTGGGCTACTTACTTTGACCACAGCTGCCTTTTTGGTCGGTCCTGCGGATTTTGCAGGTACTTCGGCCGCTGGCTCCGCTTTCACTGCAGGTTTGTCTTTCTTTTCTGCTCCCGAACTGCCTTTCTTCCCCCCCACCAGATCCACTTTCTCAGCATTCTCTTTAATCTAAAAATATATACATGCATTTACCACCATATACTGGCCATGAAACTTTCATCTTGTGATAAAAATCGAACCTGCTTGCAATTCCAGTCCCCCCCACCCCACTGCACTATTCACACGTGACAATACCACAGCTCAGGTAATTTATAATCCTTCATCTTTTCCTTCACACAGTGAAAGTGTCACCAGTAAAACTAGTTTATAATTTCTTAAGAGACCCACAGCTCTATTAAAATGTACTGCAACAGAACTCAATCCAGGCCATAGCCCCATTACTCACCTTGTCGAGTTTGAGCTTGTCAACATCGGCCAAAAATGGATTAACGGCTTTCTCTCCAACCACTTTCATCGCCGTACCCAGAGCTTCAAAAGCAGCATCTCTTACTTCCGGAGCAGAATCATTAATATGCTGTAGTAAAAGAAAAAAGTTCCTGTAATTATTTCAACAGGAAAGGATAAATCATAAATATACAGTAATGCCATAGGACTTCAATAGGTCTCTTCAGAAAGGATGTCATTAACACCTCTAAACCTTACCTTGAGAAGTGCAGCACAGAGCGGTTTTAAGAGACTTTTTGGCAACGTAGACGGGGTGCAATGGCGAAAGCTTCTCGCCAGAAACAGAGACGCCTGTTGTTTGATTGAAGGATTTTTATTGTCCATCACAGCCAGTACATCTTCAGTCACATTCTGCAGAGTGGTCTAGACATCAGAAAAGAAAAGTTCAGCCGTGGGAATGACTGTCGAGCAGCATGACTACAGCATCTCAGCCTGACAACACTGAGAGGCTCCACCAACAGAACTCCAAGCATCCCACTTCAGTGATGAAAATACAAAGAGGTCAGACGAGTGCCTGTGCAACACGACTTGTACCCAGTAAGAAAATTCACTCACAGTAAGGAAGACGGCATCGATAGCCTCTTGCAAGGCCTGTACCACTTGTGGCTTCTTCTCCTTGAACTTTTCTAAAATGGTTGGCACCACCTTGAAAAATAAAATTCAATGAAATGCAGCGAGTACAGATTCATACATCAGTCTGAACATTTATTAAATATGAAGATCCAGAGATAAAAATGGTGATCTGTATCCATCTCTTACAAAGGCTATAGCTGGAGGAAACCAACAATTTTTAGGAAGCGGGGGGGCATTACAGAAATCATTCCATGCATGAACTTACATAGCATGCATATGTTCCGAATTTCTTTCGGAGACCACTGGCCAATCCAGTAACGCATTTCGCTGCCAACGCAACAAGCATGACATTGGAATCTTTGCCGATAACCTGAAAAAATAAACATTATAAATATTTAGTCAAGCATTTTTCAATCACACTATTGAATAAGTATTTGTATTGTCATTAAATGGTAAACAGCTACCTTTTTAAGTGCTCTAACCAAATCCCCAAAGTCACCATTTTCTAGCTTGGGGTTTTTCAACAAGATTTCTAAAGCTTCCAAAGCTTCCTTCCTCTCCTGCCATTTCTTTGCCTCCTAGATTATGACCAAAAGAAAATGACATTCAAACATTATACACAAGACCTGATACATCAGCTAAACTAGACTTTTTTTTGACATGTTCATTATCATATTTAATAAGGTATAAACTTTATTAACTAAAATGTTTATCTCCACTTACAATTTTCTCATAAAAATCTTTAGGCAGCTTCCCCAGAATCTCCACAGCTTCCAGGAGCTCATAGGGATCGATCTGAGGGACAGACTCCTCTTCAGCACCTTAGAAAAGTTAAGACAAGGAGAAATCAAGCTTAAAACCAATATCAATTAAATACTTCACACGACGACGATTCACTGTCAGGTTTACTTCCACCTTAGGAGTCCATTTATGATGCTTACACCGACGTTTATTCCCTACAAACAGCAATCAACCAATCTCATGGTTCAAGAGCTGGCATTTAACAGAAGTTCACTTCAGAAACTAAACAAGTTACTATTAAACGGAGCAAAATCACACTGCAGAACAAAACAAAACATGAAATCTTACCATCAACATCATCTGCCCCGGACGCCTGCTGCTTCTCGAATTTTACTTTGAGATCTTGTTGGGAGCGAAGGAATCGCGACTGTTTGGGGGCTGAAGTGGGCAGCTTCACCCATTCCTCTTCTAGATCTTTTAACTGGGTAAAGGGAAAACGTGTGAAGAGAGGATTGTATACTCAATGAATTGTATCTTGCTAAGACAGAAACATATTGCAGGAAATCAAAATGCAATAAAGGCAGCCTTAACCATGAAGCAGTATCCGCCTCAGTTTTACTGTACCTGCACAGAATTAATGTTCTGGAGGGGCGGCCGTAGAGCGTCACGAATCCACTTGTAAATCTCCACAGCGAGCATTTTGGCCTCATCTCGAACAGCTTTTTCTCGAGATTCAAACAATTTTGGCAACACTTTGATTATTGGCTTCAGGGTAATAATTTTGGAACCAAATTCACTACAGTGAGAGAAAGCATAAAGTCAGCAAGTTCCCATTGTTTCAATATTTGAGTTCCACAAGGAGAATAAAAAGGCCTTTATTTGAAGCAGTCAGTGTTTTGCAAACTCACCTGAGCGCTTTCCTTATCGTTTCAACACAGGCAACAATAATCTTGGGGTTTTTGTTATCCAGGCCTTTCAATAACTCCTCTTGAACAGCCTCGGACTTCTCGATCTCTATGTACACCATGCAAATCTCCATTCCCAGTTCTTTAGCCTTAGCTTTGGGCTGATTGAAAACTTTACTGACCACTCCGGATACAACCTCTCCAGTGGTTCTAAAATACAAATAAAATGATTTGTTTTAACTGTATACTATAACAAGATAAAATAAGTACTTAAATCCATCACCTTAGGTTAATAAAGCCGAGTGTGATGTCAAATCCACAAGCTCTCTTCTGATGGTCAGAAGAAGGGTTGTGTACTCACTGGCAAAGGGCAGCAGAAGTCTATATGCCACTGAAAACCCAACATTTCAAACCTTTCTATAAAACATGTTACTGCTCATAACTGAGTGACGCTACTCAAATTTCAGAGTTGGCACTTTTCAATCAAACTGGCAGCACATTTGGAGTTAATTAGGGAAACATATCAAGGTAAGACTACCAGTTTCATGTAGGACGCCTAAATATTTGTTTAATTTGTCACTAGACTTAAGACCTATTGGTTTTGTGGATTGGGTGTAGCTTCAAAACATGGGTGTTTACTTGTTACAGTAAACAAGGGATTGCAGTGTCAAGTCTTTGCCATGGTGATGAAGTATCAGTTTTAGAATGAAGATGCATAATATTAGATGTTAGGACAAGTAATTATCCTTGTATATTAAAAAAAAAAAAAAAATCTGAATTAAGGATGCATTTCAAATTACAAATTCATAGTATGAGTAAGTTTCACATTACTAATGAGTTGATCTCCACAAACAAGAACTGCACAAAGATATAGGTCAGCAGGTAATTCAAAAGTCTATGTCCAAAGTGAAGGAGGTTTGAGTTTCCCCAGCAGGTAAGGGGTGTCAGGTGATTAACACATACCTGGCACAACTTGAGTAAATTCAAATTTACAGCAAATAAAAAATTATATGAGCAAGAGTGCCAAGAGCCAATTTCTCTCCATGAAGGTCAGCACTCGTATGTGTAAGCTTTGATGTGCAGACCTGAGCTTGATAAAGAAAAGAGTTGGGTAGTCCCTGCCCACTTGGATGCCTTATACAGTACATAGGTCTGATGTAGTTCAAAAATAACTTTCAGGGAAGATTCAAACTCCATTAAAGATTTTATCTGATCAGAGTAACAATCACCATGCAAGCCATGAAACAATTCACAGAAAGACTTATTCACATAAAGCATCTAAATAAGCCTACACCCACTAAAGATCAACTGAAAGGCATACTTACTTTCCGGCAACATGAGCATTTTCGATGTAAACGAGAGCTGCTTCCAGGCCTTTCAACTGAGCTACTGCATTGGAGTCGGTCACAAACCTCTTCATCAGGCCCAGGTATTTGGACCATTCTGGACTCTTCTCATCCTCGATCTTCTGAAATAACTTAATTGCTTCCTCGTAGCCATTTAATCTTGCCTTCCATACCTGAGTGGGAGGACAATTCACTTAAATTGGAGAATTGCTTTCAATTTTATTTTGGTACATATACGTTTCTTGCAAACGTGCTTGTTAGAATAACTTTCATATGTTAACAAATTACTGGAGTGTGTGGTATAGAAGCTTAAACAAAAAGGAACACTTACATTTGGTAGACTGAACTATTAGACACTGAACATTTGTTTTTGTTTAAAACGACATGAAACTTACCTTGTGTTCACATTTTTGATCAATGGGCAACTTCATCCATTCACTGTCATCCCCCATGGCGATAGATGATTAAGCTTGTCCACAACTGAACAATAAAGTAACATTTAAATCAGTTACACATGAAACTAGATGAAGGCCTTTCAAGTAACACATGTAAAACCAGTAAACCACATGAAAAGCATTTGTTCTGGATTCAGGACAAAGACTGGATAAGAACTTGAGAATCCTGTAAAATTAATGTTAAAATATACCCATAAATCCAAAGAGAAAATCAGTGGAAGTTTATTTGTTTTTAACAAACCACAGAGGAGCAAGATTAATATTTTGTCTTGAATATTTCCCGGTGCATACAAGAGTGTAATTAAACAAATTCAAGATCAAGCTTTTAAATTTGAATAATCGCTTTAAGAGACACATTGCAGGCATGTTTAATTGGATGTCAATATATTTAAAAGGTGTACAACAGTTTGAGGCCCAGTTTCTTCAAGAACAGAAATTACTGATTAAATCTAAGCATTACATACAACTGTACAAGTCATGATGTCAAGCTCAAGCTCAACCACAACCTACATCCTAAAAGGCTGACATAACATTTTCTGTGGAGTATGTTATGGGATACTTTGCAGGCTTAAAACTTGCAGTGCACGATTCTCCCAGCATGTACTTATCAAATGCAGATCGGCAACACCCCGTAAAGTACATAAACGTTTTACTTTCCTTTGTAGGCAACCACTGACACTCTTAATAAAAAATACAGATAATGGAATACTGTACAGAGGACTTTCATTGTTGCTTCTTATGGGTCAAATAAGATGTACAGAAAGTGAAACAGGAGTTTTAAAATCTTCAGGAGACTTCAAAAACAATTGTGTTGTCACCAGGTGTAAAGGTGAAAGTAGAGAATTGTTTTGACTTCATCCTGCTTTCTGATCTATTTAAGAACTTGTGCATTTCCTACAAATGTGTATAGTCTGTGATGGCAAAGACATTCTGCAAAACCTGAAAGGAATCCTTTGGACAGAAAGCAAGCATACAGCACTGATCTGCTATTAGTGCAAGCTTGAGGAAAGACCTAATGCTAAAGTACATTGCATCACTAATGCTGTAGTACCTACTCCAGTAATTCACCTTTATATAAAATCTATACTACCACACATGTTACTGGTTTAGTTTCAGTAAGTCCCTTGGTATACATTTTATTGGGATCATATAGGATTTATACAAATTAAAAACTACATATTCAAGTTTTTTTTTTCCTGTATACACATGAGAGTTCACTACTTTTAAAAGAAATAAAACAATAATGTGTAGCAGCACTTTTCATCTTACATCTCTGACGTGATGGATACTAGATTAATCCAAAGAGTATTCAGTCTCAACTTTCATATTGATCTGCACATAAATGCTCTAAATTGCTTTTATGCGAGGCATTCCAGTCTAACTACCAAATGGCATGGCTCTCTAACCCAGCTGTCTGGTAAGACGAGTCAGGCATGGTCAATACCCAAGAAAAACATGCATATGCAACTGATGGCAAACAAAATAATCAATCTCAGCATTTCGGGGTTAAGCTAGGTTAGTAAACCGTTAGAAATAAACAAGATAAACCAAGATGCAAAAACAAAAACATGTGACGCCTGAAGTTGACAATACGAGTTATTCGGAATTGCCTATTTAAATATCACCCATACAATTACCTGGAAGAATGTCTATTTATTATGAATGTTTTAAAGCAGAAAAGAGTTGATCTGCATACGCAGGAGGACTACTGACTGACTGATATAACCTAGTAGACAATTTAGTGTAAGGTTACGTATACAAAAATATATAAAATAATTAAACCTAAGTAGGGATTTATAGAGGGAACAAATGCCGTTCTCTGCACAGTGTACAGCTCGGGTGTTCATTTACACAGCTCTGGTATAAGGTCACTGTTGAGGGGGATGTTTACAATCTGCATCGCATCGCTATACAATACAGAAGCGCTGCGACATTGCACTGCACACAGGGAATAAGTGCAGAAATATCATTCATGTCGTGCTCGTCGTTTAAACCGTTATGCAGCAGCAACTACGTCGCTACAATCCCCGGGCATGTCCTGCAGAAGAAGCGGCACAAGCAGGGCCCTGCCTCGCCTGCCAGCCCGGCCAGCGTCGGCACGTCTGCAGCCGCATCGCCAGCCGCCCAGCCCTGCTCTCACAAAGACAGGCAACCGAGCCACCAAAACACAGCCCGATGACAGGACTCAACCCGGAGCGTGTTTACGAGCGAATAACAGAGCTGCTATTGTTGGACACAATGGCAATGCCAGCCAGCAGGCCCGACAACGCAGCAATACACAGACTAGAGGAATCAAAGAGGGCGAGAGGCGAAGCAGACAAAGGCGACAGGCAGCCGTGTTATTAATAAACTACGCGCCCATATCAACACGCAAACGCGATGCGTCTACTTACGTGTCTTTTAACCGGGGACGGGAGATGAAATTTTAGAGCCGAGCTCCGATCATTACTCTCCGGGGTTGGAAACGCCTCCCAGGGCGGAGAGAGCGAGGGAGGGGCAGGAGTGCAGGCTGGCGGCGGCCTGCAGAGGGAGCAGCCCGGCCCGCCGCCCGGCCCGCCGCCCGGCCCGGCTCCGCGCAGGCTGCTGCACACGGGTGAACCGAGCCCGAGCCCGGCGCAACACCGGGGCGAGGGCAGAGCCAACACTACAGGTCGTCATAGGCCGGCATTATGATTTATATATAGGTACTGTCGAAGCAGCACAGCACGCAACGGGCTCGGCGTTACTCCGGTTGAAAGATCATACCTCGGGTTGAAGTGGCAGGCACGCTGTAATGTTTACACAGCTCTGAAGCGGAGTTAGTTTCACACGACCGGCTACGGGTTAGAAAAGCAATGACGAGTCCCGATTCTGCGCCCTTTCAGTCGCTGTAGGATCTGCCTTTTCAGAAAACTGTTTACATCTTTCTTTATTACAAATCTGAACACTATTTAGACCAGAAGCTGCATTTTTGCTTCTTTACAACAGTCTGATTACACTGTGCAATCTAAAGAAAGGCAGTGCGGGGCAAAATCCACATTTTAAAACCGATACCCCCACACTCGGGGTATTCAGACTGCAGATATGCACGTCCGTCCCCAGGTCAGAGCTCAGGTAATGCTAGTTTCATCATACGAGACACCCTGCCTTAACCGACCTATTCCTGCACCAGTGCACCCAAACAAAAGGGGGGAGGGTCGCTAATCAGATGTGGGAGATAGTGACACGGTCATGCGGGACCGGACCCGCAGGGGAAGTGTGTGCAAGACGACGCCTTGACTGGAGGCAGGGTGGACGGGCGCTCGGCTTCACACGCAGGGCTGCCGGACAGCTTAACCGCCCGCCCGGCTCCGTGCGAAGGGCACTGCCACAGCAAGGGCTCGTTCATCTCAGTTTTCTAGAAGCAGGTCGGTCTCACAGCCGCACGTCATTAAAATACATCTCAATTTCCCATTGGGCCTCACGCATAGGGAGACGGGGATGAAAACCGGAGCAAGACGACGCACTCGGGCACCGCCATTAGACACAGCAGGACCACACTGCGGCGCAGCGCTCATATACCGCGATTATTTTGAAAATAAAATGAACTGTCCTCCACTTAAACAACATTACCTAGTCGAGGTACTATATTTAGTTCACTGTACACAACCACACACCAATGGACATGACAGTGATTACAAGGCGCTTACCTACAACGCGTCCGTATGTTAAAATAATAAAAGTAAAACAATATTAAAGAGGCTTTTCTATTCGCGTTTGTTTCGCCCGGTATCCGTTTCTGCTTCTCTGTAGCCGGAGACCCCTTCGTTTGAAAATATCCGTATCGCAGTAAGCGCGGCTCTGATTGGTTAAGCGCTGACGCGGTCACGCAGTGCTGATTGGGTAAACGCAGACGTCATCACGCTGTGACCTGATTGGACATTTTGAATCGGTGCCGGGACTTCGCGCCGGACTTCAAAGGGCACGTAGAGACGTGCGGTCCGGTTTTCTGCACCGCAGGCCGGGATATTTGGAAAACGTTCACCGGGGCTGTGATGTGCGTGGATACAGAAACAGCTAAATGCGCTGGAGTGGTGTGCATATTGGCGAAATCGAAACATCTTGGGGAAGTTTTCATCTTGTTACTCTTGTAAGGTGGATGATGAACAAAAACATACAGACAACTACATGATTGTGCAGTTAACTATGCTAGTGGTGTTTTCAATCTACAGTGAAATGTAGCTCGAAAACAGTATGGTGCATTGTTTATGTCCTATAACTTAAAAATAAAGAAAGCAATGGCATAACCCATTTCTGCTTATTACAAGACATCCCCATTAAAACTGCATCTTGCTTTTGTGCTATTTGTTAAGCATATTAAACATTTACACAATGTTTTGACAATAAAACATGCTTTTGTTTGCTTTATTATAAAATTAGATGCACTTGTGTATGCTTAAACACTTCAACTTACCTTTCATCTATGGTGTGTTTTCCTCTGCAGCCTAAAACGCAATACATATTATAAATCATAAATGCAATGACACGTAGCACTCCAGATCCTGGGCTAGATCAGTGATTGTTGGTCTCTGCTGCTAATTCTCTTGAAGGATCTGTCAGCTTATTAACATGTTTGTATAATTGTAATTTGAAGAAAGGATGTGGAATTGTAAAACAGGGAGGACAAACCCTACAATTTACCAAAAGATGACTCATAGTTTATAATTAGTACAGCCTGTGTCCTGTACTACCATGAACTCAAGTTCCCATCGGTTTTATTTTAAACCAAACACTTTAATTAAAGCTCCTTGCTAGAGATTAAAAAAAAATATACATTTACCAGTGTGGTTTAATATTTTGTCCATTCAGGCACTGAACTTAAATGTGTGCTTTTATTTACCACATGAAAACATCTAACTGTGTACAGGCTGCTTCCCAATATAGCTTAAAAAAGTATCATTGCACCCACCTTGGTATAACCGTAAAATATAAACCACAGAACATCATTTACCTGCGGATATCAGTCACAGTATATCATAGCAAGCAGCTTTTATTCATTTTTTTGTTCTTTAACAGATAAATACTCAAGTGGTGTGCATATCAGTACTAAATAACTTAAAATAAACCCAAAGCAAGTTATTTTACAGCTTGAAACATTGAAATTAATTTCAACATCACAAAAAATAAAATGTTTCCCAATGTGTATTATATTTGAATGTCCTATATATATACACAAACCCTTTTTTTCTATGCAAGAAAGTTTGTGGACACCATAGCAATAGGTTTACTTCAGTTCATGATGGTTTTAACCAAATGCTTAACTATTCTATGCAAAATCTGTAGTGCAAGATATGCTGTTCTATTAAATTCCAATATATTGCTTCATGATTACTTCTCGTTTGCTCAGAATTGTTAATCCTTGTAAAGTTATCAATACCAGCATGCATCCACTCTAGGTCCGTGTCATTTCTTGGTTGGTTTAGCACAGTATGCAATATATTTTATGCATCCATCCATTTTCAAAAAATGCTTCATCCAATACAGTGTGGTGGAGCCTAACCTGTCAGACTTGGGGTGTAAGGCAGGGTATACCCTGGATGGGACACCAGTCCATCACAGAGCAGCACAAACACACACACACACACACACACACACACACACACACACACACACACACACACACACACACACGGCAACCCATCAACCCAAGCTGCATGGCTCTGGAATTTGGGAGGAAACCCGAGTACTCCGAGAGAACCCACACAGCCATGGGGAGAACATGCCAACTGCGCCTCCATGCTGCGCTAACAGGCACAGCAAATCTAACCATTGCCGATATAAAGAACTGACTTATTCTTCCTCGACAGGAACGTTTGGATAATACAGGTGGAAAATAACAATGACTGACTGTGATTTACAGTACTCTTATATCAGGTGGAGAAAGCTCTTAAGTGTAATGCATGATTAAATTGAAACCAGTAAATGCAGTTCCCAAAATATGCTGTGGCCTTAAATCAGCTATGCCAAGAACACGACTGTGCTGTGAAAAACAAGATTACCTTCATCTACATATTCCATTAACAGAAATGTCCTGAAGCAAATGCAGATGAAAAGCTAAATAAACTGCGTGCAACAGTAACCATCCTTCAAACCACCACTCGGAGCAGATCTGAGGGAAAAGTAGGTCACTTATTTACAATGATATCCTGAACAGTTTCAGTCAAAATAACACCAACTAGCAAATGGATACTCACTATATCATACAGCACAGTTTGTTAGCATTGTGGTAGAAAAACTATATATTATATTCACACACACACACTCTATATACATATACATTTGATTTTACAAGTAAAATAAAAACAAAACACAAGATTATAAATATCATTTTTAGTTAACTTTACAACAGTTATATGTGACCAATATTTTGTAACATAAAAAAGCACTATTAAATAACTGGCACAGCCCTATTATTTATACGGTTCTGAACAAACACAGTGGTTAAATAAATCCAGCCAACTTTTTTTTTTCTTCTCCAGTGAGTAAAATTAATAGAACAATCAAGAAATCCCTTTGTACAAAAACAAAACAAAAACATTCTTTATACAATAGATCAATACAAGATATTTCAATACAAGATATTTTCAACAATTACAAATGTCTTCTCTGAATTCTGTACAAGTCTGTTAGTAATCCTTAAATCAGAAATAAAAGTATAGGGGTCTTGTTAGGCTTGCCGACGAATGGACAAATAACTAATGTTATTGAGCAAAATCACTGTTTTTCATAAACCTTAAGTTAAGTAGCTGCCAAGACCAAAACAGTGGGTCTCAGTGCTATTCGTTTAGCAGCAAATCAGCAAGAGTTATCAAACTGGTTGAACATACTTCACAATAAAAAAAACATCTGAAGGCTTGTCATCGTTTTGGACAACCTCTTAACATTTTAGAGTAATATGTCGACGGCAGAATAACAAGTCTACTAAAACATCTCGCAAGTCCTAAAAATATTTTTTAGTAAGAAACATTCTCCATTTTAAGTGGTCAGTGGTTCTTTTTTTTTTTTTTTTTTTTTAGTGTTTTTCTTTTATGAATTGAATGCGTGTTGACCTTTCAGAAAGTCTTTAGATCTGCCCAACACAACGTCCAATGTATGTGAATGTCATGTAGAGACTGGTACTTCAAAACATATATCTTTTTAAAATCAGTCTATTGCTCTCAGAATGCACCTAATGCAACTCCAGTGAATCTGTATAATACCCATAAGAATGAATTTTCTAGAATCCCAAGTGATTTACTGCATAGTTAAGTATTTTCTTAACAAAATGTATCTTCCTTCATGCATTTCAATTGCTATTTTGATCCTGATGGCACTGTCAGTTGGGATTGTTGGTACACAAGCTTTTGATGTCGAGTTATTTGTGCACAGTGCTTTTAAGATGAGGGCGTAGCAGAATCACTTTGAAATGTTGCAAATGGCAAGAATAGTTTAAAATAATTTAACAACTATAAATACAATTATTTTTTGGCACTTTTATTTCATCAATACATTTTGTTACCCTTTAAAGAAACATTTCCCCTATGCATCAGAAATGATCAATGTCATGTTTTATGTGGTTCTCTCTCGCCTATAAATCTTGTGAACAGATGTTAATCCTTTACAATATGCAGTTAAGAAAATGGGTTTAATGAAAAGAAAATGGTCAAATGCTAAGGAAAAACAACAATAGTTTTTCTCAGTGCTGAGTAATTTTGTAATGCGCTGTGGACCATCGTTGCTATTTTGTAAACGCCCTAAGCTGAAACAAGTGATTAGGCCTTGCCTTAAAATAACTGCCCTGCCCTTTGGCACACAAAGTACAAATACATCATTGTCTAGATGATAAAAACCTTTTTAATTCCATATTTTTCACTAAATTATTTTTGGAAACCTATAATGATTAATCACAAACCACTCAATGTACAAAAACAAAACAAAAAAAGTTCATAAATAGAATTCATAATTGCTCGACACGTGAGTGGCATACTAGAGTATTAAGTTACTAAATCCAGGAACGATCTTTTTTTAAAAGAAAAAAAGAGCAGTCCACAAAACGAGTGACACACAAAAGAAGTCCAATTACAGATCGTTGTTGTCGTCGTTGTTTTTTCAGAACAGTTCCAGATACGTCCGCTTATTTATTGATCAAGTTTGTTTTTTTATTGTTCTCATCCTCCACCCCTCTCAGTCTTTTCTCTGAGGAAGCAGTCGTGGGGTTTGATCTCTCAGCCGGGAGCTGTTTGTGGTGGAGCAGACCCTCAGGGCCGAGCAGAGGAGGGGCAGGCCTGCGTGAAAGCAGTCAGACCTCGCTCTCGGTGGAGGGTTTCCGCGGGAGGTCCCAGCCGGTGTCGGGCAGCGCGCCGTGCCTCTCGGGCGTGGCGGCGGTGGCGGTGTGGATGCTGCTGCACTCGGACTGCTCCTCCTGCAGCAGCTGCTCAGTCTCTGTGTCGTCCAGCGAGCCGCTACTGGCCTGCAGGGACACGGTGTCCGTCTTCATGCACACGTGGTCTCGCAGGATGCCCCCCCGGGATGGCTTGATCTGCTTCAGGTCCTCCCAGTACAGCTCGTCACTGGACAGCAGGCAGATCCCCTCCACAATCTTGATTTTCTCCTTGGTGTAGCTGTTGTCATTATTGGTCTGCAGGAGGAAATCAGAGGGTCAAATCAGAGGGTCATCATCATCAGAATCAGAATAAGGAGGAATATTGGGCTTCCAGTATTTCATCACTTCAGATGCACAAAGCACACCTACTCCCAGTCATTACAACAAGTGTGCTTCATGTATAGTACGCTCTGGGGATAACCAAAAATATCCAAATCCTCTCTTACTGAGACCAGCATCAGAGACTGAAATTGCACTGCTGAACACCAGCTCAGCTGTTTTGCATCCATTTTAACTGGAAACTAAATTCAAATATTCACAAAATTTGAATACAGGAAAAAAAAAAATTCACAATCATATAGGTTTGTTTATGCTGAAGAGAAGCAATTTAGAAACTAAGTTAGCTGATAACTATTTTCTTTTTAAGTAATAACATCAAAGAATGTAGGTAGAATCCCATATTGGTTTTTCCTAATCATAAGATTGTGACGGCACAGCGATTGGTGGGGGGGGCACTCTTCAGTGCCGGCAGTCTCCAGGTACTTCAATGCACCTCTCACCACCCTCACCTTATTTAACCCCCTATTGTTTTGTCAGCCGTCTCCTTTCCCATGCACCACAGCTGCAGATTCGGCCTGTGAGCATCACTAAAAACCCCCCGACATTGCCTCGCCTGTTTATTTGTATTTGCCTTTCTTTTCTTAGTTTGTTGTTGGAGATCTCCCCTCAGGAGTCTGAACACTCCTCCACCAGGAGAAAAGATTTATTTAAAAATAAAGGAGCCTTGTGGCTAAACCTGAACCCTCCATGTCCTCCAGTCCCTGTTACAAAATATATCAATACTAAATAGACTGTTTACATCTGTGTAGATTCATGGTATTTCCTAGAATTGCCCGGATGGTCCAATAACATTGTTCAAGGTGAATTTATCAAACTAGTTTGGAGCAAGATGCAGTCACCACAGGCGGCCTGGATTAATCAATGCTTCTTTAACGTTAAACAAGAGTTTTAATGTTTTCAGCAGTCCGTGCAAAGCCACGTGTTAAAATATATTGTACATTCACATTCCAGCAGTTTAAAACAACAAGAAATTAATAATGGTGTTATTTTCTGATGCATTCAAGGTCACATCCAGTCATGCAGATTGACTACCTTCAGTAATGTGTAGAAAACAGGTCAAAAGATAAAAGGTGAGAGGGAGTTGTAAGGATGGGAAAGCTGTAGAACAAAAAAGAGATGAGTTTGCAAATATGGATATCCTGGTATATCAACATAAAATAACCCATTTGATACTCTGAACAAAAAAGAGGTCTAATACTACCATGTTAAATAAGTGAAAACCGAAATTACACTTGCAAATGTCGTTAACCAATATAATAATACAATAGCCACAGAAATATGCAGATGGAAAAAAACATTAAATTCAAAATGAATCTTGTTTAACAAAAGGGATGAGTGCATTTAAACAATCGTTAATAAAATGTACCTCTTTTTTATATCGTAGCTGGTTATAGATCGGTGGCTTTTGAACAGTCTCTATTTTCACTTCCTGTGTTGATGTTCGGTACGATGGGTTACTGTAGGTGAGGTTGCTCACTCCGGGATCTGCAAATTTAGACTTTTTGTGCCTGAAGAACAATCAAACAATAAATAATTAGACTATGATGTAATGTCTGATAACTTGTAAAAATCAGCTTTGCAAGGCAACATTTTTGTCTACCTTTTTTAATCTATACATTTCTACATGTATGTTTCAAATATACTTGAAAAATAATGTATTGTACATGATTAAAATGCTTAGACAGTAAAAAAGTAATTGTGAAATAATATCAGATATTTTTAATGTCAAATTTGTAATCTTCTAGAAAGGTTATATAGTCAGAAGAAACATACGATCATGGTCGATAACAACCTTCCCCAAAAACAAATATTGATGATGCATATTCTGTCTAGAAATGTTTACTCTGAACAAGTTCACACATTAAAACATACGGTACTTCTAGTTACCTGTATATGATGAATGCAACGATGAGCACCAGGATCGCCAAGATTGTCAGAGCTCCTCCAATGACGTAGCTGATATGCAGACCTTCTCCTTTTAACAGAGACAATTCAATGATTAGTGAGGACATAAACTGGACATCTTGGTTGAATCCTATGTGAATGTATGGCTTCAGTTTAAATCAGAAATATGTGCACGATTTGTAATAAAACTCTAAATGTCTGGTAAAAAGCAGAACGTTAATTATTTCCTCTTACCGCTGGAGGCCGTAACAACCTGACTGCTGTCGGTCCCGCAGCGCTCCAGGCTTTTGTCCTTCCCTGTGCAACTACAGAAACGAGGGAAAAATAGAAAGCGCATCAACAACTGAAGCAATTATGTTAGTTTGTCACTTCAAGCGTTTGGAAGAGATGATCTGAAACTGAATACAAATGACATTAACCTAGAAAGAAAGAAACTTACATTTGCAACAAAATACAACCTAGTATGCAGTAGAATGCATATTTACCATAGTGAGATTCATTTAACGATCAAACTATTCATTCATGTGCTCACAAACAACCATTTCAAACACTGATATAACGGCACACTACGCAGCCGAGTAAGATGCTTACTTTCCCGCGGGCGAGCGATCGGCAGCTTTGGGCTTGTCCGTGGAGGCGCTGGGGATCTTGGGAGGTTTGTGAGGTGGCGTGGTGCTGGTTGTGCTCGTATCAGAGGGGGTGGGAACATAACCTGAAACTTCACAACAAATGAACAGTGTCAGGATTTTGTCTTTAATTTATGATTTAAAAATCAAATTCACTGATTTGTCAGCGCTGTGCTTGGCTGAATACATCACTTACTGGTGGAGCATGGCCTCCCATCGGGCTCATCGGGGCAGGCACAGACGAGGCCTCCAGTTTTGGCGAAACAGAGATGAGTGCAGCCTCCATTATTCACGCTGCAGTGATTGGTACCTTGGATGAGAAAGACGGCGTTTAGCTTTGAGAGAAGAACAAGAAATCACAGAGCTGACAATCCAGGGACATCATATAACACAGTACCCTCCCCAGATATGCTGCCAGTAACGGCTGACTGAAAATGCCACCAATTAACTTAATTTAAATCATTCAACAGTAATTCAAGTGTCTGTTGACAAGGTCTGAAAATGCAGTTTCAATGTGCTGCCAACTATCTTGGGAAAGTAAAGGAAATTCATGTCTAGTGTCTTCCTAGCTTTTGATTTGTTGGGAGTGTGGGCTCTACCCTCGAGCAACATGACTTCAAACACAAGTTCAATAAAACGGGCCACAATGTGTAGTAATGAGTCACAGCAGATGAAACGGCCGACTTACTGATCTTCAAGGAAGGCCGACACAGTGTCTGGGATTAAGAGCCAATGCGATAAACCCATCCTTACCAGACTGTCTCTGTGGGGACACTACAATGATGTCCATTAATCCCTCTACATTGGCCAGAATGGTCTCCTTGCTCCGTCCTGTATGTTTATCTACTCGCTGAATGGACTTGGTTTGCCAGTCAGTCCAGTAAATCCATCGGTCTTGCTGTGAGAGGTGGAAGAGAGGGGTTAATTTTGAAGACACCGTCTCCAACTGAGAATGGAAAGAGAGAGAGAGAGAGAGAGAGAGAGAGAGGGGGGGGGGAAGAGGAGACGGAAGAAAAGAAAATGGAGGTCAGAGATGAGAGGATCTAGGGGGTTGGTGTATGAAAGGAGACATGATTCAGAAGAAGTGAGTGTTGCATAGAAGGGGGGGTGATTTCGTTTTCTGCAGATACCTGTGTGAGGGCGAAAGGGTGGGAGACCGGGCTGACCAGGATCTGGCGAAGTTTTCCATTGAGGTCAGAACTCTCAATTCGGTCCAGATGAGCGTCCACCCAATATATCCTACATAGAGAGGCCCAGCAGGGGGGATTACAGTCTATTAAGAGCTCACCCTTATGATAAACACTTGCATAAAAACACACCAACATTCAGTCGGCTTGTAAACAAACATCTCTTCTATAAATTGATCATTGAGTTCAGCCACACAGTCCTTAGGAGGTGCAGATTTCTCCTATCAAGAGACTGAAAACCTTCAAAAACCCTCATTTTGCTCCCTTTCAGATTTCTGAACTATCACCATGATAAAAGGCACAGAAAAACCTTTAATTTTCTTCTAAAATGCCTGAGGATGAAACGAGAAATTCATCTACATCTAAATATCACTGTTCATGAAGAATCTTTTTTTAAATCAAATATTAATACAACTTTAGCTCCTATAGACAGTCCACACATGCATGTTCACCCTCAGCCAGCGCAGGCGGTCGCGGGGGTTCTGCGGTCTCACCTGCGTGTGTCATAGTCCAGGGTGAGCCCGTTAGGCCAGCCCAGGTCGGTGTTGATCAGGACCTTGCGATCGGACCCATCCAGGTAAGCCCTCTCGATCTTCGCAATGTGACCCCAGTCAGTCCAGAACAGATACCTGGAAACATAGCCGATTCAAATAATGTACTTTGACAACTTTGACTCTTAGAGGATGGAAGTGTAAAACTATTTAATATGATAATGAGTCTTCAGTGATCTGTCTGTAAAATAGTCACACACAATAATCTGAAATCAGCAGGAGAAAACTGATAAAGCCTGTGGAAGGAATACACGTTCCAGCCTGAAGACTTGTGCTTTAATATAGTAAAAAACAAACCAATACATCCAGTTTTCCAATGAATAACTCAGTAACTGCCTCATACCCCTTGCTTGGGAAGACAGCGATGGCTCGGGGCTCGTCCAGACTGTTATTAATGAGCACTTTGCGCGAGGAACCATCCAGTCTGGCCACCTCGATAGTGTTACGGCCCGTGTCGGTCCAATACATATTGCGCGCCACCCAGTCCACGGCCAGGCCATCGGTGGTCTTCAGGCCCTGCCCGATGACTGTTTCCATGCCACTGCCATTGAGGTTTGCACGCCTTCAGACAGAAGAGAGGAACATTGGCACTCCATGTTAAGGTTAAATTGTTACAGAAGGTAGGACTACAATTTCTGCCCATCTTTATGCCAGGAGCTCTTAGGGGACCCAGGGGTCTCAGATGCTCTACCTGATGACATCCAGAGACACATCGGTGTAGTAGACTTTGCCCTCGACGCTGTCGTAGTCCAGAGAGATGACGTTGTGCAGCTCGGGCACCGGCACGTAGACGTCCGTGTAGTCGCTGGTGTCCAGCGAGATGCGCCGGATGCTGACGCGGTTGGAGAAGAGCAGGTAGGTCTCTGGACTGTCGTCACAGGACCGGCTGTCACTCTTCAGCAGGATGCCAGTAGGGCAGGCGCAGGATGTGCCGTTGGGGTTGGGCAGACACAGGTGACTGCAGCCACCGTTTCTCCAGCCACACTTGTTAAACCCTGTGGCGACAGAAAGAGAGACCTTTCACACCATGCTGTGCTGCAGCTGGCTTCTGGTTCGCAGCTGAGACACTCCAGCACTGCAGATATCTGGCTAAAATGTCAGCTCATTTCCATTTGCATTTTCAAAGGCAATCCTCTTATCTACACAAAAGTTAAGGTTTAAAAAAAAAAAAACACTACACTCAAATCTGACATGGACTTACACAGATGACTGGGAATTATATAAACCAACTGGCAACATGTTTAGACACAGGCCGGTGAAAAGTCACCTGCTGCAATAGATTGTTTCGATGTGCACGAGTGTTTGAGGGACGCTGGCACAAAATTCAGGGTCAGGAAGACTAAGAGCCTCGATGGCATAGGAAGGGGCCTTTTCATTCCCAAGGCCGATTTGGACAGATCTCAGGGTGCTGGCGACGGGCCGGACAGGCACCGCGCGGTTATGACAAATGTTTTATTTTATGCTCCATTGATTCCGCCAACAATGATCCCCCTTTGTTGTGGCATCGGAAACAAAAGACAAGCGAAACAAAGCTTTGGATCAGGATAAGAAACGCCAGTGAGACATCATTCGCCTACTTTCTGATCGGTTGTAATCGCTCTTTAATGATTCGACATCCTGTAGAGAGAGCTTGTAAACATATCTAATAATAAATACAATGTTAATCACAGAAGTTCTTTTAACTTCTCGTGTATGCTACACATGTGGACATCAGAAAAATAAAACAAAAACAAACTGTGGGCAGATTAAAACTGCAAAAAAACATAACCCACTTAATTAGGACAATGAAGCTTTGGTAAAAATGTTGAAACTGGAAAATAAAAAATAACAGCGAAGGATAAGGCCAGGTAGAATAAACTGGCATCTGTTTTCTCCCATCTCGGAATGAAATATCATTGCTCTGCTGACTGATTCATCAAGTCTGTTATTTTCCGTTTAAAAGACGGAGCCCCCCCGAGCAGCGCAACTCGGTGAATGCGATGCTCCCGCTGATCGTGTGCAGAAGCAGCAGCGAGCCTCATCAGGGGAATTAATGAACACGCAACAGGAGCCAATTTTCTCCTCCGACTCTCATTAGCTCTCATTTACTCAGAAGCATAAATGCGCGGCGTTAACCAAGCATGCTGTCCCCAGAGCGCCAGACGAGGTGGGTGAATACGCAAGCAGGGGAATAAAAAAAAGTATACTATAACGTTAAAAAGAATGTTTTATTTAAGATAATAACATGAGAAAGGAAAGACATTAGACAAAATCAGGATAGTTTTAGAGAAATTTGGCTCACTGGGCCAGTTATAGCTGGGGAGCCCTTGGGATTATCAATGAAAACCAAAGAGGAGATTTCAAAAGAGTAGATTTTGGGAAAGCATCCGATATACACTCACCTAAAGGATTATTAGGAACACCATACTAATACTGTGTTTGACCCCCTTTCACCTTCAGAACTGCCTTAATTCTACGTGGCATTGATTCAACAAGGTGCTGAAAGCATTCTTTAGAAATGTTGGCCCATATTGATAGGATAGCATCTTGCAGTTGATGGAGATTTGTGGGATGCACATCCAGGGCACGAAGCTCCCGTTCCACCACATCCCAAAGATGCTCTATTGGGTTGAGATCTGGTGACAAGAAACCAATTTGAAATGATTCGACCTTTGTGACATGGTGCATTATCCTGCTGGGAGTAGCCATCAGAGGATGGGTACATGGTGGTCATAAAGGGATGGACATGGTCAGAAACAATGCTCAGGAAGGCCGTGGCATTTAAACGATGCCCAATTGGCACTAAGGGGCCTAAAGTGTGCCAAGAAAACATCCCCCACACCATTACACCACCACCACCAGCCTGCACAGTGGTAACAAGGCATGATGGATCCATGTTCTCATTCTGTTTACGCCAAATTCTGACTCTCCCATCTGAATGTCTCAACAGAAATCGAGACTCATCAGACCAGGCAACATTTTTCCAGTCTTCAACTGTCCAATTTTGGTGAGCTTGTGCAAATTGTAGCCTCTTTTTCCTATTTGTAGTGGAGATGAGTGGTACCCGGTGGGGTCTTCTGCTGTTGTAGCCCATCCGCCTCAAGGTTGTACGTGTTGTGGCTTCACAAATGCTTTGCTGCATACCTCGGTTGTAACGAGTGGTTATTTCAGTCAAAGTTGCTCTTCTATCAGCTTGAATCAGTCGGCCCATTCTCCTCTGACCTCTAGCATCAACAAGGCATTTTCGCCCACAGGACTGCCGCATACTGGATGTTTTTCCCTTTTCACACCGTTCTTTGTAAACCCTAGAAATGGTTGTGCGTGAAAATCCCAGTAACTGAGCAGATTGTGAAATACTCAGACCGGCCCGTCTGGCATCAACAACCATGCCACGCTCAAAATTGCTTAAATCACCTTTCTTTCCCATTCAGACATTCAGTTTGGAGTTCAGGAGATTGTCTTGACCAGGACCACACCCTTAAATGCATTGAAGCAACTGCCATGTGATTGGTTGGTTAGATAATTGCATTAATCAGAAATTGAACAGGTGTTCCTAATAATCCTTTAGGTGAGTGTATATATAGATATATATATATATATATATATTAAAAAAAAATAATTATATATTATATTTATTTATTATTATTATTTATTTTTTTCTGAACGTCAACACTAGAGGGCAGCGTGAGGCCGATTCAGCCAGAATACCCACCCAGAGGTTTCTCCCTGTCCACCGCCTGGATGTCCATCAGCCCTGGCAGGTTGCCTCTCACGGTGATGCTGTTGCCCCCGGTGGTCTTGTCGGCTCTCTGGATGCTGCGGCTCTGCCAGTCGGTCCAGTAGATGTGGGAGCCAAGCAGAGTCAGTCCATACGGGTGTTGGACCGGGGACACCAGCGTCCGCCTGTTCGCTCCGTTCAGGTCCGACGCTTCGATTCGCTGAGAGAAGGAGCAGCAGGACATGGTTTACACTTATAAGTATGTCTTAGAATCAAAATACAACAAAACCTGCCTTTCAAAACCTCTCTTCTCTAGTGCAAAATGTAATTTATTTTGTATTCCTTTGTTTGTAAGGGTTCAGATAGGGTCTACATTTTGATGAAAAACAGGCTCGGTCAGGGCAGGTACAGACCTCTGTGTGTGCATCAGCCCAGAGCAGTTGAGAGCCCGCCTTGTCTATGGCCAGTCCGTTGGGCCAGCCCAAGTTGTTGCTGATGAGGACCGCTCTGTCTGACCCATCCATCCCAGAACGTTCCAGCTTAGCGTGTTCCCCCCAGTCCGTCCAGTACATATACCTGAGAGGGAAGGAAGCGGGGATTCATGAACGTCTCTGTGACACCAACACATTGTAACACAACAGGTGCCCTTAATGAGACATTTTCAATATAAAAAGGGGGTGAGGGAGTTTTTACCCCATTTCGTGGTAGAGGGCAATGGCTCGTGGACTGTCCAGGTTTTGCCATATAAGAACTTTCCTCATCGATCCATTCAGATTGGCAACCTCAATGCGGTTAGTGCCGGTGTCAGTCCAATAAATCTTTCGGCCAACAGCGTCCACAGCCAGTCCATCTGTAGTCATCAATCCTGGTAGACACACAAGAGCACAGAACCCACGGCATTCATCAATCTATCTCAGACACCACACACGCTAACCAGGGAGCCTGTCCGTATTTACAGTCTCCGGTTTAAAGAACGGAGATCTTAAGATTTAAATCCTTTCAATTGGGATCCTTTGAACTCGAGAGAAACCAAGAATGATTATAGTCCAAGAAATCAAACGTGTCCATGAATAATTCATTCCAATGCATATCTAAAATTGATAAAATGTATTTGAAGGTTAATAAAAAACTGTCACTGAAGTCACCGAAACAAAACATTTAAGAAAACTGGAAACAGGGCTAAGGAATGGTTTGGTTTAATCTCTCTGATGTTTGTCAAATAATGAAACTGAATATAACTGAATGAATTAATCAATTGTGGAATCGCGGAGAGCTCCCTTACCGGTGGCAATGATATCCTCGTACTCTGTGCCGTTCAGATTTGCCCGGCTGACTTTCTTCAGTGTGCTATCCGACCAGTAAACTTTACCTGAAGGGGAATAATGTGAAAATACAATTTAACAATGTTCTGGTTTTCAAATGAGGCTTGTTTTCCTGAATTACAGCATTGGTCATAACAATTAAGGGACAGTGGGTCCAAAATGAAGAATATCACTGTTTGTTTTTATTTGTTTCGTGTTTCTGAGAGCTATTCAATTCACATGACATGACATCTACCTTCTTTAGGATCGACACCTATGGCAATCGTGTTCTTCATCGACCCATTTATGGCCAGGACAACGTCAGCAAAGTATGGGATGTCCAGGGACACCATGCGGATGTCTGTTCTTCGTGCAAAAATCAGGAAACTGTTCATACCTTCAGCAGGAAGAGAGGATTTTAAAGCAGGCAGCCTTTAAGGACAGATATCCCAACAGATGTCACCAGATATTAACACAGGCTTATGTTGAAGGAATCAGGTTTAAATAAACAGATAATCGCCAACTAATCATGGTTGCTGTACCTTTAAGAAGATCTGTAAACACATTCATATTCAGAGACCAGATCATTGTCCTCCATGTCTTAAGATGACCAATATGAAAGAACTCTGCTAATGAGATGTCGTTTGCATTTCTGCTCGAACCATGCTTTGCTCGAGTGACAGTACCATGGTAAAACCCCATTTCTGAGTGCAGGCAGGGCGTTTTAAGTTACCGTTCTAGCATTTGTTCTTATTGACGTAAGCGAGAGCTGTCTCTTTCACCCTTTTGCACTTGTGTAAAAGGTTGAATTTCAAAGGCAGATGTCCAAGGGGCACGACTTGCTGGAATCCTGGACACATGAACGTTTCGGGCGGGCGCTTTACCTTGTGTGCAGGTCTTTCCATCAAACTGGAGATTAATGCCTGTCGGACAGGCGCAGCTCGATCCCTTAGGCAAAGGAGCCAGAAGACAGAGGTGGCTACAGCCTCCATTATTCACTTTACATTCTGTATGAACTGGGGTGGAAAAGAAGAGAAAAAAAAAAAAACATCAGAAGAGATGGTTTCGTGTAATGGTCTCCCTCTACTTCTCCTTTTGAATAATGTGGCCCGGGGTTGAATTACACCTCCTGGGGACGACGTGTCAATAGTTCCTCTGTAAAGGGAATTCAGCTGCTTCTCAAAGGTTTAAAACCTTCCAGACAAAATGACACATTCCAAAACGATGCCACATCATTAAAAAAAGAGAAGTCCATTGTTCTCTGCTCATGTGATGTCGCATGTGAGGTTTAACTAAACTCTGCTGCCGAGGTCAGACAGGGCAGCGTATTGCAGATAGAGGAGAGCACATGTGAGACCGTCTACCTGGGGATCGGTGGCGGTGGAACATGTGGATGTCCATGAGGTTCTCGAGGTTCTCAGCCAGCGTGGCCCGGCCCAGGCCGCTGCGTTTGTTGGCACTCTGGATGCTCTTGGACTGCCAGTCAGTCCAGTAGATCTTATCCTCGTGAAGGGTCAGGCCGAAGGGGTGCGGCAGCTGGCTTCCAATCAGCACCTGGGAAACCAAGGTGTGGGTTTGATCAGCATCATGTTTGGCCCATATTCGTCTCCTAGAAACACACTTTCAAAACAAAATATAATCTGCAATACAGTCTACTAAAACAAAAGGAAGAGAGTCTCTAACCTTCCGGTCTGTGCCGTCCAGCTTGCCGTACTCAATCGTCTTCATGCCCGCATCTGCCCAGTACAGTCTCTCAGTCTCGTAGTCGATGGCCAGTCCATTGGGCCACGTCAGGTTCGAGGATATGATGACAATACGGTTGGAGGCGTCCATTCCCGCCCTTTCAATCTTAGGATTCGCTCCCCAGTCTGTCCAGTACATATACCTGAGATAGAAGCAGCAGCCATTACTCTTCTTGACCACAAAGATACAATAATCATGAAAGGCATCGACCACATCAAACCAGTGGAGCTTTTCCAGATCAGCAGGGACACACGCACCCGGGGACACAAATGGAAATTGGGCTTCAAGGCATTCAAAACGGAAAACAGGAGACACTTCTTCACACAGAGAGGCGTCACAATCTGGAATAAACTACCCACCGATGTGGTAGAAGCTGAAAGTTTGGGAGCATTTAAAAATAGACTGGATAGGATCCTTGGATCACTCAGATATTAACGAACACCAAACGAGCACGATGGGTTGAATGGCCTCCTCTCGTTTGTAAACTTTCTTATGTTCTAATACTATCTTTCCGTCCATAGGATCCCCACGCTGCAGTGTGTGAGCATCTTTACATTTAAACAAATGGTGAGATTAACTAAACTGATTAAACTAAACCTCTACTTGAGATACACAAGACATACATTTGTAAAGCATCAGTTTCCAATTCATACATATTAAAAAGGAGCAGCAAATCTCTCTCTGCAACACATCAAGGAAAGTTTCTCAAATGGAACACATCTGAAGCCCAGACACGTACCCTCCTATTGGATCTACCACGATGTCCCTGGGCCGGTCCAGGTTCTCCCAGATGAGCACAGTCCTCATGCTGCCATCAGCGTTGGACACCTCAATCCGGTCAGTACCTGAGGAGACGAGGATGACTAAGTTTCAGTGGGGCAGGGGGCGGGGGGGGCTGCCAGAGAATGTAGGAATTACAGTGATGAGTTATCATGCAGTCTGGCGGCTCACGTCGAAAACAGTACATTTTTTATGCTGTTAAAATTATTTAAATGCATGCAGGGTGTGTGAGATAAATGGTGATTTGCAGCAGTTATCTTATTTTCTTACCTGCATCTGTCCAGTACAATTTATTTGTCACCCAATCAATTGCAAGTCCTGCTGGGCTTTCCAGACTGGTATCCACAACAACCTGGGACAAAGACAAAAGAAAGGAGAGGAAGACAATTTAAAAAGTGTAATATAATAATAAATTAAACAATGCCCTGAACTTTGACTCCCATACATGTTGCCCAACAGTGCAATTACAGTCACCAAAACATACATAGATTATACATAGGCTCTTCCTGTAAGTTTTTAGTCATGCTTACATTTAGTTTCCATATGGAAAACATATGCATTATTAATGTAATTAAATGCTAGTTTCACTTCAATGCAACAACCAGTAGATGGTGCTATCCTGCCACTAAAATGCATCCCCAGAAGAAAGATGTCTTGATAAAATCTCTTCTGTCAAATCAGTATGAGGCTGTCGTACATTGGAATGGATGGATTAGCATGTTACAAACAATTGAGAGTTATGGGTTACACAGTAATGCAGCTGTGTAAAGTGCAAAGGAGAAAGGAAACAAAATAAAACCTTCACATTCTTCCAATGCAGCTTAACCTGAATGAAACAAGACGATGCTTCGGATGCTGTGTTTGTGCTGAGTCACTGTGGCTCTGCTCAGGCTACAGTAGCAGTGAGTCTGCCTGAGGGAAAACTGCTAACCTCTTGTTTGGATCCGTCCCACTTGGCCCTGTTAATGGAGTCTGTGGTGACGTCGGTCCAGTAGATGTACTCCTCCTCGGAGTTCCAGTCGAGGGCCACTGCATTGCGCACGTCAGCGAGAGGGATGACATCGTCAGACTTGTCCTCGGTGTCAAAGCTGATCCGACGGATGTCCGTCCTTCGGGCAAAAAGCAGGAACTTGTCAAGACCTGATCAAAGACCAAAGGTCTCTTGTCATTCTTCTATGTTTAACAAAAAATAATCACAAACACACAAAACCTGTCTTATTCAATTAAACTCTAAGCACATCTACAGTTTCATGCAGTGACAGCTTCTATAGTTAATAATGAGAGGTATCTATGAAGACAAATGAACCTACATTTCAAAGCAGTTTCTTCCTGACAGTTTTCTACTATACATCACTCAGTCCCTAAAATAACTAATTGTTTCTCCTATTCATGTGCTAATTTAGTCTTTTATGAAAGAGTGACAGGACATATTTCAAGGGAAAGTATCTTACTTGTGAGAAAAACAACTGTCCCATTTAAACAGTTAAATCAAGTAACTTCACTAAGTATATTACTGCAATCTAGAGAAACATCTGTTACACAATATGGGATCATGGAAAGAATTTCACTACAAACTATACATATTTTGTTATATTTTATTACAGCAAATTACCTAACCTGTGATGAATGTGACTAATAATGAAGTTGACTGACACAATGCCAGTAATTAGCAGAAGAAAAAACATTAGCAGTTACAGTTAATCTTTTCAGGTAGTATTCAAACATCACCCACAATAAGCTACACAAAACTGAAACGGTAGCCTTGTGAAGAAGCCAACTCACTTTCCGCACAGTTGAGGTTGTCGACTTTCTTAAAGCCGGTGGGGCAGGCGCACGTGAACGTCTTGTTGCTCGGCAGACAGAGATGACTGCAGTCTCCGTTGTTGTTTCCGCAGCGGTTTCTACCTCCTGCAGGTACAGAAAACAGTTTGTGTTTAAGGTTTAAGTCAATCTTGGTAGGCAAATTCTGTAACAAGACAGTAATTCTATAAACTGCGCTCTGTCCATCTCTGTACCTGCAGGCTGGCGCTGGGGGTGCAGGGTGTGGATATCCATGGGGAAGTGCAGTTTGTTGCGGATTATTTCCTGGTTCTTCCCCGTGAACTTGTTTGCGCTGTTGATGCTCTTGGTGTGCCAGTCCGTCCAGTACAGGCTGTCCTCAAACACCGTAATGGCAAAGGGATGGGGCAATCCTGGAACAAGCAGAAAAGTAGAAAAGTATTTAATGAAAAAGGAATTACAAGTTACTGCAAAAATTCATCATGGCCATTTTTCATCATTGTGTCAATCAATCAAATCATTTTTTAATCGGTATAGCACCCTTAACAAGGTATTCACAGGGCACTTTACTAGAATTACTACAAGGTGTGGAAGCAAATAAACTTGTAGGCCAAGAGGGGAGAAAAACAAAACCTCCTATAGGATGACAAGCCCCTATAGGAGAAACATCTCTGGGGGTCTAGGCTTAGATCCAATGGATGCCTCCCCTCAGTTTATGAATCCGCAGTTTTACTCGGAAAAGGTTAGTCTTTTTCTGAAATAAATTTTAGTTTATTTAGTCTTGTGAATCTGAAGATCCTTATACCTACAGTAAATGTCAAAAAAGCTTTTCTACACAAGCCGGACATACTTATGGCACCGTGATTTAACTAATGGACCTGCTTTGCATTAGTCGGGTTCTAATTATCTGTAAAAAAAATGTTTTAAAGAGTCGAGCTCAATGGATTTATTGTAGCAAATGTTTCAGGCTCGGGGAGAACGTGGAAATGATCCAACTTACTGCTCCATTTTTTTTCTTCTTCTAGTAAATAGTGTCTGTTTAGATGTGTAATCTTTGCTATCTCAAGACACACCAATAAACACAAACGAACACGAGAAGAACATTACTTGTTTCACCAAAATGCCTTGTAAATGTGAGCCTTGCCCTTTTGTGATTGCTGGGGCTCTTTTCACATCCAAAAGTGCTCAGCTCGTTTATATCGCTTTTAAACATTTATATTGTGAAGTACTAACAAAAAATAATGGCTTTAGATTGGTGTGGGGGGGGAGTTATTCTTTATTGGAAAGTAATTTTATACTACTGAATGATTCAATATAGGAAACCATTCTCTTCCCAGGTGACCATGAAAGACTGGGGAGTCTTTGTTTTCTGATCTTATCAAACGGGAGCGACGCATAATTAGTTGGTCACTGCCCCTTTACCGGAGAGTCCACAGGCTTCGCAGGCAACGCTCCTTCAGGCACTTAAAGCCGAAGTGGCAGTTGAGGGAGCAGCCGCAGGGGAGTTTGTGACCCCACGGGGGGCAGTGCCGGGGGCTGTATCGCTGTCCCTGCCCCGCAGGTGCAGGTGGGTGCAACAACGTCTGCACACAGACACAGGGGGCTGTCCGCCCAGCCTCTGCTCCGGGCGCCCGTCCACTCCCATCAAACGCACGGCCTGGCAGACCCCCAGCTCCCGTCACGGGCGAACGCTGAGTACACACGTCTGATTTGTACAATCTGTTGTCTAAGCAAACAGTAGGCTTCAGTGAGAACTGCTCCTTGGAGAAACAGACCATTAACAGCCCTTATTGCACATAATACACATCATTAAGGATGTCCTTATGAAGCGATTCTACATTTGTTTTTCTCCATGTCTTTTCACCCCCCTCCACGATGAAAACTTTTTTCAACTGTGTTAGTGTCTGCAGACAGCACGAGGCATGCAGTAATCCCACTCTGCAATGTGAGCTGATGGCAATACTGTTTTTTCTTTTCCTCTTGACATAATCACATTGGCCCAGAAATGAACTTTGCAGGAGAAAAAAAAACAGAGATCCTACTGTTTTAAGCTGAGCCGTGTGTTTAATCGGTGTCCGCGACATTAGAATTAGTTCGCCCTAGTTGGAACCCTTTCTTATAAGTGGATAGTTTATACTCCAGTAAACAATACGAGTTATTAACCTTCAAGTTGGACTAAACAGATTCTGGGCTGAGAGCAGTCCAAATTAGTAACTTGAGTACATTTATTATCATGTCATTTCTGATCATCAACACAAAAGCATAATACATTAGTCAAAAATGAGGCTGCCATGTCCAGACTCTTCCTTTAATTGCATTTCGTGTTGCATGCCACAACAGTAATTTAATTTTAAAATGCAAAAATCTGTGTATGTACAGATGAAGACTGATTCGGTTTAGTTTATGCTCTTCAGAGCAATGTGAAGAGGTTTGTATTTGGCCCCACCGGACTCCTCACCGACTGGTTTGGCACTTGATTGATTGTTTAAAAGCCTGTTTATATTGAAATGTTTTTGTACTTCAGAAAGCAAAAATGTACAACTTACTAACTCACTACAAATATTTACCCCTTCGATGTCTGAATCATCATCACAAATCTTTTTAATGTAAAGACTGGCAATAATAAATGACTACTAATTGATTTATTAGTAGACATTTACATAACATTACATAGATCAGTAGATTGAATCCATAGCATACATTTACCACCATAATTTTTGTGGATCTGTCCCTTCTATCTCTCTCGGTTTGAGCTAACTGTATTAACATAATCAATGAGTGCCAATCCACTTGTGCATTTATATTGGAACACAATTCTGAATATTTGCCAAAACCTCAACTGTCCGAATAAAGAAAAATAGAGATTACCTTCCCCATTTCATTTATCTGGCGATCTGTATGCGTTTGCAAATTGTAAACGTGTGCCAAGGCTGAAGTGGGTTGAGTCATAACTAACAGTGAAACACTTGAGGGAAAAATACAGTCCGAGTGGCCCAGTTCCTATCACAGCACTTGCAGACCTTAGCCTTCAGACAGCTGTAATCCAAGTTCAAGTGAAAACAGAAGAATTGGGGGGAGGGAAGAAAAAATATTACCTTGGCTGATAACAGCTTTCCTGTTCTTTCCATCGAGATCAGCTCGTTCAATCACATGGTGCTTGGCATCCACCCAGTACATCCTATGACCAGCGTAGTCTATAGTGAGTCCATTGGGCCAGAAGAGATGGGTGTCTGCGATGACACGGCGGTTGGAGCCGTCCATGTTGGCATACTCGATCCTGGGAGTGTTGCCCCAGTCAGTCCAGTAGATCTTCCTAGAAATGTTCCAGAAAAAAAACATGATTGATAAAAAGGCATTAAATTCTTCAGAACTGGTTGAGAAATCACATTGTATATTGCAAAATAAACACACTTACACTGTGCTTGAAAGACTGGCCAAAATTACAAACAATGTAGGCTGTGTGCTTAAATAACCAGTCAGTACATCTGCAGCAGAAACAGATATAAAATCTATCATTTCTATCCATGCTTTCTAAAAATAAGTGACAGAAGTGGTGGCTTTGATATAACTTTGATATAATGTCTGTGCTGCCTTTGAAATGCGTCTTTTTCCTACTTCAATTTAATCTTCAGTTCATCAATCTCACTGCTATGGACTCCCTAGGTGGTGTGGGAAGAAAAGCTCAGACACAGGCATAGTAATATCTAATTTGTTTGTGTCACATAAGTACATATGCTATACCAGGGGTGCACAACTGTGCTATGCCATGTGTGACTGAAGCAACATGTTGCTCAGACGCCGTCTTACCCCTCGATAGGGTGGAGGGCGATGGCTCGGGGTTTCTCCATGTTCTGCCACAGCAGCACTTTCCTGTGCGTCCCGTCCAGGTTGGCAACCTCGATCCTCGAAGTACCCGAGTCCGTCCAGTACAGTTTATCGTGGATCCAGTCTATGGCCAGGCCACCTGCGGGAACACAATTCATCTCAGTCTTTGCGGGAATTTTTCTGGGAACCTCATACAATTTGCTCTCTGTTGATTCGAAGGACAATAAAAGAATACAGTCATGAATTCACAAGACAGTATCTCCACACAGTTTCCAGTCTCCCTGCCTCAGCCTACCTGGGCTCTCCAAGCCTGTGGACACCACCTCCTCCACATTGCTCCCATTAAGGTTGGCCTTCATGATCCTGTCCAGCGTGACGTCTGACCAGAAGACCAGCTCCTTGCTGTGGTGGAAGTCCAGAGCGATGGCGTTCTCCAGGTTGTTAAGCAGCAGTGTGTACTCGGATCGGTGGGGGAGCACTTGACGGATATCGATCCTGTTGGCAAACAGCAGAACAGGCTCCGGCCCTGCGCACAAAAAACAACAAACACAAGCGAGGTAAGAAAATAAATTCTGACCAAAAGGGGCTTTCAAGTTACGAGAAAAACAAAACAAAACACGGAGATCACATTCTTCCTCCGTGCAAGGCCTAGATGAAATTAATTAAAATGAAGCGATGGTCGTGAATAAACAGCTCGTGTTTCGCAAGCTGAGAACAAATGACGTACCTAATGCTTTGCAGCTGCGTTTGTCGGGCCGGAGCTCATAGCCCTGCACACACCAGCACTGGAAGCCGCCCTGGGTGTTGGTGCAGCCCTGACTGCAGTAGCCTTCCTCCGCACACTCGTCCACATCTGCACGGCGGACAAAGAAACGAGAGATAAGGAAGCAGTCCATGACCAGACTCCTCAGAGATCTTGTGCAAGCGGTAACATTACTGAAAGATTAAGTTTCAGTAGGACTAATGATAAAAAGTTAATGTATGTTAAATGTACAGAACATTTTACTTAACTACCGCTAGGCACACACCAGGGACAGGACCCTACGATGTCTGCATGTGTCAGCTCATTTATACTAGGATGTGAGCTTATTTTATTTTGTACTGATTTTGCATTTGTGAAACTAAGTCACAATAAATATATAATAATACAGAACTTAAACTAAAATAAAAATAGTTCCTTAAGCATTTCTGCTCTAATACCTCACTATCTAAAAGCAGAAGCGTGTTTATCTAGGATATTCCTTGGAAGACTGACTGCCAAAGCTAGTAGAGAAATAAATGACCTTTTCCGTGTTATTTTTTCTTTTTTTTTGTCAAAACATCTGACTAAATCCACCTACTGCTGGTAAAGGTTTACTCAAAAAACCATCAATTTGAAGGTAAACTACCAAGGGGTAGGAAAAAAACGCTCAAATGTCACTGGCAATTCTTCGAGTTGTCTTGAAATTGAAATGCACAATGCAAGGTGACAGCGCTGCAAAGACGTGTGCTGCAGGTCTGACGGTCTCGCTAAGCATTAAAACCTGAAGCCTGAAGCCTCTGACATTTTGACAAATGTTTTATTCCTCATCAGATAAAGAATGTGAAGGTTTTGAAGGCAAAAAGGTGGAGGAGAGGGGCCAAAGCAGACCAGGCGTGCTTTAAGGATCTTCTTGAATTTCTAACGTGTGATGTTCCAGTTTCATCCCGTCTATAAAACGAGTGGGCGTTTCATTAATAAGAAATGCTACAGAGAATATAATAAATTGCGGTTAGGAGTTCACCCATTAAACAGGTGCATTGCATACGGCTTGAAAACCATTACCTTGACATGACCTTCCATCATCCATCAGTCTGTAGCCTGTGTGACAAGTGCACTGTACCAACCCTCGGCCCATATGGCACTTCTGAGCACAGCCACCATTGTTCATATTGCAGTTGCCCTCACTGGACCTGGGACCTTGTGAACCAACAGGACAACACCAACACGCATGATCAAGCACTGAACTCCCCTCAAATGACACTGCAATGTCAAATGATAAAACACAGATCGCTCTTTTGCCTGTCTTGACAAGAATTCAAAAAATGTAGGAATCTGGGTTAGATTTCTTTTATTGTGATGCCTGGGAACAAAAAAGTTCACTTTAGTTGATCTTGTGAGCTATCGCCCATAAACATGTCAAATAAATATATCTTGAGAGTGAAAAAACGAAGGCACAGCACAATGTTCGTATATTGAAATAAAATGTAAATGGTGAGCAATCCATCATTCCGAACCCCCTGGTCACGCAGACGTGATTGGGTTGGCTAGCCCTTCTGAGGTAGTACAAAACTGTCTGAACAAAATGTAATCTTGCTTATGTTAAATGAAATGGTTAAAACGGTGACAAAGAACTCACGGCAGTTCTGGTAGGGCCTCTCATCAGTGCCGTCCCCACAGTCACTGACCTCATTGCACACCTTCCTCTGGCCGATACAGCGGCCATTCCCGCACAGGAACTGGTCAGGGGCGCAGGGCGGGGAGTCTGAAGGAACAAACGGAGCCCATTTATACAGAGAACGGGGACAGGCTTACAATGGAACCACTGTGTGTGTGGGGGGTCTACTGAACGCAAATGATGAAAAGTCGCCTCGTGTAGGTGTACCCCAGGGGTCCATCCAGGTAATTACAAATACAGATCAGTTATATTCAGTAATTTTCTATGACATTGTGCATGGTTTTTCACGTGATCTGCAGCAGTACACTCATAAGGTGACACTGGATGTTATGGCCAACGCCAAAGTTACCAGTTTTCTCGCAGCCCTCTTCATCGCTGTTGTCCGAGCAGTCGTCTTCTCCATCGCACCTCCATAGCAATCGTACGCAGCGCCCCGACTTGCAGCGGAACTGGTCAGCAGTGCACATGGATGTGGCTGTAGAGCAGAGCAGAAACCGATGAATAAAACACACAAGCATGGATCCCCCTCGGCCGTGACACCTGCCTGTAATCAACCCCAATTGCTCATCTAAAAGTAATAATTGGTTCACAAGTCATTGCTTCATTAATGGGGGTAGGAGGAGAAACTTACAGCAATTCTTCTCATCAGATTGGTCATCACAGTCAAACTCGCCATCACACCTCCAGCCAGCGTTGATGCACATGCCGCTGTTGCACATGAACTCTACGGATCTGCAAGGCTGATGGGAGGCTGAAAAGGAACAACAGGGACACACCGTGAAGACAAGGCAAACATGTATTGTGCAAGCTTGGAACCTAGGACTGAGGCGCAACCAGAACTGCAACCCACACTAATCCCAAACCCAGACCTTGATGGCAGGGAACACGCAAGGAGCCTTCACCAAACCAAAAGGCACTATCATGTAGAAGTTTAGGGAATTTAAGATCAGTTTTGATTTTATGCAAACAGCAAGAAATACCCAATAAAATCAAAGTTAAATATAGCAATAACACATTCCATCCAAAGCATCCTTCTTTTGTAAGATGCAGCTCAATTGTGGATTGACAAAACCACATGCACAAGAACAACTTTATCAGCATGAATACAGAATATCTCGCAGAAAAAAAAGCTTAAGACATTTCAGCTTACATAGTCAAGCCAAGTACACATTTTTGTATCAAACAAAGCAGCCTTGATGGTGTCATCGACACAAGATGGATGCCAAGGAATGCCATTTGAAGATGAATCCTCCTTCATGGAATGTGAATTTGCCACATTGTTCAGGTTTTTCCTTTGAAGCAGATTCAAATGTCTAAAAAATGCAAAATATCTAATGCCAAGGAACCACAGCTAATTAAAAATGTTGTGGGAGATGGGAAACTGAATTAGACTTAATTATGTTGTTGCTTCAAAAAGGACAGTTGTCAAAGCAGAATTCAAAATATTAGGCTAGGAAAAAACTGTGCGCCTCTTTGATTAATGGAAGAAAAAGAACACATTCATCACTATAAGTGAATCCTGACAGATTTTTAAATATTAATTTTAAGAGATTGTTAATGTACAGGATTTTCATTTGTTGTCACAAAAAGGTACAAAGCTTCCAAATGAAGAACAAATTAAAATACTAAACCTGATGTTCAAGATACTTTTAGACAGATTTGATTATAATAATTTTGAGCCCATTTCAAAATGAAGTATTAAAGAATCAGCTGTTGGAAGTATAGTGCAGGAGTCTGCTGAAATAAAAAATAAAAAAACATATCTAGTCTGAACTTAAAATATGGGGAAGCTCAGACTGACAATGTGTCAAGGAATTGCACACCGCAGACAGCAAGCCATGAAAAGTTTGATTTGCTTTAACTGGCCACTTATCCATGTTTAACACAAGGAGCACACCCAGCTATTATTGCAGAATTGGCTGACATTTACACATGAAGGGTAATGGAGAAACTCCTGCTGTTGTGCTGCACATGTTGTGTGTTTGTAAAAGAACTAGCAAGGAAAAGCTCCTGCAAGCCTATCTCCCCGTAGTGCTGCACAATAGGTGTTAATCATCCCAAACCACGTGTATGTTGACATCTCATTCTGTGCATTAAAGCACAACTAAAAGCATAATTAAGGAATATGTCAAACACTGTAATAATTGTAATAATTACACACTGTCTATTGTAGACTTACTGTTGCCAATTATATGCCAACTGTGGTATTTATATTTCTGGATAAACTAAGTGCCATGGAAACAACGTAATGGATTACCTTTTACCTTGAATTTGAATAAATGTGGTGTTGGACTCTGCCTTAAACAGGGGAAATTAATCTATACTTGAAGGGCCATTTAAAGTTGTTTTTCCATTGTTAATTGCCTGCCTCCCTCAGTGCCTTACACCAACACTGCGTTTCCATCGTCTTAAGCAGCTGCACACTCTGAGAGACCGGAGCTGTAACCTGACCCCAGCGCTGCCGCTGTGTGGATGGGACTGGGTTGGAGGGGGCGGTCAGGGGTGGTTTGTCGATGCCAGATGAACTGACAGTTTGGCATCTCGAGTACCTGGACACCGTCCAGATGTCCTGCTCTGGTCAGACAATTCTTATATAAAGAATATTGACATTCCTGTGTTCCCCTAATGCCTTGTGCGCATGGCCTCTGCAGGCCTGTGAACTCCACAGTGCACTGAGACACACAGATGCACAGGGTGGGTTCAGAAAAGCCATTGTGTCTGGCATGTGTGACTTTACCAAAGAACAACAGAAGGGTGTAATGGATCCATCACTGAGCGGGTTCTTTTTCAAAATGAAACATGTTTAGTTTTGTCATTGGAAACGGCTCCAAATTTATGATGCTCGTCAAACACTTCCTCCTAAAGTGTGCCATGTGTGTGTGCTGCACTCAAGCCCGGCATTCCCGGCCTAACGGTTCTGCCCGCTCTGAGAAAAGGTCCTTACAGCAGTCGGATTCATCAGACCAGTCCCCACAGTCATCATCTCCGTCGCAGTGGTAGATGTCCAGGATGCAGCGTCCATAGGCGCACTGAAACTCCTCGACGCTGCAGGTTGCAGTGAGGACGTTGGAGGCTGCACGCAACACAGGGGGGACAGAGTTATTATACAGTAAAACTGCTCCATATACTTCCTCAATGTTTTTCCATATAAATAAACCATTGAACGCTACAAGACGTTTGGGAACTTCCCGACTGCCCCAAACAGTAAACTTTACCATCTGCCAACATTAATTTGATTTTGACGGATGATTTTGATTTACATTATAATTTAACCACTACTGTTGCAGCATTTGCATCAGCTGAAGTTCCAGTTTGCACAATTTGATCACGGCTCCTCACCGAGTTGCATTTTAGGCCTTTCTTCTCTACAGATAAACACGCAATGCCAAAAAACGTGGAGTACTTTTCAATTTTTAAATGTTTTATGTTTTCAGCTGAGCCAGCTGCTGTTGCTTTACATATGTACAGAGGAATCATTTCTAAAAAAAAAAAAAAAAGGGATCCATGTGCACAAAAAAAAAAGTAGTACCAAGAAAACCACCTGTACAGAACAAAGAACTCAGTTGCTTTTTCTTTCTTGCCTTTTGATTCTTTGAAAAGCACTGCTTTGAAATTGAATATTTATCTTTTATGCTCTATGCTTTTCACTCATGTTTTCAATGAATGGTAAATGTATCTACAGAAGTTCATAACTTACAGTAATGTGCACACCCTTTACAGAAGGACAAAGAAAGGATCAACATACAGGCCATGACTGCGCTTCCTTTGAAGTTCTACCTGCTCAATATTAAATGCCACAAATTTCAGTCCAATGATGCATTTTTTAACATTTGGTTGGATGAAACTGAATGGGTGACTCAACTGAATTCCCAAGTCCCACAGATAATAGACAGATAATAAACTGTGCTGAATATTGCTCCGCAGAACAAATAAAATATATTCTAAATTCTAAGGTTCTTGAGTTCTAAGTAGAGATCAGAACATTTGTGGATGGTAGGCTATTCTCCCTTTTTTAATGGCAACAGATAAAACAGATATTACTACAGTGCATTTTTCAATAAATAGTTCCTATTCTGATAAAATACAGACTCCGGTAGAGTTTGTATCATATCATGTCAAGGACCTGATCATGGCAGTAGTAGGGTGGGGGCCACGATGAGTAAACAATGATTAAAAGCTTAAATAATGCCATCTCTCAATTATTCGAAAAATCTGTAAAAAATAAATCGATAGAATATTAGTCAGAAGTTGCAGCACTAAACGAATCTAAACACACAATTCTGATGTAACCTCGAGAACATCATCTAACCGTGACATATGGAGTGTGAATCCGACGAAAAACTCCGGAAAATCACGGGCTCTGACCCACGGCCTGCCCGGACTCATTTCCTGCTCCGCGGTGTAACTCCTCTACTCCAGGTCGCTCCACTGCTCCAACAGGAACTGGTTCAGAAGAATACCATTTGCAGGACTTTGTCATTTAACCCCCCACCATCACAACCACCTGCCAGCCCCCTTTCACAGCAAGCCTCGCTACACTGCTTATGCTCACAATATGGACGCAAAGAGAGAGTTGTAGCAATTCCCTCAAGTGATGAGCACCGAGCTTTCAATTGCAAAGCTCCCTGCCAATACTCATTATCGGCAGACAGGCCTTTATCTGCAGAGATGAAAGGCCTGCCCTCAGCCAGCTGACAGCACGGAGCTGTTTCGGCTCGTCTTTGAAGTCCTCTGGAGAGGTCTTTTTGAAGAATAAGACTGCCAGTGTTAGAAGTCAGCAGTTACTCCTATTTTCTGTATAAGGACTGACAGAAAGTCAAACTGATCTTCTGTCTATTTATATTTCGTCTGTACATGGATTTAGGATATCATTTATCTTGTACTGCTGTGATTTGTTTTAAAAGTAGACGAAAGGTAAAGATAAATGTATAGGTAATTCTGAATCAATAATCTTTTGCTGTTTTGAATAGCATCCATACTAGCTCCTCTAACATGATGAATAATTTAAGCGCGATACTTAAATGAATGAAATTCGGTATCAAGAGTAATCGTATCTTCTTGGAATGATTTAATTATAATTCCTTGTGTCGAGTGCGTGGAAAGTTGAGGAAACCCACGTCTAGAAGCATATTCTTCAAATACACATTAAAAGTCTTGGTAACTTCGTCTCAATCGTTGCCAGCGAGGTATAATCAAGTACATAATGAGGTGAGGGATGGATTTATGAAATTATTATTCAGCAAGTCTGTGATTAGATTTTAAATCTCTCTGAAAATAAATATTACACTTCTTCACACAGAGAGGCGTCACAATCTGAACAAACTCCCCAGCGATGTGGCTGAAGAGACAATTTGGGAACATTCAAAAACAGACTGGATAGGATCCTTGATCACTCAGTTATTAATGGACACCAAACGAGCACGATGGGGCGAATGGCCTCCTCTCGATTTTACACTGTCTTATGTTCTTATTAAAATCTTAAGGGAAATACTCTTGGGTTTCACATATTGTCACTAATCTTTGTGTAAAACCTTCCAGGAAGTTTCCTCAGCGTCACACAGTTCCTCAAAGCAGGGAGGAGAACACCAAACTGATATCAAATTGATTTTTGCGCAGTTTGTCTATTAAAAGTGAATCAATCAATCTAGTTCACTGGGCTTTTGTTGGGTAACTGCTGATGATCTGGAGCTGGAAACAGTCAATGGCCAGTTCTGTTGAATAACGATCAACTCTTAACTGTTTTCAATTTGAATAAGTTGATTTTCTTCATCAAGGCAAAGGAAAAAAAAAGAAAAAAAGTGACCAGTCATTTATTTGCAGAATTCTGTGGTAAACTGACCTACAGGCACAAAACAATGCCGCAGGTTATGCATAGTAAAATAGTGAGGCTTTCATGTCCGGTGAAAAAGCAGCAGGGATGTCAGTGAAAGAGCTCGCCCCCCCGTGCCAGTCCAGCTGTACGACGAACACAGAGCGGCTGCTGTCTGAGACTCTTTAATGGCAGGACGAGCGCTTCTGAGAGGGATCCTCCAAGAGCACACGCACGGTCTGAATTTTATTTGGTTTCGAGTTTCTTTTCTACTTAATATGATCGATTATTTAACCGTTTCTACATCTTGCACTTGAAAGGATGTCGGGCAGTATTTTGCACCAATCCAGAGACCTGACAGTTTCTAATGCTCTGATTTCCGAACAGTGGGGTTTACAGTCAGTTATGTGCCCTGATATCGTCGTCTTTAAAAATGCATACATCTGCAGGGTAAAGCTCGAAGGGAACATTACTCACGGCAGTTTTCCTCATCCGACCCATCTTTGCAATCTGTGTCGCCATCGCAGTACCAGTGTTCAGCAATGCAGCTCCCGTCGGTACAACGAAACTCTTTGTCTGAACATTTCCTCATGTCTGGAAAAAAGAAAAAAACAAGAAAAAAAAAAAAAAAAACACAGATGCCCAGGGAGTTAAATATCTTTTCATGTACCAGTTGTGACCTAGTAAAAAGCACAGAGATTAGATTAAGAAGTGCTTTCACAGTCAATGGTACTAACATGACTAACACACAAGGTCTTCTATTCGCACCCCCACCCTGCAGCAGCCGTTTCTGACACAGGCCTTTGTGTAGAAAACACAGAAGGGAAATAAAAGTGTGAATTACTTTGTTACCTGGGACATTCAGCTGACAAGTGAAAGGATTTTGTCATTCAATTAACTTCAACAGTGGGGAGAGGGAGGGATATACCTGCACTTTCAGGGGGACAGGTTGAGTTTCTTTTCAATTAAGACTTTTACTGAAAGGTTTATTAATCATATTTTGAAAAAATAAAAAAAATGACTGATAAAAGAAGCGAGTGAAGAGAAACAAGAATTAATGAGTCAAACTGAGCAAACATAGATGCATTTTATTTTTTGGGGGATTTTTGGCTTAGACTATTTTTAACGATTTAGGTTTAGACCTGCAATTAATTGCAACACACCCCTACCTGCAATCTGAGCTCAATAAAACTGTTAAAGACTTCCTGAAACCGTCCAAATTAACAAAGACCCTACTAGCAAGTGGAAGTAAATCCTTCAACCTTGGGAATAATATGGAAAGAGGAAGAAAGTGAATAGTAAAAGGCGGTTTAAGAGAAAGATTGGCGAAGGATTTTATTACTGGGGTTTAATCTTGTAGGTTTTAACTGCAGCGCTGGAGCCCTAAGCGGTTCCCCACCTACTTGATCTGCATACAGGAAGGGCCTGGCTGGCTGATGTGCGTTTCATCGCAATAACAAGAATAGGTAATGCGAGGGGGATTAGGGGGCTTTATGAAATAACTGAGGGTGACGTTGGTTCAGCTGTTTCTCATAACCAAGTGACAGAGATGCCGGTTATGGCCCTGGATGTGAGTGACATGTTGGGATAGTGGGAGTTTTCAGACTCTGCTATACGGGTGGAACTAATTACTCAGTGGAAACCAGAAGTGAGATTTGGCACCGGAGCACTCATTATAAACCATCAAAGCACCGAAATAAATGAAACCCTAACGTAAGGTAACTTAAAATAAGTATGTCGGCTGTTAGCAAGGCAGACAGACATCAGTGGGTCATGAAGAAAAACTAAAAACAACAGAAGTCAGGAAGGAGAGATATCCTTTAACACCTCCAGCCTCTCAGGCATATTTGACCAGTCTGACACTCTGTGATGAGCATTTCAGTCGACCCGGAGTTTGGATTTCGTACGTCTCAACAATGCAGCCATTGAGCACATAGACAGCTCTGCTAAAAAGTTGGTCAAGGACCTGAAAACAGATGTTGCTGAGGGACAGTTTCCCTCTGTTCTACCAGCTTCCACCAGGGAAAACCATTTAACCCATTAACCTCCACCCCGCTCTGACGTGAGTGAGTTTATAAACCCAAAACAGTCATTTCCATCAGGTCATCAGGGGCAGTGGCACCTAAATCTATTAGGGATTAATACAAATACATGCCATGGTATCTGCAGTGTTTTAAATTGTACAAAATAAGGAAAACAAATCTCTCTGTAAGGAACCACTCACCGCACTGTTCATCACTGTTGTCCCCGCAATCGTTGTCGCCGTCACAGTGCCACAGACTGCGGATGCAATAGCCGTTGTGACAGTGAAACTCGTCTTCCTCGCACTCCCGCGGGGCTGCGGCAGACATGGGGGAAAACAAAAACACGCTCAAACCAACTGACCGACAAGGGACAGCAGCCTCTTCAAATCAAAAGTTCCCCAAACTGTGACTCCTGTCAGGTCTATATCGCACTTTGCAGGACCGCTGTCTCGCTTCAAGCATTCTCGATTAAAAATAAAATACAGCGATTTGGCTTCCGAGTAAGACTGTAAATAGACTTTCTGACATGTCTTAGCGAGTCGTTGTCTCTGTCTGACCTGACACCGAGGGTCCTCGTAAAAGTGAAAATGTTGTTTAACTGGACTGGATAGCTTTGGATTCATAATGACAGTGCGAGTCATTTTTATGCCAGAAGCTGACGGAACTCTTCATCGCTTTCAATGTAGTTCAGTATCTGAAACGCGAGGTATACATGTTTTATCACAGCTTTCGTTTGGCCCTCAGAAGTAAAGCTTTTTCAGGGTGTGAGATACTCGGTACTCGGGCCCCCTTGGCCCTGAACACAGTACAAGGTAAAAATATCTTGCTGTGCTCGCCTCCGCCGGCTCCAGAGGATCAATACACAATTACTCTGCTTTATATCCTTTGAGGTAAATAGGTTAGCATTGAGCTAATGGATAATGAAACATTTGGTCTCTGCCCTGAGACTCCGATTTGTCAAATTAAGAATTGAAACGACGGTGTCATTAAGTATTTATTCTCCATCTATCTATTCTCTGTCCAATACAACCTTTTATTAAACAATCAATGATGTATTTTTTTTTTAAATGGTCAAAGCAGAATAAAACAAAATTCATAATGGTCGTTGTGTTTTTCCAACATGACAAATGCAAAGTGGGATAAAGAGAAGGAAAATGTCAATGAATCTCATTGAATTGTCTGCGAAACAAACATTTTACAGGACATTTACACTGACCGAAAATAAAAGGAGCATTGGCTTTCTGCACAATACAGGCTAGTGTTATTTAAAACATGCAATAAAATAGAGTCTGCCATATTTCTATGATAATACTTCTCTCGCCAAATGTCAAAACTGCTAGTGTGACATTTCAATGGTACCATAAACAATAAGTGACTTATTTCTAAGATGTAACGTCACTTTACTGTGTTGTGTGACAGGATTTAAGATACATGAAATACAAGATCGTTTTGAGGCCCATATTAGTAATCCATCTCTTTCGTATACTAGCACTTCAAATACTGATGTGACAGGTACTGATCTGACCAAGGCCCCGAGGAAGTACAAATCTTAGGATGGCTACGTCCTTCACTCTGTCAGTTTGTTTGGTAATGACTGAGAACCCCCCCCCCACCCCGACCGCCAGCCTGATTCATATTCAAATCTACCTGCACAAGAACAATAAACATAAGAACAAAGTCTGCATGAGTGTGACAATGCAAAGAATATCATGTTGTTTCTCACTGCCCAGTGCATTGCTCAACAATCCTGACACACAAGGCTCTGTGTGGACAAATCTGTAGTGGCCAAGAGAGGACTGTGCTAAAATATAGATGTGTGTGTGCGTGTATTAATTTGACATGGTTAAGATTAAAATAATGGAAAGTAATATTCAGTAAAACAAAATGCATCTCCTGTTCCACTTTTTTTTTTTTTTTTGATTCCTCCTAAACCAGAAAAGGGGTCAAATGTCAGTATAGCCCCCAGCAGAACACGTTAACATCATTCAACTTGAACAGACAGGTCAAAGGTCGTAGTCAGCTATTCATTTGCGAAGCCATTATGCTTTAAGATGCTGTAAATGCTACTAATTACAAGATTCGGAATTTAAAAAAGGGCTACCAACAGCGGCTTGATACATTTCCCTCAATATAATGCTTACATAAACATACTTTTCCATGCATAAATACGAACAAAATCAAAACCACATCTAAATTTTACTGCTTGGCTTCGTCTTGTTCAGTTAGCCTGAAAAAACCCTGTTGACGCATATTTGTTAGGCTTGTTGCTCAGTGTTGTTTGCTTGAAAGTTTGATGACCTGCTGAGCTCTATTGAAGAACACATTATTTTCTTAAAGCATGTTAAATAATAAAAACCATAGGAGAGAGGAAATAAGCATTAAATAATAACAAGGAGAGAAACAGAACATTTACGTTGCACGCAAATTAAACATTTATCACTGGCTCGTGCCAGACAGACCCCCCAGAATGCTACATTTCTCTGTCTGGACTTCTTAAAATATGGGTCAGACATATTGCTTCACCTTAGACCCAGCATGTAAAGAATTTACTTGCAAATGCAATTTTCCATAACAGAGGACACTTGGTGTAGTAATTTAGAAGTGGCAGAACAGTGTAACAGTGAAGGGCATAACAAATGCACTAAAGATCAGTGGCACAAAGGGTAATAAACAATTCTAAAACCAATAGCAATAACATAAGGCGCATTTCAAAATATTGATTTTTACTTTTTCGAAGATATTTGAATTACCATACTAAATCAATTGCATATTGAAGATGTTATTTTAACCAAAACAATTTCTACAACATTTACTGCAGAGAGGCACTTAATCTCTTCTGTCAGAAGGTCTTGCTAACTATGGGAACTGAACTGGATTTTTATGCATGTAAAATCCATTAGAAAAAGGAAATTGAAATTGCCAAATGAATAAACCCCCACTCAAATATATAGATATATATATTTATTTTTTCCCCACAGACAGAATCTACAGACTTCATGGCGTTTGCCAAGGTCTGAGCTACAGAATCTAAACTATGACGCCTGAAGCAGTTGTGTCCCAGCAGCTCGGAGAGACGCGGCTTATTCTGCATCAAGCACATGGTGCGGTATGTCGAAAAAGTCCCAGCGACTAGATGGAGCTTAAATGAAAATGCAATGCTATATACATCATAGGTTATTTTCTCCTCTTTACAAACACCCTCTGAGCTGCCTCCACCAGCTGTGTCCTATTTTAGTTGAAAACACTTGTTGAGTATTCCTCCAGGGCGCAGAGGAAGTGTGGAAGCAGGAGGGGAAAGGTCGGGGCAGGAACATTCCCAGAAGTCAGGTGCAGTTCCAGCTCCAGTCACGACCTCTTGAATATATATGTGGCCGCAACGAAAATCTTTCTTCAAATCAAAATGGAAAATCATGGTTTGGAGAAGAGGCCGCAGTCAGTACCTACAGCACAAATCTGCATAGATATTAATTTCACTAACAGCCTGCAGTCAAAATTAAATTTTAGGCTACATTCTCCTATCCACATTTAACAAAAATACTAAGTATTCTCTCTCTCTCCTGTAAATCCTTCACTTTCATATCAATAGGTTGTGCCAGAAGTAATACGAAATGCCAGCACAGACAGAAGAAAGAACTTACGACAGTCTTGTTCGTCTGAATCATCCTCACAGTCGTTGTCTCCGTCGCACACCCAGGACCGGCGGATACACTTGCCATTGTCACAGTGGAAATCCAAGGGCGAGCACGTAGGGAGCACTGAAACGAGAGGCACAGCGGATTATTTTCACATTGGCAAGTTTAATATTTAAATAGCCCCGACAAAATACAGCTGACATCTCCTGAAGCTTTACACAAGACAACCTACAGCTTCATTTAATTTTCACTTGTAAAACAACTCCGCTGAGCAACGGGGCTCGGTTCGCCCCACACACGGAAGCCCAACCAGCCCGACAACTGTGACCACATAATTCCAGGAGGTATTAATAGCATCAGGAAGGCCTTTGAAGGAACCCAGGCATTTCGTTCCCCATACCAGGCGTGGTTAGGACGGCCCATGTGAACAATAGGAAGAAAAAAAATATATATGAAAGGACCCCGTTACACAACATAAATCGCCTTCTCTCACACTACAAACAAAACCGTCCAAACACTGATCTGGACACAGGAAGGTAACTAAGACCCGCAGAATCACTGGGATTGAAGAAACGCGGGGTTTACTGGAGCACTTTGTGTTTCTATGGCAATCAAAGGCCCCAAGGGGGAGGCCCTGCTTCCGCCTGCACACCCGGTCGTGAATAGGCCAATGATGGATAATGAAGATGTGTTTAGTAGGGCCTTGTTACCTTTCCACACAACCCATTGCAGGCGCTGTTATGAAAAAGCATTGTTTATTGCAAAGGCTGTTAAGCTTCAGTAGAGGTCTAGCTATTACCATAATCTCTGAATTGTCCCCAGATCACTCAAGCAGGCACTGTTCCTTCAGTTTCTTAGTCTGAACCTATATATCTTTGTAGAGCTGCAATCTGACTGCTAGTTTTAGTGATATTGTTAATACATAAGGTGTATAGTTTCCTCTACTAAAGAAATACTTTTAGCAAGGGGAAACAAAAAGCCTGATTTGGGGAAAGAGAACATACTTTTTTGGCATAACAAATCCTAATCAGATAGCTATTAATCCAGATATGCAAAAGCACAGCATTTGTCGTGCATGTTCCTTTTCTACAGGTGATCTGCATGACAGGTGAATCTGACTTATCTTCAGTACTGAAAGAAAGGGGGGGAAAGAGATAAAAAGCTCATGCATGAACACACTGGTGACCTACATTCGTCTTTATACATACTTCATAAGCCACTCAAGGACTGTGGTGAAATTGTGACCTGTGATCAGGCTGATTTAAAAAGAAAAATCCATCAGACCTCTAAGGCTGAAACAATCAACCATAACCATTGAATTCTGCTAGTTCCTGTTAGTACTCTTTCAAAAATACTTATTTATAGATAATATTCAGTTGTGGGTGACACCTGGCAGATGAAATACCATGCGCTAGTTAGAGCTCATCTGGATACAGTTCTGGGCTCCACACTTCAAGAAAGATATCGCTGCTCTAGAGGCAGTTCAGAGGAGAGCAACCAGACTTATTCCAGGTCTGAAGGGAAAGTCCTACTGAGAGACTGAGGACCTGAACCTTTTCACCCTGGAACAGAGGAGACTACGTGGGGACTTGATTCAAGTCTTCAAAATCATGAAATGCATCGACCACATCAAACCAGAGGAGCTTTTCCAGATCAGCAGGGACACACGCACCCGGGGACACACATGGAAATTGGGCTTCAAGGCATTCAAGACAGAAAACAGGAGACACTTCTTCACACAGAGAGGCGTCATAATCTGAACAAACTCCCCAGCGATGTGGCTGAAGAGACAATTTGGGAACATTCAAAAATAGACTGGATAGGATCCTTGGATTACTTAGTTATTAATGGACATCAAAGGAGCATGATGGGTCGAATGGCCTCCTCTCGATAAACTTCATGTTCTTATTGTTATAATGGCACCAGTTCAAGATAATGAGCACAATCTCCAAACAGACAGGAGGCAGAACAGTGTTCGCTAGTTGATCAGTCCTTAAGCTCATAAGATAACAAGAAATCTGCAGGACCATATCCTACCCGAGGTGACAAACCCAGACAGGGTGCAAGTTTAGTTATTGCTGATATTCAGACTTCGACATTAATGAGACTAAATCAAACGTCACATACTTGGCCTCTATGGATTTTCTCAAAGTGAGAGTTTGGCATTTCAGTTAATAGCTAGTTGTATTTTTCACAAGGCAAAGCTTTACAAAAACTTAAAACAAAGCTCAATCATTTCAACATTTGTGTTATTGTTGTTGTTAGCACCATCTCAAACACTGAAAATATATGAACGAGCTTCAAAGACAGATCTTTCGTACTTGAACTCCGTCTCTTTGATTGGAGTTTGGCTGATATAAATCTCCAGCAGTAACTCAGATTTCTTGGATTGTGGTGTTAATTTTCAGTATCCCATGAGGGTCAATCCTGGTTCTTCATTAAAAGTTTTTAAAGGACACATGCAAAAGTAATTTTTTCACCCAATATTTAAACTAGGTTTTTCCTTTTGCCTATAGTATCTCTTTCAAATACCTAATTTAGTCCCTTCAGGAAAGTGGTGTAACATTTCTTCTCAAAAACAGCATATAAAACAAGATTAACTTAAAAGTTACCATCTTTCATGGTTACAATGTTTCTTTTTTCTTTCTTTGAAGTAATTTGATTTGGTTGGATGGGGCTCCTGCCAGACCGGGGTGAAATTTGTGTGAACTGAATCAAACAACATGGAGTAATTTCAAAGAAACTAATTTTATTTATTTATTTATTATTAATTTTATTTTTGTTTCCTCTCTTCCAATCATCTTCTCTCATACATTTTTAAAATTGGACAAAATACAAAATGTCAAGCTAAGACTATCTTACCTTTACATTTGAATATCACAATAAAAAAGGTGCAAAATTGAAAATAAGAAAACCACCATCAACACAGTATTACATTTTTCGCAATTGAAGTCCCAACTCTGCCATTATTCTTGGAGATCACAACTATAAATCAAGTCCCTAGTCTCTCAAATGTATTCTGGTACATAACATTTCCTTCCAAATAAGTTAATCTGCTAAGCAATTAATTAATTATCCTTCTATGGCATGATACACACATGCAAATGCTTAGCAAACGTCATCTGGGTTATGAAGAGAAATTGTCTCCTAATCATGTGTTTTCATGCCCTTTTGATTCTCTATCAGATTTCTCTTTATTGTTTATTGTAATTTCATTCATCAGAGCAACTGTATCATGGGACCGTTCCTCCTACATAAGTTAGGCTGTTTCTACTAGTGATTAAGTAGAATAATGGTTTCCACAGTGAATAAGAAAACTGTTGGGGCTTTATTCGTACCATACATCTTATATAATTGTCACAGAGGAAGAACTAAACAATCCTCGCTTTTCACATCTTAACAAGACAAGGGGTTTAATTTAATTTGACTAATGTTCCCTCATTTTCAAAGGACTGTTTTTTCATGACCATATCCTTTTATATTCAGCCCTCAGATTCCACCCTCAAATGTTTTAAGTTGTCTGTGAAATCACCTGAACTCAAACCACCTGACCGACTGTCCGTTGAGTCACACGAAACCTGCTGCTAGCTTCTGAAATATGAAACATCCAATAAAAACGCTGTAATCCTACACTTTTCACATTTCTTTTATTTAAGTGGACCTTGGGTATAAAACATACATTTTATTGGGATCTGTCATTACTACTTACAAGTGGTACAGAAGACCCCAGTAAAGTCTTGTTTTTACAGAAAGGCAGAGTATAAAGCACACCTAAAGGGACCAATATAACTGGCTAAACACAGCTTATCATAAAACATAGGGAAGTAGAAAAGCAGATGTACGGTCACTTTAGACCATTTCTGCAGTGATCTGAGGAGGCTCGTTAAGGCTTTTGCAGGATCTGTACTTCTTCATTTCAAAATCCCAAATTATTTATCACTGTTACTGTGTTTCAGTTCCAATCCCCAGACCACATGACCTTCTGAAACAATTCCATCTTTCCCAGTGACAGGACGGAGGGTGATACAATGGAAAAATGTTTTCCCATATTCACAAGCTTCGTGCACAGATACACGCACACACACACACACACAACTGTACATCTGTGTTGGCTCAAACTAGGGCTCATTAGCCACACCATACAAGCAACATGTCCGCACCAGAAGACAACATCGGAACGATATTGAGTTGGATAGTCGTGTTTTTATCTAAATGTCAAATCTCTTTGTATGCACAATTCGGAGTTGGATGGATAATGTCAAATTATATTTAGAATGTAGTGACTGTACCAGCAAAATCAAGTAAAGGATTAATGAATCTGCTTCTAAAATAAAATCTAACACACAGAAGAACACAGAAGGATATTTTTTGTTACATAAAGTAAAGTACAAAATAAGATTTTGCTAATAGTTTTTTTTTTATAAAATCCTACATATAAAATAAAATCTCAGGAACCACATATAGAAAAGCACATAATTTCATATCAATTAAACCTACAAGTATGCAATAACAGTTTTAATGGATTCCAGATCCTTATTGAAAACCACAATATTACCTGCATGCCAATTACTCTAATTCCAATATCTGTGCATTTTTATACTAAATCCTAACTGCTCCAACTTGAAGAAAATCATGTTCTCTTTTCTGTGTTTTCCCCATCGACTAGAACATTTTATTCCTGGGAATTATTTATTCAAACAAATTTCTTAACACTGTAAGATGGGAGTGCCAAGAAAAACAGGACAATTTGCCTGTCAGTTTCTCATTTGTCCACATCTCGGAGAAAATCTATTTCACAGCAGCGATAAAGGAACACAAAACCCAACACCTGGCCAGACAAGTTTTCAGCGCTTCTGTGTGTGTCTAAGGTTTCAAGATTAAGCCAAATCAATTAAACAGATGTGTAGGAATCTGACCAAGATGATTCCACACCTGTCAGTGAGCTCCCAGTAGTCTCCATATTTTGCATGTTACTTGAGGAATAGATGTTATCTTGGTCATACAAGAACAAATCTCAGAAATGTGTTGTTGTGTTGCTGCCCCATTGTAAGGACACTTAAAAAGGAACCTAATGGCACACATACACTTTAAAATTCATATATTACACTAGTAGCTTGTATCTCAGAAGAATCTCTGGAGCACAGCGTATTTTCCAGAATGTTCTCTGGTATGTGCAAGGAAAGCAAACCTTGTACTGTAATTTTGTTCACACTGTTCGTCTCCTCCCAGGATAATTGCAGCAATATCCAGCCTAGCATGCTCATTCCTCCTGCAATTGCTTGGCTTGCTCTGCATGGTAATATGACATTTTATTACTGGCCATGTGCGCAGATCATTTCTAATATGTTCTCCCTGACCTGAGGCACAATCACAAAAGTACTTATGTAATTGGTATACAACTTAAAAATCCTTTATAAATACAAACATTGTACTGTCTATATCATTGGTATTTTGTTATTTTTTTTATTGGTTTTGTATGTTTTTCATGAGACAGCCATCAATGTCCACTTCTCTGTAAATAGGTTTTGTCCTCGGTAGCTTGGCTTCATCAAGCCACACTACTGTCAGGCCTAAAAGAGTAGGAGGTCTCAAGCTATTACTACTCGTCTCCTTAAGTGCAGTCTTGCCAAACCTCAGCCCCTTTAAATTGACTGGATTCTTCCCTTCTGTTTCTTTTCAAGACTCGGAAGTCTCTTTGAAGCCCTGTTAGTGCCCTCTTTTGAGAAGTCACGTTATAAATGAAGAAAAGTGACTTTCGGAGGAAACCCTGCTTGTTGTCAAATGACCGTCAAACTCTCCCCAGCTCGATAGGGAAATGTAAATACATTGACAAATAAAGCATGTAAGCAAAGAAAGCAAACGGATGTACATAAAAGTTCAGTATTGCTCCCAGCCACTGAAGTCTTGAAACAAAACGTTTGATCCATAGACGAATCTGGCGACACTTTAAAAGTTGTCAATATGTTAGATTTCCTCACCACTTATCATGTGTGGGTTGTACAAGGGAAACTATTTTGTAATTGTTTTCAATAAATGATTAAGTAAAACATAACATCATTGTTATCTATGAAGGAAAAACATCAAAGACCTTTGCCCTTTACATAAACTTAACGAAACAAAGTCTATACATTTGTTTGGATTTGGGATACTGGGTTTTACACGGTGAACAAGACTGCCTGACTAGTCTGAAACCTCTTAAAACAATCCCCCTTAAATCTCCGAACACTCACCATGTACCTACTCATTCAATTTCCGTCATTCTTGTTAAGATCAGTCAGGCCAAGGACCTCTGAAACCCAGCCTTTGACCTGATCACATTACCAAACCCCAGCGTGGCTGTTAGCCCTACTCTCCCCTAATGGATCACAAGACTCAACCCTGATGACTCTAAATTGTAAAGTAATTATTATAAAGGACGACTGTCACACAGAATCAACTTCAAGTCCTTAAATACACACGCACCCACACACAGACAAAATTCTGCCCCTCATTTTATTTGATCGGTTCTGAAGGTTCATACGATTTCACAGTTTAGTTTTTTAAAGTTTAAAAACAAAACTAACATTTATTTGACATTTGTTGATCTAGATGCGCCACATGGGAAGAGTAATAAAAACAAAACGTAATACATTTTAAAAAATCCATGTCAGAAAAAATGTTTCACCTTTACTTGCTGATCATGTGTTATTTTACCTGTGCCCCTTATTTATTCACACAGATGCATAAGTAAATATTTAGAGAGGACAATGTCTGCTTTACTTTAAAACTCGGCCAGAAAGTTTTACGCAGTGGAGGGATTATGCAAATTCACAATGCAAATACGAATTCAACCGAAGGACAAAAAAAAATAAGGGGGGGTGCAAATTCCCTCACTTTTGGTATTCTTTCCCATTGAAGATAATAGCAGTATCAGAAAACGGCTCCCCTGAGGTGCAACTGATAAATATTGCCCATAATCTTCTTTTAAGAGATGTTCTCAGCTCATGCTGGTTTCCAGCATACCCATACGAGGGGCATCCCTCTGATTGGCCAGGGGCTGTAAGCAGGAGGATTACGGAGTGCAGAAATCTAGTTTGGACCAGCCAAAACCAGCAGGGCCCCAGCTCCCCAGTAGCGATTCCACTGGCCGTGCTGCATGTTCATCAGTCGCGCACCTCCCCGCTTTATTTGAAGAGCATTAGAATGACTTTCTTATAGTTATTTTTGCTTTCAAGTATTAAAAAAAAAAAACTATTTTATCGCATCTTCGCTCCCCCCTCGACTTACCCCCTAAGCAGCAGTAATGCCAAAGCCTTTCAACTCAGCAGGGGGACTGCATGGTGAATGAAAGTGCCGTCGAGCTGGCCTCGATTTATGTTCTCAAGCAAAAGTATCTCAGCGCGAGGATGAAGTGCAGAAAGTGGGAAGCAGAGCAAGGAGGGAAGACTTAACTTTACACCCCCACCGAACACGGCGGGACGTTGCGATCACCCTCACAGCCTTTGTTCCAGCCGCCTGTGGACCAGGCAGTGTGGCTAATTTCTTTTTAAACACTATCGCTATTGTTTCCATATTTTTACGCCACATGTACAGTAGCATTTATCAAGTCGTGGATTGAAGCGGATACCTCCTCAGTCTCATAACTTGGCCTCTCCCCCCCAGCTATTTGCTGCAGGGCTTCTATGCAGGGACAACGCAAAGCCCAGAGTGGCCGGTGGCCTAGTTCAAGGTGGAGCTGAATGGGAAGTTACAGGGGCGAGAAAGAAGATGGTTATACTTTTTTTTTTTTTCCCAGAAAGAGTGAAATATCTTTGAAGTTTACACTGCATAATGCATTTGACCATAGCGCCTTGTGTTTCTGCATGTGTTGCAGGAATCTGGCCATGTTCCTCCCAAAGCCAAATCTTTGTGGCTAATTAGGCAACAAAACGAATCCACACACTGCAAGTCATGGTGAAAACTCACTATCCAAGCAGTCACAATCTGAGCAGGTATTAAATGCATTTTACAGCATGGAGAATATAGTCACAACGAGAACTCTGACTATTGATTTATCCATCCATTAAAATGTTATCCACGCTAGTATCGCTAGCGCCTGGCCTTGAAACTTCAGTCTACTTCAGTTCAACAATGATAGAAGAAAAATAATTCTAGCAAAGGTATTTCTTTGGTGGGCCTCGATATATACTTACGATAAATCATTTTTGCAAGTACAGTTACTTCCTGTGTTACCACAAAGGTATTTAAACATTACTTAATATTAATCTTTTTTAATGTATACATTTTATTAGTGTGGACATTTTAAGAGACTAGATAAACTGGTGGAATACAATACAATTTTAAAAAGCAGTCCCTACTTTTTCCTTCACTCCTGCCGTTATTTCCAGCTGGTGTTTAGTGGAAGAAAATTAAACTAAACAAAAAATAACCTACTTTGTGAAATGCTAACTTTATGACAAGGTGCAAAAAAAACAAAAATAAAGTAATTTTACTTTTCATAACCGCTATCCTCCTGCCTATTTTTCCCTGCGGAATAGTTTTTATAAATATCGTGTTTCCTGACACCGCAGTGAATGAAATCAGTCCCCGGGGACAGCCATGTGTCTCCAGGGTTGTGGCATTCTTTCAGCATGTAAGGATTAATTTGGGAAGCATCATTCTTCAATGAAATAAGATCCATCCCCTGTCAAAACATACCCTAATTTTACTTGCAAACACTTTGATGTGCCGTACAATTCAGAGCCATAAACAGAAAAGGAGTTTATTTCTACCCATTACTAAGGGTACCGGGGGAAAAATGAACATGACCGAAGAAATCGCTGAAATGTTTTATCCGTCACCACAGACCTTCAGGGCAGGGGACTGGAGGGGAATATCAGTTCAGTGCATGTCAATGATACCTTAATAAATCACAACTGACTGATTTTGATGTATGGTCTCAAAAGAATGTAACAATGAAATAAAACCCCTCCACAGGAACATGCGTGTGGAGCGGATTGTGCTCATTCACTTCAGACAACACTACCACGTCAACATGCTGCTTTACACGGATGTAGACTTAATGAAGGTCAGCCGTTGCAGGGTGGATGTATCGACAGGGCAGGTATGGTCTTCTGAGAAGTCCTTGGTCTCCTTGTCATCTAAAGCCACAGAACAGAGGTTTCTCACCGAGACTGCTTCGTAAATCATCCCGATGTCTTTGTTTTCACTGCGTTATCACGGACTTGTAATAACTGACACTAGAAGAACAAGAACGGTTTGCTAAGGTGTTACAATTTAACAAAGTACTGCCAATTCCCGTGTAAAATCAATTCCAAACTAAATGCTTTTGCTCTTGACGTGATGTTTGATTTGTGTTCCCCAAATCAAGCGAGGGTGGGAGGCAGTATATAGAAATCTAATCTATGCATATAAAATGCATCACTTTAATACGCTCCTCCACTTGTGTCCTATTATCCTCAGCCTATATTTTAGGACAGAAATATTGGGGGGTGGGAGGGGGGAATACTCGGAACTTCAAAGAGACAAAAAAGCATCACATCATATTGCATTATTCTCTATTTACCGTTCGGTTGCATGTCTTATAATTACAGCGCTGCTGCCCTTTACACAGCACGGTGCTTGGATCGTGGCCAAGACTGAACAAATGTGGCTACATTAAATCCCAGAAAGCTTTCCTTTGCCGAACCAAGAAGCGCTCGCCATAAATAATTCAGCATCATTTTTGAGAATATATTAAAAACCATAAAATCACCTCTTCCTTCATTTAAATTCCATACTTAGGGCTGGTTTGACAAGATGTCACATTTAATCTTTGTTAATGGAATGGCAGTACAAGACATTTGTTAGTTTATTTGGAATTTGTTCACCTACTTGAGAGGGGTGCAGAATATTCAAAATCAATCTAGGGCTTTTGTATACCAAAAAAAAGATTCACAGAATGGATTTTACAATGTTGAAAAATTGTCCTACATTCATAATTGAAAAGGACCGCAGTCTGCTTTGATTTTTAAGGTTGCTATTGGTAAAATATATGACACAGCAAGTAATTAAGTGTATAAGAGTTATACCTTCAATTATCTAATTAAATTTTCAATCAAATTATCTGTGGCTATGAACACTGTTAATCATCTTTATACATTTTAGCAGGTCAAACACAAGGAGCTCCTGGGGAAATATCTCCTTGATTACCTCATCATTTCTGTGCAGCGTGACTACAATGTTGATAATGCCAGGTCCATCTGCCGCAGAAGATGTTAGGCTAATACCAAAAAATAATGACTTTCTAGTGCTTTTGTAGCCTGAGGACTGCTGAAATATTAGATTCCCCTTAAAAAATAAACACTGTTTCCTTCTCCAGTTCCCTTCCTTGCTTTATCTATGTTTTCTTGTAGATTGGTAAGATTTTGCACTGAGTTTATTTACCTTCTTCTGCTGTCCAGTTTTCCCTTTGTTTATTGCATTGTTCATAATGCAACACTTCTCTAAACCGGCACATTCACGAATACCTCTGAGCATGGGGCTGTTTCAAGCGTAACCTGATACACTTGTAACAGACCTCACAGCAAATCTATGAGAAGAATGCAGGCCGAACACAAACAGACAGAGGTTTCTGCAGTGCTGTTCTCCACACACCTGAGGACAGATATACGGAGGCTGCTCTAGATCCGTGTGTCAGGTTGAACCCTACATCAACTCTGAATGCAGTCTGCCAAGCAGGCGTTCCTGATGGAGCATATTTGTAGTACCTATGGACCCCTCCAAAACAAAATCCATGCATTTTACAATGCCTCAAGGTCCTACAGCACTGCATTTTTTCGACAGTGTCAGTGCACACATATTCAACAAGCCTGATTTGCTTAAACTAGAGAAAATGTAATAATTCAAATAGACGGTATAAAATCTGGCTGGTCTAATGGTGTCTCCTCAGCTTTGGATGATAAAGCAAAGTAACAGCTACGCCTCACACAGCGGAGAGAGGGGTTGTGTACTCACTGCAGCCATCCTCGTCGCTGTGGTCTCCGCAGTCGTTGTCTCCGTCGCATTGCCACTGTGCTGGGATGCACGTGCACTCCCCGAAGGCGCTGACCGCACAGGTGAAGTGATTGCGCCCACACGAGCATTCGGCACTTCCTGCCACACCTGTCAGAGAGGAATGAACACCGTTAGCCCAACAGACAGCAGACGGCACTATTCATTTTCCAGTTATAAGTTTTCAAAGGAAATTGCACTTCAAACGCACTGGTTTGCTTTTATGTTTACACACTGGTAAACTGGTAGTTTTTTTATGTGCATGTGTGTTGGAGGGGGGGGTCCGTTTCCCATATACCGCAGTAAAGTGCATCCCATAGCAACAGTCTTCGGGGACGTTGCATTCCAGTGCTTTTATTGTGTCACAACTTGTGCTGGCTGTAAAAGTCAGTACCAGCCCGTCATAAGCATTTAACTAGCTAGAGGCTCAGCAGGGAGAGAGCAGGGGATGCTTTCCTGGCAGATCCTGAAAAGGAAATTTCGATTTGTTCTTCTCCCTGTAATTGTTAAGTGTTCCACTGGCAGTTAATGGGGCAACACTTTAAAGATTCACTTCCTATTTTATAACCAAACCTCTAGGTTATAATGGATGCCACACATTGGCTCCTTGAGTTTTGGACCGTGTTCAAGAACGCCACACTTGAAATTCCCCAGTTGGACGCTTTTTGCTCCTATGCTACAAATTAACGTAAGCGTCCCAACAGACACCATTAGGAGCCAATTCTCCACTGTGGACAGCGGTTACATTTAGTCTGACTTCCCTTCGTAGCCAACATGCATAACAAATGACAAAATACTATATTAGGTAAAGATATTGATTCCCAAATGCTCTTTTGTTTTATACCATTTTCATTATGTCAAAGCACCTGAACAAATTCACTTCATTTATTATTTAGCATTCACTCTTCAAATAAGGTAGACCGTTACTATAGGGATTTTACACGAACAGATTATATATAAATCACTGGCTGATGGTGATAATTATATATGCATGTGTGTGTGTGTAATTTATATATATCACACACACACACACACACACGGCAAGCAATTGCATGCAGCATAAGCAAGAATATGTTGCCTCCATTACTAGAAAACAATCTTTCAACTTCCTATGAGGAAATAAAATGAAAAATGTGAAATCTCTGCACCCAGTCTTACACAGCTGTCAGCAATGCCTGTAAAAAGCTCTGCAAAGCATGTGCAACAACAGCCTTTAAAAGTGCATTATGTCAGAGTGAAGGTAATGCACAGAATAGAAACATTGTTTGTTAAAGGCTGTACTGGTTTATTAAATGTATCTTTATAGTGATTTTAAAAGATACACTTTTAGGTTACAGCTTCGGTAGAATAACAAGCTTTTCCTTCACACTACTATGGCAAATCTGAAATGTATCAGTTACACTAACAAATAAATGGGATATCTTTAAGCTGTTTGGTGCTATTTTGTAGACCAAAATGCATTTAAAGCTAAACACTCAAGTGATACTACTCCAGACAAACCGAAAATTAAACCTTTTCTGCTGCACTTGTTCTGAATGCATTGTGTATTTTTTTTTTTTTTTTTTTTTTTTTTTTTAACTGCATGGCATCATCAGCAAGGGGACTTCATTATATTTCAGATCCAGCAAGACTTGTTTGCTTTCCCCAACCCAAGCAACGCTATTTAGTGTGATCTCCATTCGAGAGAATAAATAACGTGCGTTTCCATGTGTCTATAAGTGTTGGGGAAGAAAGAGCAGATACATTGCGTTTTCAAAGTAATTAATCAATAAGTCTTAATATTCAAGCGGGGGAAGAAAAAGGCTGAAATAGTATCATTCACTTGAAGTGAAAAATGACCAATATTTGCCAATTAATCACCGGCGTTGTTTCAAATCCTTGTAAAAGGGACCCGTGTTAGCTGGAAACTGCTGTTTTGAAAAGGTCTTTATTTCTGGACTCGACACAAAGGAATTACTCATCACAGGAGGTCTGGCAAAAACCCTTCAAAACACTCTAGCCTCACAAAATTAATGGCCTTTTTTTTCACCCATTCTCACTTTTCCTCCGTTTTTTTCTCCTCTTTCTTATGAATTGCGTCAAATTTGACAAAGGAAATGTTATACTCCAAAGAATTCTCTTCATTTTCCCTGCTGGGGTCTTCATTACAGCTAGACCCAAAAATGTCTTGCTTCTCCTTAGAAACAAGGGCCGGTTTCTTTCATAATGCTAGTCCAGCCCTGAGGGTATTTTTTTGGCAATTTCATCCTTTCCATGGTTCCATCTAGCTGCACCCCAGGAGGACGAAGAAGTAGTGGGAATATATATAAAAATGGGTTTCTTATTGAGGGAAAACACTAATTGTGAGGGTGAGATTCTATTAAGAGCATATCTGAGCCTGTTGTTGTACCAACTAGGAAATTAACAGATTTGGTCTTTGAAAAGATCTAACTCTCACAGAAGGCCAGACATTTTAGAAAACATTTCAGAGGTTTGTCTACCACAACTGGTATATGTGTGGGTTTTCACAACACAAAATTAAATGCTTTGTTAACTTTTAATTTTAGATTTTTGCATGGTTATGTCAAGCCGTTCCACATTAGAAAGAATGGCATTTGTCATACATACACACACACACGTTAAGTTGAAAATTAGAAAAGCCAAGTATTTTCAAAATCATAATCCCTAAAATGCAGGCACAGTGTCTCCCTGCTTTGGATCATTTAAAAAAATATTTTAAAATAATAGGCTCGACATTTCTTTGCAACTGGAGTACACAATTACATGGGAGTACCACTTAAGGGATAAATCATTAACAGGCAACATCTTCAAGTTTCTGATTCCTGCTTGATGTCCCCTAAACTCCATATTCTCTGGCAGAGGCATCAGTCCTCTTTCAAGACTGCTGTAAACCACAGCGTTTGAACGCAAATCTATTGCAACGAGTGGCAAAATCAAGTCTATGTGACTTTCACTGATGTGTACACAAACCACACTGTTCGACAGGAAAGCCCCCTTGTGCTTTAGTGGTGTCTCAGTGAGCTCTGATAATGAGGTGATGCTAAAATGGCAGGGATGAAAATACTCTCACTCGAGCCTCGAAGCTGTGGATTTAATGCGCACGGTTGATCGACATGGAGGGGAATGGATGCTTCTCAGTTTAAGACACTGTCAGAACATGCCTGAGCACCTGGCATTCTTTTCAGATCTCAACAACAGATGTTTGGGAGTTTTTGTTTTGTTTTTCTTGACAAACGCAAACCAAAACACAAGGAAAGGTTAGTGCTGCAGAGGCATTTTTGGTCCACCTTCTCACCTTACTCTGAAGTTGAAAAGTAGCCCTGAGACTCGTCAACATAATAAGCCACACGAGCAAGACAGACAAGCCTCCATAAGCGATATCATTAGAAGGCAAGCTGGAGTCGGGGGCAGCATCCGGGACAGAGACGGCCCCGCTTTTCTGTTAACTACCTCACCGACCCAGGAGTTGCCGTCATTGCGGGGGCAGACATAATCTCATTTGATTTCATTTGATTTTAGTTTGTGTTAAGGCAGATGCCACCCGCCCGCCTAGACAAAGGTGATTGATTCCAACAGCATCTCTGTGACCGAATAGGAAGAATTTTCTGGAGGATTAGCGACTTCTGGATTAACCTGTTAGCAAACTTGACCGAAATGGTTCCAGGAGGTATCGAACCGCTACGAGGGATAAAATTGCTAGCATAAACCTTGAAATCCAGTATTTGTTTTTCTGTGCCAAAATTAAAAGTTGTATGCTTGCTTCCTTGGGGATAAATTAAGTCATATTGAAATAGGATTACTTTTCATGCTGTAAACACAAACACAGAAGGGCCGTCCAAAAAAAATGAAACGCACAGAATGAGCTAATTTTTAGCAGTGTCTCTTAAAGACACCGAATGCCATGCTATAAGACTTGCCAAGTATTGTCAGAAAAATAACTTTAATGGAAAGTGCTACAAATATTGTCTGAACTACATAAATGTTTGGCAGTCGTTTGAATATAGAACAATCAACCTCTCTAAACTCACAGTGAATAGCTAGAACAATTTGAGGTCAATGCATTCCCTATAATTTATAGAAAGGACTTCACCGAGTCTTTTTTTTTTGGCTTCAATGTGAAAAGCATGGCTTCTATTAAGGAACTTATAATATGCATGTAATAGCTTCACGTAAGAATAGCCTAAAAGGTTGATCCACCATCAATGTAATTTCTCAAAGCCAGTAGCCTGCAATTTCAGCCAGTCAAGAATAACACTTCATACTCCCAAGGTGGTTGGGAAGCCTAGAAATGAAAGACTACAGAGAAGGTACAGTACAGGTGGTCCCAACTGAAAGAGCTCCAAGGAAAACCCTAAATCAGCCACAAACTGCAGCATTGCTACTGTGGCTGTGGATAATTACAGTTTATTAAATATATTCTATATAAAAATAAAGAAAATTTAAGTAAAACAAAACTAAGGCACACAAAGTAAAATAGGTTAGTCCTCAAAAAAAACTTGCAGGACTAACTATCTGGGAGAGTTTCTATACAAGATCACTGAACAATTAAACCAATGCTACAGGCCTGAGTGGAGCATAAGAACAAGAAAAAAAGCCAATGCAGTCAGACGTACTCAACCGATGGCACATAAAACCAGAGTGAAACTTCCAGCTGTGAACGCTGACAAGAACTCAAGGTTCCCGACACACACAGTCAAACACTTCATAGATTCCAAGTTGCACATCTACTCTGTGCATCTTAAAAAGGGTGACCAATAACTGGGCTAGACCTCCCAAGTGACACTGTGGAGGTTCTTGCTGTTATTGTGTTTTTACAATTCAGAGAAGGAAGTGGGGCTGTGTGTGAGTTGCCAGCCATGACAGTAAGAGCAGAAAACCTCAATGTAAACCAGAAGCTGTCAGTGCTGGTGTCCGTGAAGCCTGTCGTATTCACACCCCTAATAAAGACTACAAAAAATAAAAATAAACAATGATTGGAATGACCAAAGTTGAACTAGACTGATTTACGTTTGGATGTTTTGGTGGTACATAAAAATACATTTGTTTAGAATTCAAATTCCAAATCTGTAGAGTTTATCGATATGACAATCTGTATTTTTCATTATATCATTGTCAAAACAGTGTCCTAATTTCTACACATTGTTTTCCCCTGCAAACATCTGGACCCTAGACTGCAGGTTCTCATTTAAAGCTTCCAAATCTTATGCCACACAAAGATAGCAAATTGTTATAATTTTTATATCTCCAATAGTTTATTTAAATCTCTTCTATCCCCAAAAAGTACTATAAAAGTCACCCAAAGCAACTCGTAGGCAGTAACTGTGTTGATTAAGTAGGCCAGGGGCACCTATTGCGCTAACAAGACCATTTCGCACTCGTATAAAACATATCACAGATATTTCCCCCTGTCCACCAACTGCTATAAAAGTTAATATGGACTGGGAATCCGTTGTCAACAGATGTGATGGCTTTGTCTTAAAGTATAAAGGCAAGCATCCAACACAACCGAGTCACTAAGTGTGTAAAAAAAATAACATTACATCAGAGAACATTCCAGGATTGACATCAACAGCAATTCAAATTCATACCCAAACGACAAAGCCTGTGACGATCCTCTGCTGGATGAAGACCTCCACAGGATTTTTACACAAACCGTGTCTGTTGTCTTCATCACAGAACCAGGCCTACTGAATATTAGATTCCCATTTTGACCATGTTCCTCAAATAAATCACGGAGGTCTGATGAGGAGTTGTGCATTTATAATTGCTCTCTAATAAAAGGATACTCTTTAGATTGCAAATCAGGTGCTACAGAGCAATGTAATTAACTAGTGAACGTGCTGACCCATAATTCAATGGAGGCTTCTGCCCTGTAATGCTAAATTAAACCCAGCAACTCAGGCCTAGATCTGCAGTGAAAGAATTTTATTGCCTGACTTTCTTTTTTCCTGAATTTTTGTACCACCACCATGTTGAGTTTATGTAGTTCCCCTGTAGACTCGTACATTCAAGAGGACTATACATTAGTTTCTGGTTTTGTAACATACAATAGGCAGACTTGCACTGAAAATCTTTAGAAAGGAAAATCCCCCTTTGCTTTAGAAACCCCAAATAAAATTCTGCATCTCTTCCAGCATCTTGGATGTAAAACCTCTAACTAGGCATAATTGAGAATACTTTAGGGCATCACAAATATTTGCATTAATTCTTTGAAACAATAATATGTAGCGTAGCATCAATCCTACTTTCAATCCTGCTATTAAACCATTAGAACTGAAAGATGTCAGTGAGCGCTCCAGTTGCAAACTCCTTCCTCTAACCGCACGCCTCATATGGAACCGGTTAGCAGAGTCTTCCCTGCATTCATGGTCACTGCGGTTCCCGAGTCTTCATTGTACAGGACTGGTTACTGTGGTTTCTGATTAAAACGCCAATAATTCATCATTTAAGTCTTAGTTTTCCCATTTCCCCTATTAATTACACATTCACAATTTCAACTCATGTTATTCCAAGATCTGACTGCAGTGCTCCTGACCCAAAACACACGTTGCACACAGCTGAAGGAAACCCAAAAGAAGGCCTTTTTTTAGCTCTTGCTAAGATTGTTTTTGACAAATGGAGATAACTGCAGAGCAATAAGAGCTGCTTTGTTTCCAGCTGCCAGCTGCCAGTGTGCACATGATGCATTTGAGGACGAATTAAGGAAATTCAAGGATAGAGGTCCCTTGATCATTTTTATAGTGGTAAAACTTATAGCAAAAGCTCCCTTCTGTGGTGGGGATTCATTCCATGATTGTTTTCTGTTTGAGGATCCCTCTATTCCAAACCCAGAAGATCAAAGCGATTAAAATAAACAAATTACAAAATAAAAGCAGAAATAGTTGGACCATTAACAGAAAAAGCTCATTATATTTCATGTGTGGATCCCAAAGAGAAATGCTTGCTTTTGTTATTTTAACATTTGGAACGAAAAACAGCAATGTCTTTCTAAGACTGCTTGCAAAAAATACAAACCTAAATCATTAGGTTGATTCCAAAAGACATGACTTGCAATTAAAATACTTTTAATACATCTACATATGCACCATGCTGGACCTGTGCAGATGGCTTTTGACTGTAAAAGTTCCATTTACTTTGACTGTACACAAAGGTCCTTAATACATTTTGAGCTCCCACTTCAGCTCATTCTCTCTGCGCAGGACCAGTACACAGGATGGCATTTCTGACCGGAGTCCTGTTCTCACCTCCTCATCTCCAGGCTTTATTAAACCAGGTAATCTGATTATGGAGGAGATTCAATCACTTCCTTTAAGCAGCAGGGGTGACAGGTGTGCCGAGGAGCATAGTGTATCACTGTCACGGCAAACGAGAGCCCCAGACTAGTGGCATTATTATGAGAGTTACTAAACGATCCATCATGTTCGCTCATTTAGCCACCGGAATAATGCAGCACATTGCTACGGACAGGGGTTATAAAAACACAGGACATAATATGCCTGTCAGCTCTCATGAGACCATGTACTGGATGCAGTCCAATGCTTTGACAGAAGGGTTGGCTTAAAACTATACATTATATGAAATTGTGTCTTTACCAGCTGGAAATTGATTTGGCACTAAAACACATCGATGTTTGACTATTGTACCATTTTAGTGCTTTTGAAGTCCTTCCTCTTACTCCCCTGCTGCCATAAACAACTCTTGCATTTCAAATCTTTACTTTCTTTTGTTGCACTTGGGGATGGGGTGAATGCGAGTGCAGTAAGTCTTTCAAATCAACAAGAAAACACAGAACCCCAACTTACAACCACCCAGCATTCATGAAAAGTATTTAATCCCCCAATTTAGGCATTTACGGCAACACATGATGCAGAGTCCCCTCTCCTTCAGTTTTTCTCCAATAACCCAATACATATATAAATGGTTTGATTGTTTATAATTCATACATGTGTGTAAAGGTATACACTACAGTTTAATTTAGTTTCCTCCATTTCCGCAATGTTGGCTCTTTTTACGAAATGGGTTTTCAGGAACGGAACCATCATTTATACACTGCACCTCTGGGAAATCGGGGGTCTTATGGCAGCTCTCAATTAACCAATTAGGGAGCAAGTGTGGGGTTTTCCTGTATACCTGTAGGCCTGTATTGAACCTAATCAGAAATGAAAATAAGAAACGTATTTACAATAACAATTGTCAATTAGCACAGTTTGAAGTACACTGAAATCAATGACAAGTATATAATGCATCCACCCAAGAGTTGGCACTGAGACATTTGAAGACCTCATTAAGATCTGCATCGATGCAACAAGCAGCCGCTCCACTTTGCTGCCCCTGGGATTGAATAATCAGACACCAACCGCATTTTGACATGTTTGACTCACTGACAGAATTGAACGTGAACGAATTATGGAGGCAGGCATAGGTGGCCATCTGCAGAGACCATAAATCACAGCAGTAAAATGAGGGACATGCATTTGACCAAAAGAACCGATGTACGCAGGCTGGGAGTGGGGAATGGGCTCACATTTCTCATTCTTGCTATATTTTCCATGAGTGTCAGCCATTTAAAATGACATAGGACTTACAATCTGCACTTTGTGGTTTAGAGCAATTCTGAGGGGGAACTGATCTGTGGTCATCAGGAAAGAAAGAAATGAAGCCCTGACCCCTTAACAGTCCCAAACTGTACTGGAGCCTTTGTTAACTTTGCATTGGACTGAATTTGAACCCTGTTAAAAGCAGGGTTCTGCACAAAAAAATTCTGCCCCCTCCTCCGATCCAAAATGCAGCCGGCTGGTTTTGACATTAATATCAAAGCTTACATTGTCAAGCAAGAGCGCGGAGGGAGGGGTTGCTCATTAATGTTCTTGGGGAGCAGAGTTGCCAAGTTTTTGTGTAAAGAAAGACAAGGAAGGAGGAGCCAGAGGGAAGAACTCAGTCAGTGTTAATAAAGCAATTAAAAAAAACATGTCGGGTTCAGGAAGTGTTCCTGCATAGGGTCAACAGTCAGAGAAAGAAATGTCAACCCCAGACCTGAGAACCCTGTGGTCGTACACTCCCTCGGATAGAAGAAGGCTTTGTGAAAAGGATTTGTCCTGACGTTCTGAATGGGAAAATATTTTTTCTTCCTCCCAATAATTTCATGCTTATGCAAGTAGTGCCATCAGAATTTAAAGCCCAGCTGGCTGGTGAAAAAATGTCAGTAATGGAGTGAACACATGAGTGCGTTGCAAAATTGCAAAGCCTGAAAAAATACAGTGCAGATGTTGGGTTGACACACACACCCTTGGGGTCCCCTAAAATATTAAAACTCCTTCAATTCTCCAGAAAGATAACTTATTCTCTTTAGTCCTATCATTCGTACAGTAAGAACTTGAACATTTCACATTTTATAGTCAATTAAGAGGTCTACTTATCCAGAACCAAAGCCTAGCAAGGAATTTTAATGCCATCAAAAGTACTTTCTTCAATGAAGATCTCAAATCAAGGCACAGCTCGACTGCCTTTTCGTGGGCAAAAAAACTAAAGCAGGTGTTGGGGTGGACAGGAGAGTCCTTGATTTGTCGCAGCTTGTGTGAAAGGGTCATCACTCTGCCGAGCAGCCGATGAACTTCTGACCTTCGGTTCGAGGGCGTGCACCACTGATCCCCAAACATGAAAACATGCTTAAATTGAAAGTTGGCCTGCGTGGCGAAGGCTTTTCATCTCCCTGGTGGGAGATTCCTGTATTTCCATAGTAGTAGAACAAATATACATACAAGTTTGTGACCCCTTTAAGGTGTGAAAAGGGGGTAAACTCACAACATGCGATGTGTGCATAAAGCCCAGAACAAACCATTGTGCAGAAAAATATTCAACTCCCTCCGAAAAAAAAAAAATAATAATAATAATAATAATAAAAAAAAATGTAGGTTCAGTCACTTTCATCATTAGGGGAAAACATTTTCATCAGATAATGTGATTCAATTAATAGATCATGGAAAGAAGCCCACTAACAGGCAACCAAGCAAACTGAATTCTGATTGTCCAGCTGCAAGCAAAGAAGGCTTCTGTGAAAACAGTCTGGATTTCCCTGTGAAAACTGTAACCATGTATAATTTGACCGTAACACTGGCCATAGTGTCCCCTATTGTGATCCTGAAATTGTATTGAGCTCAGGAGACGCTGCATGTGACTTTGCCACGTGCGCCGTACAATCAATGCATCTATCATAGCCCATCTCTACAACAGAGCTGGGATGTGTAGCCCTGACATAAAAGGCTGTAGAGGAGGCTCTGTTTCTTAGTATGTATTTTTGTGTGCGCGCAAGCCTATTCAATCTGATATTTAATTACATTTGTTATGCACCATTCATTGACGAAATAAAATAATGCATTAAATGAAACCAAAATACTTCTGAGCGGGGAAGAAAACAGGTGAATGGGAATTGGCATAACGCTGATTAGATGTAATACGCTCAAGTCTTCCTGCCTCCAGTACAATAAATAACTGCATAAATGCATTTCATGTTTTCATAGTAAGGCCGAGCTTCACAGACTTCTCATTTGGGAAGATATTTTTGGAACATCTCATACAATCGTCCGCACCCCCCACCCCGAGTCCAACCGCGCTCCTCAGTGGAAGGTTGGCCCAGAACAACTTCCCACATCATGTTCTGATTTCACAGAAACCACGAAGCCACAATTATACAGTGAGCGAGGGAGACCTGGCGAGCAACAGGATACGCGCTCTGCGGCGACTGGTGACAGAGCCATGACTCCATATGTCAGACACATCAAAGCGCGCTCCACGGGACAGGCCGAGCCATCCTTATGGGGCAGGGCGCGCCACTATAAAACCACACACACACAGACCCCAGTCTTCAGTGCAGCCAAGGAAAAAACAAAACAAAAAAAACAGTAGGCTAACAATATCTGCCAATGTTTTTTTTAAACAAAGTATCAGTATTCTGTCTTTAACTTTCATTCATCTCAACATAACTTTCTGACTTCGAATGGGTTTCGAATAACTAGCAGTTATATCTTCTAATCTATACTATATCAATGTACAAATTTCATGCTGAGGCTTTGTAACATTTATTTTTCTTTAATACTGTATGCAAATTTTGTCAAATTAAGGACCTTACTTCTGAAGACAACTCAAATTGTTCTGCATAATAATTGAACATTTTATTTTACCTTAATTAATATTCTTACTTATGATCTACCTTATCATGCACAAATAGTTATCACTTAAAATAATGTATAAGAAAGTATTTCACAGAATACACGTGTATCCAATGAATCATATTTTGTATTGTACTGCAGACAATCATCTGTACACACATAGATATGCCTATGTACATATGTGAAAGAGAAATTGTGTAAATTACAGAAAAACTAATTACTTATAGATTTTATATGGTTTACATTTTCTTGACTTTACAATATCTTCCATAAACAATTTCATTAATAAATAACTGAATTATTAAGTAAGTGAATCAGTTAAGAAATTACTTAAAATATTGGTATTACGTAATTTGTTGATGTGTTAACAAACAGTAGGCTATTTCCCCAAATGATAAAAACTTACAAGCATTTTGATTTGATTTTGATAAAAAGGGAAAGAATGGCCTTAATCAGAATTGGATTTTTTACAGAATACTGCCTTTTTTGTTTCTTTTTTTCATCATCAGCATGTGAAGAATGCCAGTGAAATTGTACCGTTGCTTGTTTTCTGGCAGTGAACCAATCCACAAGTAAATCCAAGTGGAGACAACTTTCAAACTGCTATCTGGGCCACAGATCTGTGCTATGCTGCCAAGTTTGCAGCGACTCCAAACCCTCGGTGTCACAGGATCAGAGGAAATCGGAGGAAAATGATTGACTTTTCTCCAGGTGTTGTTACAGCTAAAGAAAGAGGAGGGTAGCTGACAACACAACTTCAGTCCAAACTAGATCAACCACTCGGGTTTAACAAAAAAAATTGCCTATAGAGAATAAAATTCACTTTTTGACACTATGTGTACATTACAAATATTAATTGATTCTGTAAACCTAAATAATATATAAATACATACATAAAAAAAAAACATAACTGTGTACTGAATATCACTGCTTTTATAAATCAGCTAATTAGGTCAATTAAAATAGTCTTTTGGATTCATTGCAGATGAAACCTTTGCATCAATTAAACCTAGATAATCCTATTACAATATCTCCTTTCCAAGGTATTACTTTGTTAGTTATTGTAGTAGAGGGATGCATTTCTTGTAAATTTTTTCTGTAAATATTTTGAATTTAATTTGTAAGAACTCTTATCAATTCAAAGGTTTTATTAGAACTGCAAATCATCTCTTCCAAGTCTCATTAGGAATCACTGGCAACGTTTTAAAAGGTTTAAAAAAAGCTATTTAAAGGCATAAAGTCCCAATATTCAGAGGCTTAAAATTGATCCCTTTTCACCAGGAGGACATTAAACTACAACTGCTTGCATAATTCTGATAAATTCCTTTTTCCAAGATAAAATAGATGGTTCTCTGTTAGCAGGTCATCCCCTGGCACCTTTAGCACAACAACCTTTACTGTATCAGTTACCCAGGGGAGAAAATGCCAACTTCTTACTGGGTGCGCACCAATTGACTTGGCTATGCACTAGCAACTGGTGACCTGAGATCAAATGGATCAAAGGATGGATTTCTGTAAATCAGAAGCGGTTACATTGTAGGCTTTTATTATTTTGCATTGTTGCGAGCTACTGATCAGTGTAACTGTGCATGTCCGGCACTACCCTTGTCTGTATTCAGATCTAAAGTGGCCATTAATTGTGCTATTAGCAGTCCTGCCTTGGAAGGGATTGCGCCATCCCGACAGCCTTGTGTCATTCAGCGCAATGCCGGTGTGTACCATCCTAATTAGATACAGGTGGAGTATTTAACGGCCCCCTAGACCTCTGCGCCATTTGCAAAGGGCAGGGACTCTAGCTGTGGGACTCTAGCGAATAGAAGACTGCGAGGAGACAAAGCACAGCAACAGCAGGCAGCCATGACAATCTCTCCGATTCCAGTCCTGCTCTCTCCTTCCTCTCGGCGTGCACCTGCATGCCATTGCCTCCCTAATCCCTCTAACCTCATCTCCCTGCCTCTCCCCTCCTCTACTCCCCTCTCTGGAGGTCTGTGGAACTGCCATTCAGCTTCCAACAAGGCTGACTTCATCTCCTCCATCACCTCCCACCACTCTCTGGATTTCTTGTCTCTCACTGAGACATGGATCTCCCCAGAGAACTCAACCACCCCTGCTGCCCTATCCTCTCCGTTTGTCCTGTACCACTCCCCCCATCTTACCGGGCGGAGAGGAGGAACAGGGCTTCTGATCTCCCCTTCTCTGTCCCCCCACTTTCTCTCCTCTATCACGACTAACAACTTTGAATTCCACGCAGTAGAACTCCTCTCCCTCTCACCTCTTCCTTCTAGTTCTCTAGTGCCCTCCATGTACTCGACTTTCTTCTCTCCTCCCTCCCCTCACTGTCCTCACCTTCCATCCTCCTGGGAGACTTCAACATCCACCTCTCCACCTCTCTGCCGGATTTCTTCCTCTCCTGCACTCTTAACTTCTCTCTCTCCGCCAGCTGGATCTCATCTTCTCTAGAGGCTGCTCCCCTTCAACACTCTCCCTGACACCCCAGGGCATCTCCGACCACCACTCCTCTCCATCGCCCTCTCTTCCTCCCCTCTTCAGCCATGGAACCCTTCCATTCTCCGCTCAATCCAATCCAGTCTACTCCCTCCACTGGCTCCTGATAGCGGCACGCATTCAGTTCAAGACATTGACCCTCACCTAACGCTGTCTCGACCACACTGCACCAAGCTACCTTCAGTCACTCGTCTCTCCATACATCCCCTCCAGACCACTGCGCTCCTCCAGTGCCAGAAGACTAACTCTACCTCCTCTCCACTCTCCTTCCTCCAGAGCCGCTCCTTCTCATCCCTGGCCCCTAAGTGGTGGAACGACCTGCCCACCGAAGTCAAATTAGCAGAGTCTCTGACCTCCTTCCGGCGATTACTCAAAACACACTTTTTCAGACTCTACTTGTAATTTAGTAATTTACTATCCTGTAAGGTTGCATTTATACATTTTGTCATACTACTTGCCTTGCATTACTAGTACTAGTATTGTTATTTTGATCTCCCCTATGCTCCCTCTCCCTTGGCCCTTGACTGTGACTTAACATCTTGTCTGCACTCATCAGCTTTTACAATATAGGATGTAAGACTCCATACACCGATCAGCCATAACATTATGACCACCTGCCTAATATTGTGTAGGTCCCCCTTTTGCCGCCAAAACAGCCCTGACCCGTCAAGGCATGGACTCCACTAGACCTCTGAAGGTGTGCTGTGGTATCTGGCACCAAGACGTTAGCAGCAGATCCTTTAAGTCCTGTAAGTTGCCAGGTGGGGATTCCATGGATCGGACTTGTTTGTCCAGCACATCCCACAGATGCTCGATTGGACTGAGATCTGCGGAATTTGGAGGCCAAGTCAACACCCTGAACTCATGATTCATCAGACCAGGCCACCTTCCTCCATTGTTCCGTGGTCCAGTTCTCATGCTCTCGTGCCCATTGCAGGCGCTTTCGGCAGTGGACAGGGGTCAGCATGGGCAACCTGACTGGTCTGCAGCTACACAGCCCCATACGCAACAAACTGCGATGCACTGTGTGTTCTGACACCTTTCTATCAGAACCAGCAGAACTATTTCAGCAATTTGAGCTACAGTAGCTCGTCTGTTGGATCGGATCACACTTGTCAAAGTTGCTCAGATCCTTACGCTGCCCATTTTTCCTGCTTCTAACACATCAACTTTGAGGACAAAATGTTCACTTGCTGCCTAATATATCCCACCCACTGACAGGTGCCATGATAACAAGATTATCAGTGATATTCACTTCACCTGTCAGTAGTCATGTTATGCCTGATCAGTGTATACTGTTTATTGTACATCTTGTATACACTTGTGTAAATTTGAATTTGTAATGTATTATGCCTTGAATTGCTCTGTATTATTGCACTTTGTATTGCTCTTATATTTTGTAAGTTGCCCTGCACAAGGGCGTCTGCTAAGAAATTAATAATAATGGATTATAGAGATGCAGTAATCTGTGATATAATTTATTAATTCAAATTTTTACAAGCTTTTGTAAGACCTGTGATTCAGGCGTCGCTCCAAGATGTTAAGTACTGCTGTCACTCTACGTGCTGAATTACTTCTGGATGTGGAGAGCTTGTATTGATCAGAAGCCAAAAGAAACATTAAAACCATTCAGAGACTTGCAATGTCTAAATATAACAGGTCTCCCCGTTGAGCACAATGCTGGGCGGACGGCGGTTTTTAAGCTAAACTAAAGTATAACGTAAATGGCAAGGCTTATTATGATGATAATACTTTTTTCTTTCTTAAATTATCATTAATCTCAATTCCCTCTGTGCTCATTTCTGCTGTGCTCTATCAATCAAGATCCCTCTTTCTATGGCTCCTCAAGTAATCAACAACTTTGGGACTTGCTGCACTTTCCACCTTCGTGGTCGGCAATTAAAAGCAGGGACTTTAAAAACGAGACTGAATGGTTGACAAAGAATCCCGCTTGACACAAGAACTCCCTCGACTCCCAAGCCACATCCTCGCTGCATGTCTGAATGGAGTCTCCTATGAAAGACAGGTCAGGACTGTCTGTCTCCATAAGGCAAACCCTGACAAAGACACATTTGTTATTATCGAACTTGTCTCCCTTTTCAGGCGCAGGGACGAAACAGCTAAGTTTTTGGTAGTGAAAGGCGGCAACATGGGGGTTAAAGCAGCAGGTTGGAGCATTGAGGAGTCCTGGTCCGTCTCAACAAGCTTTTTTGTGCTCAGTCCTCTTGAATGCACTTAATGAGCTGGGGGTGGTGATTAGATAAAGCAAACAAGCAGCATCTTAACTAATTTGATTCAAGAATTACAAATGGTTTACAAATGACTGTGACTTAATATTTTATACGGTTTTGAGAGTGGTAAATGTGACAGTTTACACTTTTTACTAAGAGACACTTGTTCTACTACATTATGTCTGTTGTCTACAGCAGACTGACAGTCATGACAATGATGTTCTCAGGTCCTTTTTGGTTCTACTACAAGCGTCACCGATCTAGAGAAGATTGTGCATCATCTGTCAAATGTCAATGTTGAAAGAAATGCATAACGGACAAAAACAAACCTAACCACCACACCCACTCAAAAAGAACAACATAAATCTTAGAAGTGAAACGGTTAACCTGTTGGTTAGCTTTAATTTTAAGACAGAACCCCCCATTCATTCTAATTTATCTGTATGGCCAAATCTTATTGACCAGCTGCAAGGCCGCCTTCCTACTTTGCCCAGCAGGATGCCTGAAAATGGCGTGTGAACATTTCTGTCTCTTCCAGCTCAATGGGAAAGATGAACAATGGTCCCTGCCAACTGGGTACCCCGAACAATTCATCTCTCCCTGCGCCTACGTTTTCTTCACCCCCTGCACCCCCCTCCCTCTTTCCCTCTTTCTAACACCCCCCCCTTTTTTTTTTTTCACTTTGGCAAAGCAACACAACAAACAAAATAAAATCAAGTAAAAGGAGAAAAGAAAAAAGAAAAAGACATACCACACATATTTTGAGGGTTCTCAGGACCTGTCTGACCTTCCTATTGCCGAAATAATCAAAAGGTGATTGAATCTACTAGATTTCTTTCCGACTCTTAAATACACGCTGCACGGGCACAAATGCCGGTCTTGATGGGAACCATCTGTACACACCGAAGACTGATTTTCCTAGATGTTCATGCAATCGTTTACTCTTCATACTATAAACACTATTTTTGGTTTATTACACATTTACGATCAGCTCCCTTATAATAAGAATATGAACGAGGAAGTCATGTGACAAATATCGTCTGCTGGAGCAACATGCACAGCTCTGCTGAATTCGCCACAATGAGCGATTGCAAAGGCTCTCTAAAAATTACTTGGTGGAAAACGTTGCATGCTCCGGTAATCACTTAATCATTTCTTCACGCATATACAAGTCCTATCTTCGCTTCAATACTATTAATACACTGCATTGAGAACTAAATATCTATTTTTCATTGAAATGGACATTTGTGACGTGATGCATTTGCGTACATCAAATGTCATTCTTAGCAGCACGCAACATAAAATAACCTTAAAAACTACATTTTCACCCCCCTATTGCTTCCACCACAACAGGACTGTTCTTCATTTGACAGCTGCTTCCTACAGGGGCATTGAGCATTCAAAACGTACCTCCAGATTGAAACAAATGCAACAAAAAGCATTAAAAAAAAAACCTTCCCTGCCGTTCCCACAGTATTTCACCTGTCAAACACTTACAAAAAAAATCTCTAACTTCAGCAGCAGAACTAAGGTTTACCTCCTGCTAGGCCAGGACCAATACAGACATTGTTACTGCTTTTTATAAAGACACAGTATTGAGCAAGTCAATGTTCTTTAATATCCCATGAACAATACTTCAGGAGCCCTAGAGTGGATCACATCAGCTCTTGCAGGAAAATAAATGGCTTTCTGTGCAAAATAGCAAGTTATCCAGTTTTAATAATAAAGCAGAAGCTTAAAATCACAATCAGAACGTGAAGTTTTAACAAATTCATTTTAATTAGACAAAAAGTTAAACGGGACATTTACAGTGCATTATCTTATCGCATCTATAGTTTCATAACCTCTAGTAAGTCTGGGGAAGAGAAGCCAACGTGCATGCAAGAGATATGAATACATTAACACAGCTTATTGATGCAGCATGTTCAGTCATATTCGCATAAGTGAAAATGTCCTTACTGTACTAAAATAATAAAGAAACGGCTATCCTTAAAAATGAATCATAATGGTTATGTTACCAGTGGTTATAGCTACAAAACATTTGCATACACACACTGTTTAGTGATGTGTGATTACTCTGACAAATCCCTACTTTGACTACACCCTCTCTAAAATGATGTGCAAATTGTGCTGGATTGTCAGCGTCCCGAAAATACAGTTAAAAGGTCCAGCAGTCAAGAACAGGCACAAGCAATAATACATCGCTCGACAAATGGCGACCCTCCGGTGTAGCTGTAGCTGATGAAGTAGCAGAAATACCTGCACATTGGAGGAAAATGAAAACCAATATTTTTGTAGTGCCAGGAGATGGATGTATAACTGAAAGTTCAGAAACCTGCCATTATCATGATTTGGCTATTAATGTTTCTTCCGCACAGCTCCAGTAAAACACATTTTACATGCTAAATGATGATCCATCAACGTGATTTAAATCAAACCACTAGAACACACCGCCCCCACCCTTTAGAGCCCATCTCTGCTTTCTAGTAGATATTCAACAATGGCTCCTTTAAAAAGATCCCACACCGAAACTAGCTAGCGTAAACAGTCCAAGTCATCAATGCTACGTTTGATCTGATATCGTTGAACAAATAAGGCAACAGAAAGCTTAGTAACACATTCCTATAATGCTTGTAAAATGTTTTGAAAAGGAGAAAAGAAGTCTGGTTTACAGTGACTAATTACAGGCCACCATAATTGTGTTGTCAAAAAGCACAGCGAGGGTATCTTCTTTCTGGGCCTGTAACAGCAGGCTAACACACCACAGTAATTACCTTCAAAGTCATGTGTCAGACGCTGGCAACAGCGATTATCTGGTCATTCAGGGAACAGATAACAAATTCTGCCATCTTCGATATCATTTTATGCGTATACTTTTTGACAAGTACGAAATGTGCAGGTACGCATGTTCCACAACTGTCTTCTTGCACTCCATGTCTTATCTGACAAAGACCGCCGCTTGTGATTATGTCATTCTGACCAGAGAGCTGCAGAATATATACGTCTTCAGATATAGTCTTACAATACTTGCCATACCTTTCTGGGACAACTGATTGATAATCAAAATACAAGGAAATACATTGGACATGAAAATCATTCCAGGAAAATATAACTGTTAAATGAATGCAACTCTTTAAAAATGTAATTACAAAGCCAGAAAAAAAAATGTATCCACTTTGTAAATATATTGAAACGCTCCATAAAGTTAATTAAAGGAAAATCCATCCCTACACAAGCATAATTAAGTATTGTGCAGTCAGTACAACAGTCTCAGCCCCATCCTACATAACATGCAAGCTCCTCTAATTTGCATGCTGGAAAAAATGAACTCAATAAAAAGTGAATTCAACTAGAAGCAACTTTTGAAATTAAATCATCCATCAAATTTCCCTCGTGTCAGTCGTGGTATATTACAGAGTATAAAGGCTTTACCCAGTCTCCATTTATCAAGCCTAGAAGAGCCAGCGTATGTCAAGGACAACTAGACTATTTTTAAAAATGCTTTCTGCATTATGAAAGCCACACAACACTTGCTTCCAAGACAAATTGTATAGGAACTGTGTAATCACTTTTTGTATGTAAATTAATCCAGGAGAAAAAGCAGCGGTATTTTTTATTTTCCAAGACAAATCTTGATTTGAAGCGCTCAGAAAGGATAACCCTCTCCAAAATCTAAATGGAAATAATCTTTCAAATCCAAGACACAAACACGATTAATCATTTCCTCTTTTTCTGGAGTTGGGTGGCGATCGTTCTGTGAGAAAACGGTAACGATAACTCCCGACTGACTATCACTGTCGTCAGCCTCTCAGGAAACCGCTGTACAGACGAGAGAGAGGATATGGTTAACCCAGGGATGCCTGCCATTCACCCCCATATGCCTGGCCCTTCTCATGTAGGATATGGTGGCACTTCTTCCTCCATCCTTCCTACACATCGGCAATACCTCTCTTCGTCTAGGCGGGTGAAAACTCCCAACAAATGTTTCTTCAAAGCTCTTGTTTACATTTTTCTTGTCTGCCGGGTGTTGTCAGAGCTCTAAAGCTGCGATGATTAAAAGGTTGTACTTTTTTCAGATTTCTCTTCCCCTCCTAGGAGCCCACAGTTGTAAGTGCCAAAAGATAATACGGGCCGTGCTGCAAATGCAGGTTCAAATTATACAAACAACCAGAACATCTGGCTACAGATTCACGGGCTCCTCGGACAAGATTGCCAGAGCGATCTCACACGAGCCACGTCAACAGCTCCCTCCTGCCAGCCAGGCCCGAACGGAAGAAGTAAAATTGGCCCTATCAGTTCACGCACTGAACAGTTGATGGCTTATCTTTAAACATTAAATCAACCGGGGGATGGGAAGAAAGGCCACAGCATCAGATTATCTTATCTCCGGGAGCGCCTTTTCCCGTCAAAGGAGAATGCAGATCGAGTCAACCTTTATTTTTCTTTGAAAAATTACCTCAGAATACAAGAAATGTATTTAATAGATATTGGATCGTTTATATTGACTGTTTAGTACAGGAAAGCTTTAAACAAAATAATGAAATACAGTATATTCAAAATGGGTAATGGTATACAATCAGAAATGTTTAGATAACTAGATATGGTAAAGAAATATCAAATTGGCATGGACTCTAAATATTCCTACGTTCTCTAAACAATGTTCTACATTAGTTTCATTTACACTGAAGAAGGAATATTCAACTTTTTTTTTCCCTTTCCTGAAATGTTTTTGTAATTGAAAAATGCATTTGATTTTGTGGGCTCAGGACCGACTTAATCTTTTTAACTGTACGGTCACGGCGACTGATACATTATGAACTAGCAAGTTCTCCTCGGCATGATCTTAGGAACGGCTTTCAAAAGGAAAACGGATCCCGCTGCCGAAAACCAAAACCATTTTCCATACAATCAAAGCATGAGGCCTACCACCGTGACTAGTGGGGACCCACATGAAACGCCAGGCAGCTGTCAGTGCCAGAGCTCGCAGGCCTCACAACTTCAAGACAGTTTGCTGCTATCAGAATATTCTGCACTTTGATTAAAGTCGGATCAGAAAATGAAAAAAAAAAAAATCTACCCTACAGAGAGAGGAACATTACAATAAAGGGAAAATAAAACCTTTAGACATGAAAGCAGTTGGCTTTTATGACAGCGTGTTTAGAAATCTGTAACATGGAGACTGATGTGGCTTAGCAACACAGTTGTAAAAATGAAGCTGACTGAAGCTTTGGGTATCCAGGAGAACCAGTGTGCTGGCAGTCAACTTTATTCTCCTTCCTAAAATAAGTCATCCTTTTAATTTGCTGTTGGTTTTCTTGTGCATTATTCCTGGGGGTGGGGATGGGGTAATATTAATGCCAAGCTTCGCTATAAGAATCCATTAAATCCCGTTTCAAATGTAGACTTGTCAATCAAAACAAAAATACATTGTTAATCATTGATAGGAAACCCTGTGTATATATAATGGTCCATTAAGCACATAGGAATGGAATATTAAAAGCACTGTAAATGTCTTTATACAGTTAAGCAAAGAATGTGTCAAATACAAATACAAACACAAACATACACACAGCACATACATTTTTGTTACCCCTTGTTTCTATGGTTTTGCAGATTATAGTAATTATACTCGTTGCTTAAATCTGATGGAGTCCTGGATTTGATACATGAAAAGGTAAAATCCACAGCCTAAACCATTGCCATGTGTGGCATATTAATTACACATTGTATAGCGAATAACTAGACCTTCACACTAAACACTTCTTACACTGAAATTAGTAAGAAGTTTCACAGCTCACCCAAGTTTCATACCATAATGTTGGGTAATTGTCAGCTTTGGCTTGTAAAATTAATAGTAACTGCCAATAAAATTAGATGCATTTGTAGCTAATTTAGCAGAAGGTTGGTTTATTTTTACTTGCTGGGATCCACACTTGCCAGGGTTCAGCGTTTTCCTCGGGCTGCCCAGCTGTGGAGCAGGAGCTTCAAAAGCTCAGATACTGCCGGTGGCAAACTTTAAAATGACAATCTGCTGAAAAGATAGCAAAGTCTATTAATAATAAAAATAAATTAATTAAAAATGAAACCCGTGTTCCACATGGGATTGAAGTGAGAACCGAGGACTTCCACGGCATGTCTTTGGTTTGTATGATTTTAAAATCAGAGACAGGATTTTCTCCTCGATGCCTGGGACTCTTTCACTTGGTTTAAAGCGAGGGTTGCAGTCACAGTAGTGGTGTAAAATTAGGCATAGTGTGTGCTTTAAGAGGGCTCTTACAGGGAGTGCTGTTTTTCTCTGAGTGAAATCTCAAAGCAACAAAGTGGCATTAACATGCAATTAGAGAGGTTAAAGTAAGGACTGGAGTATGCTCAAGCACTTTGTTTTGACATTCCCATCAAGAAATCACAGCTAATGCCAATATTGCTCTTCGGCACAGAGGGTATGACAGAAACAGCCTAGGTTACGCTGACAAATATCCTCGAGCCCTTCTTGTATTACGCTGCTCAAACACCTACTAAAATCAGAAGTCACCTTTCAGAGAGGAAAAGCACAGAACAGCTTGCTCTCCCATCCCATTCAAGTGAACGGTTAAAAAAGGATAACTTCCCATGAAGGGAAAATCAAAGAACTGCAACCAATGCCAGGAATATATTGCTTATTCCTTAGACTCCCTCACAGAAACGCAACAAGCAAACAAACAAACAGGCAAACAGAACACCATGGCTGACAACAGACAACACTAAGCAGGAAAACAGGAACCGCTCAAGATGTTACAGATGTTCAAATGCAAACAGCATGGAACCGAAAGTGCTGAACCAACAGGAAACCATGTGAAAGCTACTGCCCTTTATAATTATTTGTACTACCCTAAGAAAATTATTTGCACTCCCTTAGAAGTATTCAATTAATTCACAAACTACTATTTTAAGAAAAGAACAGTCACTCCTCAAAACCCAATTCTGGCCTCTGTACATTTATATATATGTATAAAAAAGAAGCAGCTGATAAAACTTTACTTTTAGGAAGCACCAACTGCAACCTCATGTGTGGCATAACCATAGCCTGACTCACCCACGGCCACAGCTTTCCCAGATTATTTATAGGATTTCTGTAGGAAGAGATTTCCCAACCACATGGGGAATCTTGGCCAGTGATTACGAGAGGAATTGTTAATTAGGCCCTTGCAATGGCCAATAATTCATTTTTTGGCTACAAGGTTGCCAAACATTTTCCTGTGAAAATAAATAAAAATCAGTGCCAGCTGTTGACCTGTGATACACATTGATGTGCGATTTATATATCCAAGGCATCAGAGTGGGACACTGTATACTTACCTTTCAAACGGACTAAAAAATAGTGTGTCCGCCTGTTAGAGTTAACATCAGTTACTTTATCTGGCAGTTGGACATGTGAAAGCAGGAATGCAATGCTAACTACAGATGACAGTGTGCGCACTTGTGGCTCTTCGAGTCTGGGTTTCTGGAGTTGACAGTAGTAGTGCTGAGCAGTTGTTTGCTGCTAAACTATACAACCCTCTTAATATGGAAGGACTCCAACACCCGTGGTGTGAAGAGATGGACATTTTCCTAATTTTTTCATGGGGGTGGTCGCCTGAAATGGCCCAGTGCCAGTCAGGGTCTTTGTCATAAATAGCTGAAATTTTCAGCTGTGCAGAAAGATAAACTGTTTGTTCAGGAGTTAACTGAAGTCATGGGTTGCTTGATGTCTGAAGTGCATTCCTGATTTTTTATTTATTTTAACAACCCTATCTTCTGCCCAAACCCCAGCCACCCTCCCCCGCCTCACATTCACTTCCCTGCATTATCATACGAAAATGACTCGGTTGTGTTAAATCTTTTAAGTCGCTAATTACAACTCGGCAGGAGCTCTCTCATCTTCCACTTAACGGACTGAGAAAAAAAAAATGGGAAAGAAAAAAAAAGACAAACATTTGTCTCTCAAGCTTAATTTATAATTCTTAATCAGCCCTTGTCTGTTTGAAGTTTAGACTAGAAAGAGCATATGGAGCAGAAGTAATTAAAGAAAATGCCTTATATGGTTCATTTTGTAGCCTTATTAAATGAAATAAGCCTTAAACAACTATCTCAGCTGAACAGTGGAATACAGAGCACAAGGTGTAATGTGTAACACATTATAAAGTGAAAAGGCTGCAATGAATTAATGAGTTGATTTCACTCACAATACAGCTGGCTTTTTTCACACAGGGAATAGTTTAGAATAAAGAAATCTAAAAAAAAAAAAAATTCTTACACTGATTGGAGGTTAAAAGATTGGTAAAATGGTATCATCCCCATTATTTTCTGAAACATCTCCCAACAGAAATGTACCAAACTGGATTATTTCATGCTGTGGACGAACGCCATTGATCGCTTTCCATTTTCAGTGGCCTTTGCTCCTCATTTTAAAGAGATTAATATGTGAAATTAAAAGGAGCCTTTGTCCGCAGATTGCTCGTTGTGTTCTCTGCACAGTTCTGGCTTGATTAACTGGGCAGTCGTTTCCCTCAGGAGGGGTGAACAGCGCGCACTTCTGCCCGGTGCAGTTCGCCCCTCTCCACTGGATGCCCGAGTTCGTTGATCTGTTCGCCTTTCCCCGATTAAGCCAGAGGCAGCTATGAAATGCAGCACGCAGTGCACGTGGTCTGACATGAAGCTCACGCTCAATTCAATTTAATTGCTGCCCCCCCACTAGTAAAATGAACTTCACAGTGAACTTGAATTAGGAAAAAAAGCCTCATTATTCCACAGGCATTCATTTTGACCTATAAGAAGTGATACCACCACCACCCTTTTTAGACACCTGCTAAAGAATCGAGGGCAGCTCCTGTGAATGAGAGATAGCACAGAGGCAATCAATTAAAGGCCGGATGCGGCAGAGGGCATTAGTGACAGATCAGGAGAGGGGAGGCAGTGCAATGCCGTGAACCTCCGCTCTGTGGTTTGACTCCCTGTGTGGCAAGAAATATATATTCTTTGTTTCGTTGTTAAATAACAGAAGGCAGGTCTCTTTAAAGATTCACCCCCATCCCACCTCATGCTGTCCTTGACTGGGAAGCCAAACGAGTGGCTGGGCCAAACACAGACACTCGAAGAGTCCCGCTCCCACGACCGCCTCAACGGGTTCCCATTGGCCACCGATCAATCTGCAATTAATGGAAAGAGACTGCAGACACCGAGCTCCTGGCCTCCAGTAGACCATCTACCGCCGTCAGAAGGATGTTCTCCTCCGCCTCCCACAGGGCGCCGTCGGATCAATACCATCGATTCCCATCTCCACTCTTATACAACGAGTTACACCGAGTCGGCAGTGCCACTATCTGAAGGAATTCCCATTTCTCTTCCTGTGCGCTCAAACTCGGAGTAGCTGCTGAGTAAGACCCGTTCGACCAGCGCATTTCAGGACAAACCTGTAGTAGCTGTGGAGCTTGTTCAGTCTGCAAACTAGAATCTGCTGCGACTCCTTTAAACTGCTAAAGAGCTGGATTCTGCATAAAATATGTTATTGCGGTGAAGAACAAAAGTACTTCCTTTAAAATATAAACATGAAAGAAACACTGGTGTGCCGAGAAATATTCATAGCATTCTAGCCATGTGATGGAAAGTTATTCTTCCTTTGAAAAGAATGAAAACATTTCCTTTGTAGAGGCGATTCTAAAGTTTCTATTTCTAATAAAGGTTTTCCTGACTAACTTGTATAACTTAAAAAACACACTTGATGGATTATGTGTTTAAGTACAATTTTTTTTTTTTTTTTTTTTAAATAGGTAAAAACATAGCCACATATAGACCAAATCCTATACCTGGGAACCCATGCATAATGTTCATTAGACACAGACAATGCCACGAATCATAATGCACAGAGGATGCACGTATACCCAACTTGTCACAATGGATTGCACTCAATTTATTATACTAACCAGTGGTTGTTTATACACCACTGAATAGCCAACAGCCACTTCCAAGCCCCGGGAACTAGTCTTTAGAAAGTTGGTTCTGGCTGGGGTCTCCATTTCCATAGCAAAGAACAGCAGTCGACTTCATTACAGTTTGAAAGCAGATTTGTTTTTTTTTTTAAATCAAGTATTTTAAAGAAAAACAGGTAATGAAGAGAATAGTAAATAACAATAAGAAAATGTAACATTTAAAAACATGCAATAAAATACACACACAAAAGACAGAAAAAATGAATCAGGGAAGTAATCCACATCCACAAAATCTCTATTATGTCCCAGAAGCAATTCCCACTGCTTGTGTGCCTAGCCCAGGCAGATTCCTGGGGTCTGGGTTTGTGAAGGCCCCCATTGATTTGTCAGCAGTGATGAGTGGGCCCAGAGTCGTTCCCACAATCCCCTGCAGAGGGAAGATTCCCCCACAATGCCCGGCAGGGGTGCGGGTCGAACAAAAGCCTCTCACCAAACTGAACTGCAGTTAACTGTGTAAAACTGAGGTTTTCTTTTATTTTCCAATTTTAGTCAAAAAGAGCCATCCGGCACAAAGGAAAAATTGTGAAATGAGGGAAACAGAAACAACTTGATTAAATCGCAGCAGGTGGAAAACTTGTGCTTTCAGAGATTTCTACCTTCTCAGCAAGACATGAAATCGCAGAGCGATGGTCTTTTTTATAACTTACTGAAAGCACAGATTTAAAGACAACGCATTTAAACCTTGGGGCCCCATTCATATTTTTAGATAGACATGTCACAAAAAATATCCTCTTAAAACGGGTTGTGAAAATGTTCTTGAGAGTAAATATTAAGTACTATTTTTCATACAAAAAGCTTATTTAAAATTAAACATTAAAACATTTATGTTTAATCATTTCCTTTAATTAATAAATCCTTAACATCTAAAATGTACGAGATACTTTGCCTTGAAATTAATTAAATTTAACTAAACATTTAATTCCATGGCTAAACAGGGAACCCAATAATAAGTGCTTGCTTCAATTAGACCGCTGCTAATTTATACTGCAATATTTGTAGTCTACAGAATTTAATTCATACAGAATTCATACCTAAACCATTAATGTTTGTGTTTAGAGATCCTAATCCAAGTATACTGGTAGGGATTTAGAAATCTGGTTTATTTAGAAACTCAAAGAATTTGATCAACTACTTTAATTAGGTTACAAATTAACTTGCATATACGTGTGTGTGTGTGTGAGAGAGAGTTTTTACAGTACCCGTCAGTAATAAATGAAGTTGTGGTGAAAAGCACAGAACCGCATATTCTTTTGGCAGAAGTGACTTAATAAGCCACTAATGACATTCAAGTCTATTTTCATCCCAATGAAACCTCAACAGGTGAACAAAGACGGCTAATATACTGTAACTAAAAGGCCTGCGTGTCATTGTCCTGATGGGTCAATTCTTTATTGCTCCGACACATTCCCCCCCTCAGACACACGATAGGCGATGACTCATACAGGAGCACTTGCATGGAAAACTGGATTAGGAATTCCTGCCTGGATGGGCGACTTGAACCGAGGAACGTCTCGGAGGGGAAACCAAGGGCCTCCATGCGCTAATGTTCTCAAGTGAAAGAAAATGTGATATTTCTGAAATGTTACAAAGTCTGATATACATTTCAGCAAAGGAACTAGATCAGCAGATGTTAAAAATTGAATCCTAATCATATATAAAATAGTAAAAAGACACTACATAGAAATATAATTGCTTTAACTGATGTTAAAAGCTTTCTTAAGTCTTAACTTACAGAACATTATGTACAACACGATATTAAATCGTAGTCCTTCACGTAGTAAATTACAGCGGTATCCCCACTGGCTTCAACCCAAAGGAGATTTTTCTTCCACAAAACTACATTAATAACAGATGCCGAAGCCATGTTTAGGCTACAGACAGAGCTTTGCCTAGAAAGCTTTTCTGTGCATTTGCCTTTCTTATACTCAATTTGGACAAATGAAGTGTTATCAGATACAAGACTAGGAGTTTATTAAATCAAAGAACTATATCTGGAGAGGAGACGAGTACAAGACTCAGGGACTGAGGCATTTGTCAGGATAGAAGAGGAAATGAATGCTTGAGGAAAACCTGCTCTGCTGCACTCTGCAAGAAAGCCGAGCCTGGGGATGGACGTTCAGCTTTCAGCAGGACGATGACCTGAAGCACACAGCCAAAACTTTGGTAGGTAAATGTTCTTGAGGTCAAGTCAGAGCGCTGACCTAAATCCAAATCGGAAATTCATGAAGATTGCTGTCCATCAAATGCTCCTCAATGAACTCGAATAGTTTTGCAAAGAAGAACAGTTAAATAATGCCAAACCTAGGACCTATCCCAACCCACCAAGTATTCAGTGCAGTGTAGACTTAAGAGGAAAGGTTTTATTATGAAACTGTATAACTGGAGTATGGTGTGAAAAAAACAAATAATTAAAAAGTGTGAGGCACTGACAACAAAATGGGAACGAATTATATATATATGGACAGAAAGAGGAGACGGACCCAAAAAACCTATGGATACAATTATAATACTAGCTCCAGTAAAGGGGTTTTCCTGACAGGGTGATCAAGGACAGTTTTGTTATTTTTTCCTAAATGAAAGGGCAGACAAGTATTATGGTTTGAATAGTCACTCAAAAGATAAGACTGAAAAACTGCTTTTGTGGTCAAAATAGCTTTGTGATAAAGAAAATGAGAGAGTACAGAAGCATGACTGATTAACACAGACTTTGCGAGTTCAGACAATCATGGATTCCAGGTCCAAACTTCTGGGAGAGGAAGCCTCTCTCTCTCTCTCTCTCTCTCTCTCTCTCAGCCTCTTCAGAGGTTCATGAAGAGAAAGCACAGACCTGCAGCATGACTGACATGTAGATGAGTCATCGAGTTCAGCTGAGTTGCACGGTATCGGTTACACACCTACTTGTAAGCTACACTTCTTTGTATTCCAATCTTCTTAGGGATCAATAACACGCAATAAAGAAATTAAAAAAAAATAGTATCAATAACACAAGGTAGAATCTGAAATCTATGAAATACGTAAGCAAAGAAACACACCTGAAAAACTGCTTGCACTTTAAATCAGAGCTTAGGAGTTTAAATGTAAAACTGGATTCACAATTTAGTCCCAGTCAAGCCAGATTAAGTTGATCAGTTACGATTTAAAGCAGGTGAAGTAAATTACCAATTATTTGTGGCGAATATTCAGAATTTACGAGAACCGCATCACATTATGTTTAAATTAACCAGAACGTTTACCATGTTGTCAGCGATAACGGTCCTGTTTAATGTTCATTTGCTTCCTAAGCCCCAGCCCCTCGCTCAGCCTTCAGAATTCAGAATATATGGAGTCCGTGCCTTGAAGACGTGGGACATTCCTGCTAACCTAGACTTGACAGAGTTATAGTGCATGCAGATGGAAGACCGAACGATGCTGTAAATAAACCGGAGACAAGTATGCTCAGGTTTTTCAACTTTCTTTCAAACATGGTGTGCATCTGGAGGACACTTGCATATAAAAGATAAAAAATAAAACAATCCCCCAGAGAGAGACAGACAAGACGGCTTTTCCACATTTTAACATCAACGTTTTATATATTGACCACCTCCCCCTCAGTTCATTCTATGGCTTCGTGAGAGGTCTTAAGTGGCCGGTACAAAGCGAAAAAACACATTAACTAGAGGACTTCCAGATCTGAAACGGCACCGAAGCAATGCTGGCATATGGACATCGTTGCAGTGTTTTACAGCACATTACGCTAAAGTGGCAAACCATTAGCATCTAAGTCGGAAGTGTAGCATCCCCCTGCAAGGAAAAAAATGTATACTTAAACTACCTAGCACTTCAAATAGGAAGTCTGTAGCTCAGAGGGACTAACACACTTAATGAGAGTCCTTGGGCCACACAGGTCAATGCTCGCAAAAGGTGTTAACAAAATAAGAGTGGACAAGCAGGCAGGTGCCAGAGGATACAAACAAATGCTCTTTAGTTGTTTCGAGTCAATACAACCACCGGTGGAACAATGCATTGAAGTTTACTTCATTAAAACGACAGACATTAATCCTATATCTCACACCTGAGTGTCTGCAAGGCAAAAGGGCTTTAAGGCTAACTGGATGACTGACAGGTAGCATGTGCTGAAATTAAAAGTCCTTCAAATTTTAAAACCGAGAGAGAGAAGAAATGCAGGATTACAGCTAGAGAACTTGTCAATAGTAACAATAACCTCCAATAATCTTGACCTGGTTAGTTTACTTATTTGTAGAGAAATGTTTGTTTAGAATAAAAAGAAAGGAAAGAAAAACCTATTTTTCCCCATCTTTGATTCACCTGCATTGTTTTTCCTCACAGTGTTTTCCCTTGGTCTAGGAGACCATAAAACAACAAAGCCCTTCGTTTCCTGCCCGCGGTCTGAGGTGTTACATAAGGCCCAGTGTCCAGCGGAGAGAGGTCACTGCTGGAGTGAAACCAATTGCCGCTGACAGGCTTTAGAGCAGGCGTGATCGATTGGCCTGCCAACACCATTAATTCCCAATTGACAGCGCCGGCTTGTCCTCCGATAACAGAGGAGAGGGAGTAAGAATTCTGCTCTTATTTACAGTCTAACAAAGAGGCGTGCGGGGATCCTCTCCCGGTCGTGTTCAAACAGAAGGCCAGTCTGGAGGTTTTTGTAAGGACCTGCTTCAATGGACTTCATAAGCCTGACAGGTCACTAAAAATCGGGACACTTTGCCAGCCCTCTGGAGAATTTTGTCTTTGAGCCGCAGACAATGTGGCCGGCTCTATGAATTCAAAGGCCTCTCCGCGGATGGGTTCCTCGCAGCTGTCATCGAACGCCGTGGAAGTGTGGAGCCCGACAAACACCCTTTGAGGCCTAACTGAAAGAAAAGGTGCTTAAATGACTGGACTTGAAGGCCGATCCCTCCAGAGACTCACCGATCAATATTTGTACGCTGCTGTCCTCCTGCTACCATCCGAAAGCATGGGCACGGGGGCTAGGCCGGGCCCATGGGGGATTTCCATAATCACAGCAGACAAAAGCATGCCAAAATAGTTGCTTACAAAGTAGGCCTGACTAGCCCATGTCACTGTTCACTTCAGAAGATGAAAACCTCGTTCTCTAAGGTCATGTGGGAGCAATGATACTTCAGAACAACACAGCACATGGCCAAATCCACAACACACTCATAATGATTTTCACTTTGCTCCAAGATTAAGAGAGGATGTTGTCCAATTTACGGCCATGGTGACCCCACAGTGACCTTTTACCCTAATTCCCACTGACCTGGAAATAATTTTAATTTAAAACACTGTTCTCTGCTCTAAAAACCAGACCAGAAAGGGACAATTGAAAGACAGAGGGAAGATCGCTGGTTCCAGCACATTACACCGGCTGTGTTAAAAGTTTCAGAGCCCACTCGGTATAATAACTGCTCATTCTTATAGATTTAATTCCCCACTCCCCCCACCCACAACGACTGCATGAATGGAGATCAAGTCTTAAACTGAATTGCGATGTTGGGGAGAGTTTCAGGAAGGGTCTCTCATATTTTCTTTCACGACTTTCATTATTCCTTGCCTTGTTTTTCCTCCTGTGCGAAAAAAACCCAGGAGATCAGTAAAACCCGATAACAAGAAAGTGTAATCCTGGCCGGGTTGCTTTTTATTACCAAGTACAAGCATTGGTCTGTGCTTCCATTCCCTGCCCAGATCAAATCAAGGTCAACACACTGCATTGAATACAATCAGAATTGCTTTGGCAGCTCTCCAAGTTAGATAGTTTGCAGCGCACCGTGCAAAGCAATCCGGCAGCATTTAGAGCCCAACTAGAAAACAATATTCATGCATTTAAAAATCAGTAACGCCCTGCCCCTTGCCGTCTGGATGGTTTGCCTCCAGATTGCAGGGATAAAAGAAAAACTTATAAAAGCGACACTCTTATATAATTAGCTTCATTTTCCAAGTTAGGCTTTTGTGAAGAACACTGACAGTTAATCACTGTTCAAACCCTGAAGTTGTGAAGATTTGCATAGGAATAACCTTTTATTAAATGCTTGACTTCTTTAAGTAAGGCAAAGAGAGAAAAATCACCAGACAACTGTTTATCTGATCGTTGTTTCACATCCAGCTTTGTGACAAACAAGCAAAAGCAAGTTCCTGGCGGCGCTTCGTGATAATGCAGAAGTATACGACGCACGCGGTTTTGATTGTATAACATGGGACAGACTGTGAGGGGAAAGTGCTCCACAAATTAAACACACATGGCATAATGAAGGCTTCACAGTCATTGAAGCTAATTTTACACTGCACTGTTAAGCCACAGGAAAAAAAGAACATGATTATTCACCAAAGTTTGGTAATTGATGTGCCGTCATAGGTGTAAGTGAGGAAACGTTTTTGTGGAGTAATGGGTATCAAAAGCAACTGCAGCAGAGAAGAAAAAGGACAAGAGATATGTGAAAGTCCCCCCCCACCACCTACACCCCCACACTAATAACTGTCCTTTATTACTGCAGCAACCAACTTAACATTACTATGAAAAAGTCATTGCTGAATCTGTCCCTGAGAAGTGTACACACATTCCCTAATTAGTCTAAATGATTCATACTGAAAAGAATAAAAGATAAATCCATTCTAGTTATTAAACACATCTACTACACTGTGAACACTAATCCGAAGGAGAAGGGTTAAAAGCATTATAAATGTTCATGAGATTTTGTTGAGACCAGAATCTAGAGACATGGCCCCCTAAATTCCTCTCCTTATTTTTCTGACAATATCCTCACTCTGAAATACTGAAACCAACACACAAGTTTGCCTTTGTCTCTAATGAGAATTTGGCACATTGCTGCGATTCAATTGTGATGTCAGAATTGGGAGAGACAAACACACGTTTCCAGGCACGTCTGTTGGAAATTAAGAAATCATAAATTTCTTCCCCCAAAGCCCCGTATCTCAGCACCTCATTACGTTCAAACGAGCACATGCAGTCTGTATACACAAACCAACAAATCAAATGTAAATAAACTAAATACCTAGGAAACAGGACTCAGTTCAGACAGGGGTTTGCATTTCCATTTAATTTTTTGCGTTGGTGCAACATTTCATAGCAGTTAACGCCATCTTTCCCATGGCTGTGACTCAAATATTACATCATACAAAAAGATCTGTTAACTAACTGGCTTATAAGAAAACGCTTCATATCAACTGGCTTTTCGATACAATATGTTGACCAACATGTTTAAAGCAACAGGTAAATTAACAAAGACATCTATGTCATCCGTCTGGTAGAGTCTCTTGATACCATTTCTTACTCCCAGATCACCTGCTTTTCGGTGGTAGAGCCATGCTCTGCTCAGCTCTGCTCTGACCTTCGTTGAGAAGTACATTACTGTATCAGAGCAGAAATTCCCAATTCCACAGCCAATTAAATCCACTAAAGGATTAACATGAGGGATTGGCTTCAAATCAAACAGATGTTATTAGTTAAGGCTCTAAAATCAATTTTAGTTTTTTTTTCTACTAATAGATTGTGGAAACAATTACATTTGTGACTAATTCCAACCCCAGGAGACCCCTTTTTCGAGACCAGTCCTACTGCGAATGACAGAAGTCTCGCGAAGACGTACATTTTTATAAAGCGGTTTGGTTTTAAATAGAAGGAATATTCCCTAATTGTTTGAATGGCTTCCACAGCACAAGGAAGCCAATTGACATTTGCTTTGATCTTACATTCGGAAATGGAAATCATTCCCTGCAATATCTTGTTTTGCCTGTAGTCAATCCGCCGACTTACTACTGCCGATATTTAAAGTGGGGTTGTGGGGGGGCATTCGGCATGCCTCTCAATCACTCTGTTGAATGAGTAACCTCAATATAGAGCCGAAATTCTTTCCAGTATACGTCTAAATGTACAACGGACAAAAATACTCCTGGCAAACATTTGTTCTACTGTATACCTTTTGAAATATGATACCAATCCTCGTGTTAGAGATTCGTATAGGCTGACATATCTTAGTTATGCAGGTACATGTTTCTTGCCCTTGTAGATGCGGAATTACACTTGATCCTCTTTGCTATTACACTGGGATCTGACAATGGGAATGGCATGTGCTGCTTTCAAATTGTGCAAAAAAAGGAAGTGAAAAAGAAAGCGGTGATTTTTTTCAGATTAAGAACTGGAGATTCCAAGAAGAGTCTAAATCAAGTCTTCCTGCAAAACATTTCTGAAGCAGATGCTACAACAATTCAACAAAAAGATTTCAGCCGAAGACCTTTTACCGGTTTTCAATTGGCTGAATGGAAAGCCAAGATTTGTTCGTGTGAATATACTGCTCGAAGTTGCCATCTGCTATCATAAGGTGGCACGCAGATCCTGACCAACCAGTCTATTTCATCTCAGCACAGAGGGGATTCTCATCCTGGGCTTTAAAATATGGAAATGCTTTCAAAGGAGTGAGACAGATTTAAAACGTCTTTATTAATGCTAGAACATTTTAAAGCTGTGGCAAGACGCCTCAAAAAGGGCCGATGATTGAACACAGAGTGAAAGAACACAAATAGAAAGCGCCATTTCCTTAAGAGCCCAGCAGACGCTTTTTCTCTCCAATTATTAGTCAGAGCAGTTCACAGCAAGAAAGACTTGCGTACAAAGAATAGTATGGGGTTGTCCCTATCACACCCAAAATCTGAACTCCAACGTGGGGCGACCTATATTAAGTACTTTACCCTGGAGAGTGTCACCCAAAAGCCTTCTTTCTTAATAGAAATATTATCATTCCTCACTGTTTTCAGGGAAGATCCACCGAATGAGGCGAAAGCCAATGAATTCCACCGGCCCAGGGAGCGCATCTGTAATAAGCATTACCCTTCTTCAAAACATTCCAGATAAGGTCAAGGACAAAACCAAAGGGGCTGCATTTGTGTGCGTCTGCGAGGGAGAATCTCGCTCTCTCTCTCCCCGGCTCAGACAATCGCGGATTCGGCCGGCGCTCAAAGGATGAAAGGTCATCATTCTCACGGGGGGGTAGGGGGGCAGTGAATGTGTGGGACGGTGTGCCAAGAATAGCCGTCACTGACACCGCAGGAAGAGAAAGTGACATCAAAACCTGCGAAAGGGACTCGAGAGGGCTTACGTTCCAGTTATAGTACAAGGACACGACTTGGCATCCTCAAGAACTTGTCATTTAAAATGCTACCGTTTCCAGGGGATACAATTTCAGGACAGATGCATTAGTTTCAATGAAGTGATTCTTATAGTGTGTGTTTGTAAATATTATATGCACACACAGACACACACACACACATACTTGCTTCGATGTGTAAAATTGCTACCTCAGGCCACAGATTTGCTTTCAGCCATGGGAAAGAAACACCATTATTTTTGCACAACATGAATAATAATGTCTTTAAACACATGCATAAGTCTTTAATCTTCTGTAAGGCAACGTGACAAATACGTTTATTTATGTTGACCAAAAGCTGGGATTTGAGTAACAACTATTTCATTTTGCATGGTTATGAAAAACACATTTCACTTGCATGTGTCAAATGAAAAAAAAAAAGGTCCATCTGGAACTGCAAAGCACCCCCTTCTTCTTCAGCGTTACGAGTACAATGCACATCGTGCTATTTTACTTTTCTGTAAATGACCGAGGTTAGATTTCAGGAATTGTTAGGAAGTGCGAGCAGAGGATTTTGTGCCAGTAAGAAATCCACACCTAACAAGCTCTGGCAACTCCGCAAGAGCCAAACGGCAAAACCTTCCAGGCTGTGGAGCCGTTTCAAGCGAGAGGGGGAAACAGGAGGCAAATATTACAGGACTCGATGCCAGTTCCAATTTGAAACGCAGTGCCAGTGAAATATTTTAACTGGAGCTCTGTCACAGCGGACGCCAGAACCGTTTCTTCTCACCGACAAGCAAATGGCGAGCACCAGGGCACCTGTCAGACCCCTATTAAACTCGTTAAGCAATGTAGGATACTTACAGGGATACTTAATTGACGTTTTATTATCTCTTTACTATGGAAGGGAAAGATTATGAATCAAATGATTTCGGTTTGGATGCTCTTGATTATTTTAGATGTGGCGCTTGTTATATTTCTTATCCTCAACAGTACTGGACTGCTAAAGGACAAGGGAGTATAGGTTTAGTTTTGCCTTCACTGTACAAGTTCTTTAAATGAAGATTTATGATATTCACTAAGCTTTTTAATTTCCATATGAAACACACTGATGCAATTTTAGATGTTGACACCCCACTCCAAACATTCAAACTCTTGGAGTACAAGTATTGAGTGGCGAAAATACATCAATCATCATCAACAGCAACAAGGCTTGTGAAATGTTAAGAATGTACTGCTTTCACGTTGAGGCCGAGGACAATAATAATTTAGATCAGAGGCTCAGTGACAGCGCTGGCCTTGTCGTGCGTTGCTGCAATCGTGTGCGGACGCTTGCCCACTTCAGTCAGGCCTATTTGTAGATCGGTGAGTAAAGTACATATTTCCAGGACATTTGAAAAGATCTGAGGCTAATTAAGCTGGTACATAATCAGAACCAGAGGAATAATTCCACTCACAAGCAGGTGGCTGGAGCAATGAAACCCGATAGCCCGCTCTCGGTAGCGCAATACGGGGGACAAGGTTAAACAGGAGAAAACTGGATAATATCTTCAGAAGGCTTAAAAGGGGACAGATATTCAATAATATATTCATTCACTACTCACGTCTCGGCTGTCATTTAGATTTCCATTAAAATATGCATTAAATACGGCTCGGAAGCAATATCAAGAAATAGGACTTGATTTAAACGTATAGAAATTAATTTTGTCAATATTTCATGATTTATTTTTTCATTTTTTTTCCTGGCCTATTAGGTTGCAGCAATCCATATTAAAAGTGCTTTAACGCTTGAATGTAGGTCTATATCTTAATTCCTTTTTGACTAGCTAAACGTACAGGTTAATAAGTCACACAATAGATCAACGCAAAACACAAACAAAACCCTTTCACAGCACGTTTCCTTTGTACTGTAACTCTGCATCTGCCCCTCTAACTTATTAGGACCCCACAGTTACACAAAGAAGCATGGAAAGATGTATGCGTGGAATAACAAGAAGAGAAATGAATGAAAGGATCCGAGGACAAACCAAAAAATGTGACATAATTGAAAGAGTGAAAATGTTAAAATGGCAATGGGCCGGACACACTGCGCGAAACACAGATGGAGAAAGAAAGCTATTGAGTGGATACCAAGACCTAGAAGGCGACCACATGAAAGATGCGAAGATGAAGTCATAAACGTTGCCTGCAACGTTTATGATTTCATCTTCCCATCTTTTATGGAAAAGAGAAGATGGAAGCAAACATCTTGCGGAGGCCTTCATCCAGAAGTAGATCCATACAGGCTGATGGTGATGATATACAGATTTATATACACACACATGCACACTCCAAGCACTTCAGCTACTTATAAAAATGTTCTAAATGAGAGTCCCCATCCTCCACAGAAAATCTTGAAGCAGACCTAATTCCAAACATTTTTACTACACAAAATAAATACAAATAGTCTAAGCCGAGTGAAGACAAGCTGTCTTTTCTGCTCCTTCCAGTACTGACCTCAGTCATGCCCTGGGATGATTTAATTTGACCATTTCCTGCTCTGCGAGGAGCAGGGACTGATTTGATCAGCCTGTTTGTTTTGGGGCTCCGACGCCTACCATTGAAACCAAGAGACTCGGCACAGAATGCAGACCAGAACCTGCAGCCTGACAGGGAAGCTTAAAACAGTGCAAAGAGACTGAGAATGAAACCTCACATTTTTACAAGCAGCAGCGCTTTTAACAGCCTGTAGGAAATCACAGAACACACCAAATGAATCTTGCTTCATTAAGTTTCTCTCTGGGTCGGTCTGTGTGAACAAATCAATTTACTGGCTTTCAAATACTTAATTGATTATACATTAGATTAATGAAAGTGTTTACGTCGTCTGTTTTACATGTTTTAACTTGTCTTGTTTTACTTTACATATTTGTATCAAGTAGTTGTTGGGACTTGTTCAATACAGAAATGATCAAATGTAGAATTGTGAATAAGGTAGAATAACACATAAATAGTATTGCATTTTGTATATTACAAAAAAAGTCAAACATATGGCTCAGCCCTAAAGATCCTAGACAGAATGGTTTCGGTTTTTGAAATCCAGCTCATCAAGGTCCCCTTCCAAAGAGTCTGCTTTGCCATTGCAATAAAAGGAGATTGTGAATACTAAGCTTTTCTTCACCTCTTTTCTTTTAAAAAGCAGCTGCACACTCACAGTTTCAGTAGTGGGATTATCTTTACTTCACCTCCTTTATTCCAAAGTAGTTTAGCCATTTCTTCATGTGTTTGTTCTTTTTTATATATTTTTCTATAGGAACTATAATGGTTATAGTCTGTTTATTCCCTGGCTTGTTTCTTCTTAATGATCCAGAGCAGCATTCTCAAAATATTGAGGAGTGCTGCATCAATAATACTCTATTTTCTTTTAATAGGCCCATTATTGCCCTCCTGATCTCCAAACCTTAACTACAATATATTCTTCGCTGACCCTCACTCCTGGGTACTTCTCAAACAATGGGAACTTCATTGTAACGTATGTGAGATTTTGTTGTGATCTGCATAATAAATATAATCCATACACTGCTTGTTTCATGTATAAGAGTCACTCCTTGGTTCAATGAGTGATACATTTGGCTCATGGGATACATAAAGTGTCACACTGGGCCAGAGGAATCGGCTGATCCAGAGTACATGGTTCTAATCACGATCCACCAAAAAAGCATCCCAGTCTTAAAAGATAAATCATTTAACCTTTTTGGTTTACTACTTGATACATCTTTTAGAGATTCAGAGCACTGCTGTTAGAGGTGGAAGCAGTCTTAAAAGCAAAAATTGCCTTTGGGCATCAATCATACTATAATGAAGATGATTCGAGAGAAAGACCTAATGTATACTAAGGCTAGCTTGCAAAGTCCCAGTCTATTGGGCGAAAACACTCATTCAGACTATATTTGCAAAAAGACATTTCTGGAAGAAACGGCACCCTTTTTATTTTATTTTTTTCTTAAAACAGTGTACAATACATTCATTTTACCAATCAACACTGCCTTGTCATAACTGTATTTGGTAAGAGAATAAGTATTTAAATAAAGGTTTTGTAGGCACCAAAAAAAAAAAAAAAGAGCTCCAGTTCTCACCTGTTTTGTTTCACTTCAGATTCTTTCAAAGAGGCTCATTTGGTACAGATGTTAAATAAAAATGGGGGAACCATCTGCCTTCATGCACAAAGACCAAGAGACAAAAGATGCAGGTGTGCGAGAAGGAAGCATTCTTCATCTGAAACCCAACTTCAATTTATTTTTATTTAAAAGTAGGTTTTCAACAAAGCCTCCCATAAGGGCGAGAGGATAATCTATAGGTCTCAAAGAGAATATCTTTGCACAGCTGCCTTTCCATTATCATCTCCATCAAACTAAGAGTCTTGTTTTGTTGTTGTTCCTAACAATGTGCACCTATCAATTTTTCAGGGACGTGCATCCCTTGGGCCTGACACCTGTGCATAATCCCACACACAACCATCTGAGGTAAACTGCTGGTGGGCATGATGGTGCATCATTAACTGGGGGCTAACGACAATTCAAGTGGGCTAAGGAAATGGGGATTCAGTAGACAGGGGCAGGAGGATGTCGACTGAAAACAAAAAAAGAACAGGACAAAATACGATCATGTTGTTTGCAACTTGTGTAATTATGTTAGTCCCTTTAGTTCAACATGCCTTGTGCGCCATGAATTTCCCCATTAGCACAGGCCTGGCTTCATCTCTCCCCCATCCTCACCGAGTATGCAAGTTGTGCTTTCAACCATTACAGATAAAGCAGACCAATTGCTCACCACCATTTCACCCCAGGCAAAATCAATTACATGCCACTCTTTCTACCCAAGGGAGAGGCCATTACATGGTGCCTCTAGCAACGCTGCTGTCGTAGTTATTCACTTTTTATATAGGACGTCTTTGATATTGCTGGCACCACAAGGCATTTCTAGCTATTGTTTCCCTACTCAGCCTTAAACACTTTTGTGCAAACGTTTGTTATGTAATAATTTAAATTGGGATGCTTAATACCATGATTAACTTATTGCAAATCTGCACAGAAGGCCAAAATATCACTGAAACCCGTATTTAAGATGAAGGACATGGAAACCTCATGGTAACCATCGTAACACAGTTTCTATTTTTTATGCTTTTATTTTTTCACTTCCCAAGGTTTCATTAAAAACTAAGTTTCTATTAGTTTCCATTGCTTGTCTAAATTGTGAATATCCAGTAGAGCAGAAATGCAAAGGTTATACTTTGTAGCACGCAAAGCCCTTCTCTCCAGGGTAGACCCGGTGCGGTGTTTTTACACAAATATCATGAGATATACCTTGAAATGTTAGCTGCTTTGAGTACCATTTAAGGATGTAGGTCAGGAATGTGCAATGAGGGCCCATTCCTATTTAAAACATGTAAACAGTCTTGACATTTTGAATTAGGGCCATTTGTCGAGGATGTGAAGTGCTCTGGTGTTAGAGAGAAGAGGAAACACATTTGGTGCTTCTTGTGGTGTCTGTGGAGCTGAGAAGAGAGGCAACAACTGAATAAAGAAAAAGCAAGATATTTTTGTTCATGTCAAGATCCCCCAACCCACAAGCTTTCTGTTGTGAAGTACTGGTAAATTATTTACTAGGAGAAATAAGGTAAAACAACAAAGCACTTACAGTTTGTTTCCTACTGTTCCTTTATTTATTCATTTCAATTCAACAGTTGTTATATTTGCTAACTCAGATTTGGGATTACCTTTCAGAAACATACACAAATAGATAAGTTATATAAGGAAATGTATATATAGAGAGATAATATAAATACATTGATAACCATTTTATATTTCCAATATCAGTTTATGAAGTAAAACATTTAAATTATGAGTATCCAAGAAGGATTATAATAATTTATTTTGTAACAGGTTCTTATTAAAAGCAACTCATGAAAATACTTGTCTTTGGTTGAACTAATGTTGCACAAATAACTAGAGGGGGAAAAAACAGCATTAAATCCCCCAATTTGTGGCCACTGAAGCAGAGCCGAGAAGCTGGGGTCACAAAGAAAAGAAAAGATTTCGGCAGAGGGAAAAAGAAAGCGCACAAACAAAGAGGAAGGGAGAGCGGAATCGGAGCAAATCGAAAAATAAAAGGTCCAGCAAACGTTTCGAGCATCAACACAGATGTACCAAACGCGGTCAGTCGTTCAAGTTGAGGAAATCTCACACGATTAGGATTAAGGCAGGAATAACAGTCCAAGACGCACTTGTGTTGGGCATTTCTCACGATTGGTACGCAAAACAAAAAGAAAAACAACAACCAAAAAGGTTCATTTGAGAGGCACTGTTTCAACAAGCTTATTCCTCCCCTTTTTCACCCTTCCAACCCACAATACTAAAAGTCAAAAGCCACCATTTATACACTTAAAAACAGTCAGAGGTTGAGTTGTTTTGACACTTTGTCCACAGAAGCCCTGTTGAAAGGCACAGCTCCAATGAAGTACTTGAGTTAGCTGACTTCATTAGGAGGCCGTTCTTTCAGCCTGTTTGCCACTCCAGCCCTATGTTTGAAAAGCCTATTTGGGAGCTGATATTGTTTGTTTAATAGAGCTTGTTGCTTAGGCCCCTTCATTGATTAGCTCTCAGAGAGACAGGCCCATGAATGTGGATGAAGGTAGCTCGAAAACGTGACATTGCTATACCAGGGGGATTTGCGGTCAGACAATAAAGCGTTGTTACCAACAGACGTGTGCAACCCTAACGTATTAACATTTAATCCGTAATTATAGACAAATCAAAATGTAACTATCAGAAAGTCTTCTCTCAATATTTCTGTTTTACACATGTATATAAAGTGGCCTTTATTGTTTTCCCAGTCAGAATGGGCTCTAGAAAGAAGGAAATATACTCTGTCACGATTCACATCACATGACTTTTTCTACCCAGCAATACATGCAGTACGTATGCAGTATTTTTACTTAAAATAGTCTCCATGGATATGCTTCTCCTCAGCACTCACCCAGGCAACAGTACTGGCAAACCGACAGGCGAAACTAGAAAATGCTTCTCTTCGGCAAACTCCTTCTTCACTACATTCAGACCGCAGCAGACCCACTAGAATTATTAAGCTGGGTCTCGAGGGTGTTGGGTTGGCAAACCATGAAATGTCAAATAGTCAATTAAAGCGGCTTCAAAGAAAAACAATGCAGCCCCGACAGCTGCAAAGCACATCAGCAAGGGGGACGAGGGACAACTGGCCCATCTAAAACGGAGCTGTGAGGCGCACTGTACAAACACGGTGACGGAAGGCAGCATATTCCAAGTGAAAGGTGCAAAGGAACAAAAGGAGGTCTATGTGCAAAGCAGAGTCTCAAACACCAATTAGAAAAAAAATCTTGTCAGTCTTCATAGACTGTTTCATAAAAGAATAAATGTTTTTAGCCAGTCACGCAGCAAACCCCCTCCCCCCTCCGCTCAACGCAGGGGCCATCTCTGGTCTCCGAAGTTATTTTTATGCGTGCCTTTTTTAGTGGATCCAAACTGTAATGTGCACACTCCAGGGCGCAAAGTTGTTTTCAGCTGAGGGGCCCCCGGCCATAAAAGGCCACTGGGCAACAGGGTGTCCACAGAAATGACAAAATGCTCCTACTGTATTAGTTTCTCTTTTATGAACCCGACCTTTATAGTGTACGTGTCCATTGACAATTCTACCCTGCGATCTCTGACAGCTAACTCGCAGACTTTTTGTTCCCCCCCAGTGCGCAACATTGCAAATCTAGATAGAAAGCAGTAATTGAAGCCCACTCCATGCCCACCTGTTCTTCCTCAGTCATGAGGGAAGACATCCAAAAGTCCCTTCTGTGCTGGTCTCTTACATAAACATAATGAAATAATAATTGGCTTTGATACAGTATCTCGCCGATGCAGCACAGAGAGCTACAGCTCGAGAAACGCATCACATATTCTGTCTTGAAATGTCACAAATGTGTCTTAAAGCTTAAAGAAACTATGTAACAGATACAAACAAACACAAAATAACAACAACCCTGCTTTCAATGTAACTGTGGGGAATACGCATTTTGAGGAGCTGAAATTAAAAATACATAAAACAAAACTATGTATGAATGTCTTTTTTGCATTTGAAGGCAGAAACATCTTCATCTCCAGGATAGGTCTGTGAAAAACAATCTTATAGACGATCAATCTCCATTAGAGACACAGGAAAGTATAGCTTAAATAATTAAGCTCCTTCTAAATATATACATCTATAACTATTTACAATTCCTCTCCCTCCGCTCCCCAGATCTCCCTCTGTTCCTCTCAGACTATTGGTCTACTATACATGTCGCATCGGACTTTTATCATGTGTTGTTTAGAGTGGAGATTCGGCATCATTAATCTTCCCGGCGAGGAGGAGCAGTTCTTCAAACTGTCCTCTGAAGAGCTTCTAAACTGAAAACAAGAAGCAGAAAGAACTGCCCTGTGCCCAACCTATAGAGATAATATCTGCAATGCATTCATCACATCCCCACACTTATTCGGCTGTCTGCCCCCATTACTGTAACCTCCAACAGCATCAGAGTCTAACACAGCCAGACTGAGGACACGCCGGGCAGTCGCACAGTGTGCATGAGAAAGGGCTATTTCTGGCCACCTCTTATACCACAACAAGGCTCTCATTTGAAAATCCTCATTAGATTAGCAGATCAACGTTGCCTACATATTTTATTAATCCCATTTAATATTAAGACATATTTCCAGGGTTATTAATAACAAACCTACTTTACCAGTTGACAAAATTATTTTCAACTATCTCCATTAAGAAATAAGTTGCACTTTTCGGTACAGGAGTCAACAGAAACAATAACTATACAGTTAAATGATATTTGCCATTAGTAGGCATAGGCACCAGTCCTATAGATAATAACCCAGTAATCAAGCTTGTTTAAATTGCACACATCACTTTACAAAGTGCTTTGCATTGTTGTGTTCTATGTAAAGAACTTCAGTACTTGGATCACAATATTCTCAATGTCTGTATGCACGATTTTCTGATTTTGAGCTTGAAGGGGAACCTAAGCAATAAATAAAATATTGAAACATCGCAACGAAATGAAATTGTGTTCTGAAACGCTAAAGGCTAAGACCATAAAAATAACGAAGAAGAAAAACATAATGACTAGTTTAAAATGGATTAGGGAGAACAGAAAAACAGAAGGAAATGAAGAAAAAGAGAGGATCTTCATTCTTAGCACATAATCCCCTACTTCTGTATCCTAAAATCACAACTCAGAACGTGGGGCTCTGGGAAGAAAGAGTGGAGATCGTCTTAAAATATTCACAAGCTAGACATGAAACCCTAATTGCCTGAAAGGAACTGGAGAATTTACAGGTGTCAGATATACGTCTTTATGTCTTTCTTTAGCACAGTCTGCCTATCGTACCAGTTCAGCAGCCACAATGACAGTCTAATATGAAAGCAATACATTTCCATTGAAAAATGTGATGGCTGAGCATAAAATCTAAATTTGACATATTCTGCTTATTGTCTGGTAAAACTGAAAGTAAATGAACAATGCAGTAAGCCCGAAGCTCTGAATTATAGTTTAACACAAATTGATGTAAACTAACGGTCTCTGTACAAACCCTCTAATCCAGCACAACAATGGAAGAATGAGGTTCCTGTAGGAATTGAATATAGTCCTCACAGAGCGCGCTCTCTTTCCCTCTACTTATTGTTGGTCATCTTTTCATGAACTTAGATTGGAAAAAACATCAGTACATTTAATTCCATTAAGATAACCGATTTGTATTCTCACTAATTACACACACCATCACTAGAATTGATATAAGAATAACCTATAAGCATAGTTTTCAATCAAAATCGACCTCAATATTTATGATTTTTCGGTGGCTCATGCACAGAGGATTCCGCTTATAAAACGGAAGTTATAAAATGATTTTGTGTTGCCATACACTTGAAATGAATTGTGTGTACCTCATTATAAATAGTCATTGTCTGACATATGTCCCAGTTTTTCACTCTGGTAACCACACACCTGCCTATCTTTTATAGCTCATACAGTTGGTGATTATTACAAACACTTTCAATTTGTTATTCAGGTAAATCACTATGAACAAATGTACCACCATTACTTCTAATAACAATGTTTAATTGTTTCCACTCATCATCTTCACTTACAATTAACTGGTGTCCAGTATCTCATTTTGGTGCATTTTTTGTTGTTTTTGGTGGTGAGGGGGTTATTTGTTTCTCTTTCTTTTTCTCCTTCACCCAAATCAATCCGTGTAAGCATTTAGTGAATAATTAAAGCAAATGTAAGTGTAGCCGCTAAAGGGTTAACACTGGAAATTACTCATAATAAATAAATATAGCATGGTGTAATTAAATGTGCGTCCCTGGGGAGCGACTGTAACAGACACAGCCTCAGCCTCGTCGTCAGCTGTTGAGCATCTTCCCATTGCACAGCTCCAACTTATTCCACTTGATACCCGTTTCTTAAAGCGATTTTTACAACAGAACAAAATAATAATAATTGTTTGCCTTGGTATTGCAATGCCTAAGATACACGTCTTGGCAAATCATGTCCATGCGCAATAGCCTGTGCATCCCCTGGCTTGGCTTAAGTGGCGCATAACGGGAATTATGTTTGGATCCTAAGGTGTGATCTGTGCCGTGTCATCCGGCTCGGTCAATTACACACACAGCGTGTGCATCACAACACACATCCAGGTGTCAGTGGCGCCATATTGCCCCAATCTGCAATGTTACAAAGCATATTTGTGACAGATCACACTGCCTGCTCGTATCTGCAGCTCTTCCACACACGCCAATGCGGAACATTTTTGGCCACACAGACACAGATGCGTGTTTGCGACTCAAATCACATGTCTGAGGACCTCTGATCTCACCAAGTGATTTACTGTATTGAAAAGCATGAAACTGTATTTATAGGGACGGTGTTTCGGGAATATTAGCCTGTAGAGACATTTGCTACCCAGTACGACAATCCAGGAATAGCATTTGCACAATATTAGTAAAAAAAATATGATAAAAACAGACATGCGTGCTGTAAAACAGAGATGGAGTAGACGAGCATTAACTCGGGTGATCAGGAGGATCTGACCCCCCGCCCGCAATATTAAAGCTCATCTATGACAGGAGGCGCCGGTTTCCCCCGACGCTACACTGTTTCTCTCGCTACAGATTTAATCAGACGCGCGGAGTTGACTGAGTGCAAATTAAATCATCATTAAGTCCCTGAGAAAAGTTAGTGGTTACGTTACACAGGACAGGACGCACATTTGAAAGGGTTTAAACCAGGGGTGTGCGTCTTTAAAAGGCTGCCGTGGCGGAGCAGCGCAGTTCCTGCATTCCTGCCCGCTGTCCCAACATGTTGGAAATGCAGGGTGCGAGAAACGCGCAGACACCAACCCGCCGACAAGGCGCTGGACTTGCGGGACGCAGGAGCCCGGGATGGTCGGGAGCTGAGCGGGTCTAAGGGATGTAAATCCGGGCAGGAGAGCCGGCTGGAGATCAGCGGCAGAGCCGAGATGTGCAAGAGGAGCCTCGCACAGAAGTTGCATGCCAGTGCAAAGCCAGGCGTGCAGGACTTCAAAGGACACAGTTGTGCCGGTTGGTGCAAATATATAGTAAGAAGTGGTGCAAAAAATAAAAACATGGAGTGTGTTTCTTGACTTGCGAAGTTTCCACCCCCACCCCCTCTACCCAACCTGCCTTTGTCATCTGTGCAGTTCATACTGGGTGCTGAATGCTGCAGTTCACACATATGGGGATGTTTGGGTCATACAATCGTTTAGTTTAATTAGACGCAGGACAGGATGATAATTCACCATCAAATGAAACGTTCAACATGTTAGATCGTGTAATAGTATTATTCATTGCACAATGAACATCATGTTGGTAGAATCATCATAATAATAATGTAGTCACTTCCATAATATCTGTATTAGTTATTCGAGATGTGCTGTGAACAGCGTAGGGGGTCTTCTGACACCGAAAAGTGAGCAGGAAAGCGGGGGGGTTATTTCTGCACAACACACCGAGTTGTTTTAGAGTAACTTCTTAACCCGACACAAAGACACAGGACAAAAATCAAACAATGCCCCCAGAAAGTTGCACTTACCTTGACTCCGCAGCAGCCCCGCCACCAGAGCGCCGCACAGCAGCGCAGCCAGCCGCATTTCGCAGCGTCTCTCCGGGCTCGCTTTCTCTGCACTCTGTCTAATCAAGTCCGTATCTCTGATCAGTGCGGCTTCAGATCATGGTTGCTTTGGCTTCATCTGACTCTTTTAGGTCCTCCGATACGTGCTGCGTTGGAAGTCGCTCTGACTGCTGCTGCCGCTAGGGCTGCTCCTGCATGTTGCGCTGCGCTCCGAGCTGTACTGATCAAAAGGAGCGTTGGGCTGTACCACATTGCACACAGGGGGACGTTGGGGGATACTATTCATCAATTTGGATTATAAGTAAGAAGTAAAACATTTTTTTTACCGATATATAATTTTAGACTCTATCTTAAGAATATATTATGACATTAAGAATGACAAAATAGTTTATCTCTTTAATTCATGCATCTAGTCTCTTCACAGTCTCCCCGGGGGTGTGTCCGAGTTGGCCGCGACTTGGATTGTTCCCCTTGTCATTTCCAAAAGTTACAGTGTCTGTTTTCAGGCTTGTAGCTACAAGAGGGAAGGATCGGCGTTATTTTATTGCTTTAATTGTGAAAGAACGATCACGCTTTTGATATTTTATTAATAAGATTGTGATTAATGAATGCGCTTCCAAAACAAATTCAATCTGTGGTTTTGTAGACTAACATGTTTTTTAATCCAGTAAAATGATGATTATGTAAGTATTTGTGTCAGGAGCAATGTTACGTTTTTTTTGTTTGTTTGTTTTTGTTTTTTTTAATTTTGCGTTCAGCAAAATATTTAAAGATCTGCAGTTTTAAACAAACAAGCATGAAAACTTTTAAAAGCACCAATAGGAGCAATACGGATAATATGCACATTAATCATACATTCATAAGAAAAAAGCAGAGATCCCCATTTTGCCGCGAAGCTAACCTGTCAGATATGACTAGCGCTTGTGCTATCATTCACATTCTGTGATGGGTTATTTATTGGAGAGACTTTAGCAGCGTATTTATCTAGTCACACTGATTTATTTCCAGAGTTGTTGTTTTTTCATGCATGATCATAGGATCAATGGCAAGACAATATGGTATTCTTTTATTACAGCCTGCAGAAGTAAGATTTTCCATCTTAATGAAGTTTGTATTTATGCTGACTTCAAAAGCTTCATCAAAGCTAAAATGATCCAAATGCAGAAGTCATTGTGTGACAGCATACACCACATAACGGCTTAAATATTGAAATAGACCCAAAGATGAATGGTGTTTAAAAACCCTGCAACACAGTGAAATCCAATACAGGGGGGTGAAATCCAGACTTCCTACTGTAAATGCCCCCTACTGTGCCAAAGGCTGTTGCCGCCCTTTTCCCTCTCTGACTGTTCCCATGGTCATGGTATTGTGCAGTTTTGTGGTGCAGAATGGCTGCATGAGGGACTTTAATTAAGTGTATGATTAATGATTCTTGAAATTGAGTAATTGCAGAGAAGCATCACAGTCCTTCTTACATTCCTTGCATGTGTTCAAGCTTTGACAAATCCTGATTTCTCATTGGTGCTGACCAATCTGTCTTGCCACTCCTCCATATAGCCTTGAAGTTGAGAAATCCTCAGTTATTTGTTACCCCCACACCATTTTAAAAATACTGTAGTGTAGTGTTAATATATATGTGAGAGACAGGCCCCTTACCTGGAGCCACTTCATATTCTGGTTTGTCATTTAAAATTTAAGAAGGACCCCTCCTTCTAAGGTCATTTTCAACTCAATTAAAAATACATATTTATGTTGCACTCCAGAACTCCTCAAGCAAGTTTTGTTTATTTATGATCCACCCAGAGTCTTTATTGAAGTGTAATGGAAAGTCTGTATCCTCTTTACCAGCTGTGATGTTACTAAGCTAAAGGAAGAAGCTAAATCAGTTTCTGCTAAAAGAAACTTTGTACTTAAACCAAGTATTGTCTTCAGTTAGTTGTATTATGCTAAGCTGTCTGCAGGTCAATTATTGTCAAAAGTATAAATGATAAAAAAGGAGTATATTTATTTTAAAAGATATTGTATATAGTCTCTTCTGATAGGAGTTCCTTTGAATTGGCACTCACAAAAAATACACATTTCCTCATTAATTTTTAACAACATTAAAATTAGAATGGGCAAGCTTTGAACTGATGGCAACATCTAAAACAAAGTACATCCACAGAATGGAAACATTAAGCTGTTTAGAAAAATCTTGAAAGAGGTATGAAATTATAAAACCAAGTGCCCACAGTTGAGGTAAGGAAATAGCTACTTTAAATAACATAATCCACATGTAATAATTACATTCGCTTTTGAAGTTTAATTTCCAGTAATCCTGTTCTGACACATGAAAATATTTATTAAGAAAGTATTTCTGTAATGTGCAATCCACAGGCTAGTTGAGCTTTCCATCTTAGTAGCAGCACTGTAGTATATTTATTGGTAACCTCTTGAATTACTTAAAATCTGTTTTACATTGAAGGCATGTTCCCAGTCTCTTTACACACGGCTGCCCACTGATATATTTTGAGGCCAGTTGGTTTCAAGTTTCTTTCAAGGAAACTGAATTGTGGATTTGTGGATGAAAATAAAAACGACGAAGACTTGCAATCCAACGTGAGACCCTACTGGATTCGTTCCAGGTTGACTGATTTATTTTCAAGGCTATTGAAAGCAACCAGAGCCTGTTTTTTACAGTACAAAATAATCCCTCATAAATACATCAAAAATGTCTGTGGTAAAACAATGTACTGTCAAGCAACAAAGATATCCCTGGGCTCTAGTCTGCTGTATGTGTGATGATTATTTATTTTCACCATCATAGGACCACAACACAAATGCTTCTTCTAGTGTAGCGAGCCATTGTTAATGATGCTCCCAAGTGAATAAAATGTGTTTTAGCGAGTTTATTTATAACCACATCAAATTACCCTGGAATGGAGGAAAATAAAATATAGTCATTTACAAATATGAATGAGTAAACACAATTATATATATATATATATATATATATATATATATATATATATATATATATATAATTTGTAATTCATATTTTTGATATAATTTAATTATACCTCTGTGCTCTGCCATTGATGTGTGGATTGGTATGTACTGAATTCATAAAGATAAATAATAAAGGCATCTTGAAAACAACAAATAGATTCCTCCAAATACATCAAGTATTCTCTTAGTATATTAATAGGTATCCATACTTCCAAAATACATGTTTTAGCAACTAAGATAAATCATTGCATTTCCAAATCATTTGAAACATTTTAACAAACCAAACATTTCTTGTTATCACTGTATATGATAGGGTACAGGCAATTCCTTTAAAATCAGACAAAGCCCTTTTGTTTCCGTTCTATACTGAAGTATTTTATGGTCACAAAAAGAGATAAAGCAGAAAAACCTAAATAAAGTATTAGGGAGTGTGGAGATTGCTTCCAATAGCTAATTCACCATCCCACCTTGATAAAAAGAAAACAATTACATTGACAGAGAACCTGTTGTCTCTATAAATGTGTGGTCAAACCAAAATCCTTATGAAAATGGGATTGTTTTTGCAAGTTGTAGGTTTGCATCAGAAACAACTGTGAGACTGCATTTAATCAGGCGCTGATTACCAGGGAACATCACACAGCACTGCTGAAGTGTCAGTATAATCTATTGATACCCATTAAATGCGTGCCAGAAGGCTGAAACAACGCAGACCTTACAGAGCTTGATGTTTATCTGGGTCCACTACTCAAGAGTGAGAAGACAAGCTGTACGTTATCACACCCATACAGACCTGTACCAGGGCTGAGCAGAATTGTTAGAAAGAGAGATGGCTACACTCACCGATAACACTGGGATATCAAGCACCCTTGAAGATGTTATTTATTGCTCTTGATTTCATTGGAAACCTTAGAAGTTGTCAATGAAATGTTGGAGGAAGTTTCTCAATGATTTTGCAGATTTGAGCTCACTGCAAGCTTTTTTTAATCTCTTTATCAATACATTAAGGTCAAAAAGTAGCACAACACTGTTCACCCAAGTATTTTTTACATTATTATTAAAAGCACCAGATAACAAATAGCCAATGAGAGATATCCCTTTTCTTGAGTGTGCACAACAAGTTGTTGACACCACTTCACACATTCACACTAAACATATTCAGTCGATGTTGGCTCATTTAATTCAAGAACTGTAAATCAAGAGGGGAGTTTAATATGTACATTATCCTTGTATACTAAAGCAATATGCAGCTTATAAAACTACTATTTCTTAGATGAGCAAAAGTAGGGAGTACTTCAAATTGGTGTGAATAAAAAAAAACACGTTAGAACTACACAGAGCTTTCTGAATGAAGATGAAAACTGTGCTTTAAATCACAGGCAAACGGTCACACACAAACATCTACAAATCACAGGTGTTGAGAGGATGCATAGAAAGTTGAGAAACTGGATTTACAAAAACCCCATAACTTTACAATGTCTGAAGGTAGACCTAATTCAATCCAAGCAAACTGCAGTGCACAACCTAGCTTTACACCTCCATAGTCAAGTTAATTTTTGATTAAATCCTCTGTGATTTAAGATGTTTCCAAAAAAGTAAACAACAACAAAAAGAGCCACACATTAGTTTATTCATACTTGTACTCCCTTGTTATTCTTTTTTTTATGCTCCAGCTTTCAAATCTTGGCAAGAAGTGTTCATTTTCAGCCATGGAAATCTACCGCAAAAACCTAATAAATCTTTTCTGAATTATTTATGAGACACAGTGAGACAGAACTTTTAATTTACAGCTTTCAGATATTGTGTAGCCATAAGATGACCCACATATGAAATATACATGCAGATCTTTTTATGCTTAATAACTTATAGCATTTCCCCCAAGTGCTTTCAGGTGGCTAAAATTAACAGTAGATGATGAATTCAAATGGCAATTATTGTCTTTGCTGTATAATTGGCAAATGTAGCATTGCTATATGAACAGAAAATGAACTGTGTGAATACTGCTCTAGGGTAACTGAGAAAGATTTGAATAAATAGCGTATTTCGTCTAAATTCATAAGAGAGTTGAATTAATAATTTAGAAGTGACCTTTTTAGTCATGAGGTTTGGTTTGCTTAAGCTAACTTATTATATTTCTTCCTGACGAACAATGACTGTAACATTTATTATTCATTTACAGACTGAGCAACCTCACAGCCCTAAAAAGAACATCTGGGCAAATTATTTTAAAAATGTTATAAATCAAGTGAATCCCAATCGAATCTGACAATGTGGACCGAGTTCAAGTTTAATACATCTTTTATTTCATACATCTTTAATACCTATCCCTAGTCTGTCTTTTAATTGTTGTCTGTATCTCTCCGTCTGAACTCCAGTCATCTCTTGGTTAACCACAGAGAATTGTTTGCTGAAAACTGGGTCGTGGAAGATGTGACTTTCACCGATCAGGATGTTCGAGACCTTTCTTGCGCAAGATACCTGCTACTTATTGTAAATAGAAAACTGTCTAACTATAAAATCATTACTTCCATGTTTTTCTGGCACTATGAAACAAGTAGTGAGGAAGTCTGTAATTAGAGGACTGGTCAATTTTGACTTTCCTTCCCAGCATGCCTTGAATCAAGAATGCTTTCTCTGCGATTCTTCAGAGACTGATGGGCATTTATGAAATACAGGAACAACATACACTATAGAAAACAAAACTCAGAATCATCAGAATTAATGCACAGTGAAACCTAAAGATTAAGAGATGAATTTCAGGCAAATATCAAGCAAGTGACCATGATCTCGTTTTCATTTAATATTTACACATATTGAAATAGAGGCTTGTGTAACTCCAAGCAGCTGTAAACATGCATGCAGTGCTGGAATATAAGAGCTCTGCAGGGTTTATATTGGGGGACCACCAATGTCCAGACACACTGGGTGTTCTCTGAGTCCATGGCCGAGTCCATGACACACAAGTGCACAGTCTCATACTCATGACACCTCCGTGCCAGCCGAGCGGGGATGAGATTCCCCTCTGACACGCAGCCAAGCATTTGCCAGTGTACTTGATTTAGCCTGGCATCTAGGTGGAGTTTACCCTGGCTGGTGATGTAACTGAAGACAAATTCAAAGGCGAGCTTGTAAACCACTAAGCCCAACAGCTGTGTAGTGAGGCCTGGTGTTTAGAGCTTAGCCACTTTGTGGTTTTTAAATATAGATTATTTTTGTTTTTTTATTCTGTTGTATTTTATGTCCTTTCTTGCCGTACATAATTGCCTAACATGTTTAAATATGTCAAAATAAATAATTGTCTTTCAGGATTTTCATATAAGGGACCCTTTGTCTTGAGTTTGACAAGGGACTACAACTCTTACTATAAAACACTCTTTTTATAGCACAACAAAATCATAATCACAGCTCTGTCAGGATTATGCAACTTTTAAGGCAAGTATTGTTTTTAATTTCATGTGTTGCTCATTAACGTGTTTATGGAAACTCAAAAGCAAATTACTTTTGAGATCTAAAAATATTTGTGGAGCACGGTTAATTATGTAGACAGGTAACTATATTTGTCTTATTACTAGTACAGCAAAATAAAGTAGCATCTGGCCATTGCTTACTTTGCTAACTTTGAACAAGAAAACATGAAAAGCTCTTTTTGAAAGAATGCCATTAAATCTTCCATGAATCATTGCTTTGGGCTCAATCTGACTGCCTTCTTTTTCAGAGAAAAGTATTTATACTACACATCTGCACATTTAGTGCTGCTATGCATCTGTGGTGTCATGCCCCAGCAGATTTTATTTACAATGCCTCCAAAAGTATTACAAAAAATAGTATTTTGAAATGCTCATGGTACTATCTTTCAAAAATGGTTGACAAATCTGGAAATCAGCTGAGCATTTTGGTTTAGTCTCCTTACACAGTTCTGGTTCACAGCATAGTCACGGCATATGTTCTACTGTTTGTTGGCTATATGTCAATATTCTTCATGCATATATATATATATATATATATATAATAAACTCAAATAGTGTGTAATGTTAATAAGATGGATTCTCCATGACAAACAAAAGCAGATGTCTACTAATATTAGCATTTAAATAACTCTCTATTCATCAATACGACAGACACTTCTCTGACAGCAGGGTGTCAAATGTTATATCTCTTTACAGGTCATTCAAATCAATCACATGATGTAATGGGCAGAAACATAGTAGGTTCTTTCAAATTACCGAAGTCATAAAAACATATTTTTCCCCCTCTGCGTGTGAGTTTATCCCTATCCATAATTCACATGTGCATTCCAATGACAGTCATATTAGGTCATTAATTGTGTGATTTAAGGGGTGGTGAAGCTCAAGATTTATTCAGTGATCTTGTAATCATTTTATAACGTTTGTTTTATATTATTTACTGGCAAAAGAGTAATATACTTTTTTCATTTGTTTATCTATAGACAGATAGATGGATTGATACATAAACAGATTGATAGATGTACTGCAAAGTTCTTTGGAGATATTGGATTGTAACTGCCTAAATCATTAACAATAAGAAATGCAAACCTATAACATGACAAGAGTCCTGAAGAGTTTCTGACAGACCTAGAAAAAAACCATCTTTCAGGATAGCCTGTCTAGTTAAACAAGATAAAAAGGATCATAAACGCTCAGTGATCCTGAAGTCCACACCTCTATCTAGGAAGTATCGATCTTAAAATCAATACACATAGTGAATCACTGGCTGATATCCTGATAATATACTTCATTGGGGGGGATTTTATTTCTGCTTTTACAAAGACAAATGTGGGGACAGATCAACAACAATTTCTCAAATGTCAAATTACTCTGTCACATAAAGTAGTCACTTCATGGTTTGGTACTCTCAAAGAACAAATGACTATCTGTAGGATCAGAACTAAGTATCCTAGAGGGGTCTACAGTGAAAAGCTTTGCTTACATTGTTTCATTGTGTTATAAAGAATAAGTAAAATAGCTCCATACACAAAACCCACATGAATCAGAGGAGTAATTAACAGGTTTTGGAGTAATAGTGTTAACCATATCCAATACACATGGTGTTTTTTTAAGTTTTACACTGTAATTAGTTTAGTGTGTGCCATCCCACCTCCGTTTCTCAACAGCCGAGATTGCTCGGCTGATTCTCCGAAAACAAACAAACAAACAAAAAGAGCACCTGTTTCAACACGTACACAGTACAATCATAATGCACTTCAGACTCTTTGAAGATTTTTATGATTTTGGGAAAGGCATGGGAGATTAGCTTTTTTACTTTATGTGGTAACAAAAATCCAGGCTTATATATATATAAAATGTATTTTATTATGATTTCAAACGCCTTTTTGGCAGTTCATAAGACAGGAATGTCATTGGGTGACTTTTGACGCCTGTTATACTAATCTGAATCTGTCGCTTTAATCCCAACAGTCCTGTTTTCTTTTTCGCAGTCAAGGAAAAGGAACACAGAGTGCCATCAAAGTGTGCCTGCGCATTCATATTTTTTCTTTTACTGCTCCGAAGTTTCTGTGAAGTGGTTCAGGAAATAAAAGTACATTTCAATTATGCACAATGCTAGTTAGATATTCTATTAGGAGTTTAGGTGCTTTCCTTAATTAGCAATACAATAAAATAAATATGTATAAGCCAAAAAATGAATGCGTGTTTTGTGTGAAATGTATTGTAAAGATGAAAGTATTCCCCTGGGGGCAGAGAAGACATTTGAGTTTTTAGATTTGTTGTCTTCAGTACATTTATAGATGTTTTGAATGAGGACAAATAAGCCCTGCTTTTCAGTTTAAAACTGGGAGAGCAACTTTATAGCATTCTCCCAGAACAATTAGGTGCTTTGGCCTTCGTCCCATTATTGTGAGGTAATGATACAAATACAGCTGTCTAAGCTGATGTCAAAAAATTCAATTTCATGCTTCATTCGCTTGGTTAAGAAGCCAGGAGAGAGACTGTTTAGGTGACAGTAATTGAGAAAGTTAATTGTGTGTATGCAAACACACTAGTTACTTGTGGAATCCGATACAAACATAACATTCCTTAGCTAAGCCCCAAAATATAAAAGTCTGCTTTCCAGTTAAAGTGTGTCTTCTTACGATTCAGATAACTTTGATATTTTAATCTCTGCACATATATTCATGGGTTATAAAAAGCAAATCACAATTAGACTGAGAAGGGGAACAGCATTGTAGTGTTATCCCCTACAACACAACAATAAATTGACCGAGGCACAAACTATTAAATTGGCACATATTTCCCAGAATGAAAGTATAATTAGTGCACAACCACTTGTCTGAATCTATTTCACACAGAGAATGATTATTTTTGAACTTGTACAGAGCAACACAATCCTGTGATTATAACTTAGGCAGGGTTGTTTTGAACTCTGTAACCGTCTGGCGCCATCTTTGGAGAAGCATGTTATTATTACAACCACAAGAGAAGAGTTATGAACCAAAAACATTTGTATTATGCACAAAAAAATTAAAGCCCTTTATTTAATCACAGTCAACAATATTCCTTCACACAAACAGAAAAACATTATGGCAAACCTTCAAATTCTGGCAGATGACAATGAACAATTCTGTTGATGAAATACATTGAGTAGTTATACTACTCAGACAAACTGCTGTCTTCATTAGCTTTACAGTGGGGAGTTTCGTTTAAATCATGGTACTTTGGATATACTTTTCAGCTTCTTTTCCTAGCACCACATTCCCCACTTTCATTTCCCTTTTACACTCTCCAAAATTAAGCATTTAACAGAAAATAAAATCCCATAATCTTAAAATGTATGATTTCTGTTTTCATTCTTTACATTTTGGTTAAGGATTTAATACACTAGCCGGAGTCTCCCTAAACTCCCATGAATCCTATACTAGCAATCATGATACCACTGAAAAATTCCTGTTGGGCATTTGGCAAACTTCTTGCTGTCAATAAGCAAGTATTCAAAGAGAATATGTTTTCCTCATGATTGCACTATATCAGTGTTTCTCAATATTTACAAGCCTGAGGCACACCAACTTAACGCAACATCTTGTGCAGCACACCAACCGCTCCTGCCTGCCTTCCCACCCCATTATAACCTTTCAACAAAACTCGCTGTTGAAACGAGCTTGTCTCGGAGACATTGAATTCTGTCTGTAACATATTTTTAAAAATAAATAATTTATATGTTTATTCTCTCTATGTGTTATTTTATTTTTCTCCTTTGCGACTTTTCCGAATCTCCCTGACACATCACTGTACTCAATTATGCTACATTTTTGTGTCTGTAACTTCCTCGTTCTGTGATTATATGATTATTCTCTCTCACCTCTGTGTTGACAAGGCTTGCGGTCATTCACAATTGCAATTATCCCTATTGGCAGGTCATTAATCTAAATTACGTGTATCACCCTTACTGCCTCTTCCAGTTGTTGACAATTTTAAGTGAAATAAATTCCATGTCGGTGAGCCAATATATATATATAACTCTCCCGGTATTCTAAACATGTAAACTTAGTTTTTATAAGGGCCAAACATCTATAGGTGTTGACTGTGTTGTATTTTAAACACAGTACTAAGGTGTGATTGCACCCTTTAATAGATACCGTGTAATATGATTAAAGAGGACCTTGGCCACCATAGTAATGAGTGAAATAGAAAATTACAGCATTGGCTCCCCAGGGAAATAAAGAAACCTAAGATATTCTGCTTCAAATGAGAGTAGAATATCAGACGCAATGCCCAGTTATTGATGTTGGACCTCTCGCAACCAGCATCTAAATAATGTATCATGTCTGCATCCTGTACTGTTTTGACTGAAATGTCTAGTCCCAAGCTAGACGGAGAGTGCCTGTGTAAACGGCTTGAATGAATCCCTGGGCAGTCATGCAGATCAAAATGATTTAGACCAGGGCCAAGGGAATCTGGAAGTACTTTAGCCTTCTTATTCAATTTCCTTTGAAACTCACAGGCTGCTGATGGTAAATAATTGTTTTCATTCAAATAACGATACTTTCATTGCCCTTAATGTCTTTAGCATGTGTGAGGCATATTCAGATTGGCTGACAATTTACTTTTCATTTAGGCCTGCTTCCGCCACGAGCTGCAGAGTTCAGCCCGAACCCCCTGATGACAAAGACATCTTACACTTCATAATTGAGCTGTTCCTCCATTTCAGTAGCTCGTGATTTAAATGATGTCCGCTAATGTGGGCCAGATTTGCAGACAGGTGTTCAGATGGTGGATGGAAAGTGTGTAAAAAGTGCAGAAGAAGGACAAATAGACAGAAGATGAATCAGTCTCATTTCTTGACAGATACCAAGGACTAAGGACCCAGAAAATAAGCCCCTAATACATTTTAACTGCATGCTACTCTCTGTGTAATGTCTTTTTGGCAGGATTCTTGCCCCACTCCCCACCAACTGAAGTTTTATTAAAAGAGCAGGTGGGTTGAGATGTAAAAAGTAAAAATATCAGGTTAAAATAAACTGGCCAATCTGAAACATAATTTTTTTATATAGCTAAGTTTTCATTAGTGATACAGATAAAGGCAGGGATGGTCCTACAGATCGATTTTGGTTGACACAAGCTATTATTTTGAGTAATATATCGAACTTTTGAATTAAAATGTGTGTTATGTTATGGTGTGGGGTTAGGGTTTACTGAATGAAGTGTAGGTTTGTATAATCCTAGCTTGACGCCGTTGTTAAGCCTTCTCTTAGGTCTCCAAATGTGTCAGGCAACCTACTGACATAATGCGATGCATTATAGTGAAAAGGGTCGCTTGTCGACACTACCATAGAGTATCAAAATTCAGAATATAATTTAGGTATTAGTGTAATTAATTGCCATACCACCTTGGACTGGACATTTGAATGTTTAAGAAAAAAACAAAAAGCATAAGAAAAACAACTGGAAATCTGAAAAAAAAAGAATTTCTTTCTCAAGATGTTTTAATTACAGTTGAATGTAGGAACCGTTTTTAGAGAACACCAGTAATGAGGAATTTAGCTAGCATCTACATTAAAATGAAGTGAAGTACAGTGCTTTGCCCGGTACCAATACTGTGGGAACCCTGCGGCCCGGCCCGTGTTGCGGGGGGCTGCTGTCTGCGGCGCACCCTGCGCTGCTGCGCTGCTGTTATGGAAACGAACGTTGAGGGATTCTAATTGGAACGTGATGTGGTTCGAATACAGGAGCTACATTCATAATAATTCACATTTAATCACCATCCATTCGTGCTTATCAATACATATCTGTTGCCCGGTAGATTAAAATGAACCCCGACCGCTTCACGCTTACCGTTGATGAATATTTGGGTAGGCAATCCTTTCTTTTCCTATAGCTATTGATGATTTCTATTGTAAATCTGTTCAGAGTATTCATTTACAATTAAAATTCATATTACATAGAGTATATATTGTTGCCGTATTTGATTGTGCTGATGAATATGTTTTTTTGTTTTTTAATTATGTAGCTGTATGTAATCTGTATTTATATGCAGTAGAATGTCCTATTAAAATATACACTTTTAAAATATCGCTTGCTATTAATTACATACAATTAATCAGAACAATTTACAACTCCTACTACTGCAATTACAATTATTAATAATACAAATACTGGAACGCAGGTAATACAGGGAGCATTTTAAGAAAATGACTTGATGACGTCACTAACAGAATCACAGCATCAGCAATAATGATAACAACTCAAGGTTGTTAAATACTTCAAAATATTACTGTTTTATTTGTGTCACTGGACTAATCATAACATAAATGTATTCATTAACATTTTGTTTGATCTATTTATTTACTGCTAATATAATTATATTATTAAATAAATTATATTAAGAAATGTAATGCACCCTCTCAGTGTTTACCGCAAAATCATGTTTATCCATCTATCCATCCATCCTGTCTCTCTCTCTCTCTCTCTCTCTCTCTCTCTCTCTCTCTCTATCATATATATATATATATATATATATATATGATAATATGAGGTCTACACTACTTCTCCGTCCTCTTGAGACCACCAACTTACAACTGAACAGTTTTTTTGGAAACTAACAAAATAGTGGTAATTATATGAGATGATAAAAATTGGATTTCTTTATTGGCAAAGTGAAAACTATCATTTTAAAGCTTCCTTGGTTAATTTGGTTAATCTACAAAAGTACAAATTGTGTGTTTTTGCAGGGTGATACATGAATAAGATACAGTGGTTGCTATTAAATTCATGTCCCCCGGCATTTAATAATCATTTACAATGTAAGACTCCAGTTTCAGGTTTATTTGCATTTCATTTTATGGCTTAGAAGGCAATCATCATAGCCCCAAATACTAGATTATTTTTCCAACTGACATTTTCCAACTATAGCACATATTTTCTTATCCAGGCTAATAAAATATACGCCCCTAAAGCAATTACAATCTGTGCAAGTGGCCAAAATTGTATCCTTCTTGTCTGTTTCGCTGGAATGTAGTTTTGCATAGTAGGCTATTGTTTTATTTTATATTTTGAAATGTGTTGAAACAGTTGCAAATCTGGCTGCAGTCGAATGAATTTATTTGCTTTTTGAAAACACTTCTCTACATTTTCCTAAAGTATGCGCAAAATAATTTATTGCACTAACTGAAATTCTGAAAGGTTTTTGGCAGCAGAATACCAAGCCTGTCATTTCTGTAGTGATTGATTAAAAACATAATGTTTTGATTAGCTGTCAAATTCTCTGAGTTTCCTTAGATGGACAGACTTATAGCCTACAGCCTAACTAATTGGGATCACTATTTGAAACCACTTAGATTAACATTAATTAATGACAAACATAGGGGTCGTGCTGTTTTCCTTTTAAGTTTAATATAAAACAGACAAACAAACATGAAGCGTGTGCTTTGAAAACTATAACATTTTACTGCCAACAATTTACTCGTTGACATTACCCATCATAATTTTTAGTTCTTGGCTCTACTCCATGATTGTGGTTTAGGTGTAGCCTACTCTATTGTTAATCTCCACCTAATTTCTGTAGTTATTTTATCTTGCGTTGTTCAGTATTTTTTGTTGATTCAGTTTTAATAAGAATAAGAATAATGACCTACTTGTTCCACACGTAAATATTTAAGTAAACTTTTAAACCTACAGAGCTCTGCAGAGCTGAAAATGATTGCCCCGTTTGTACAGCCTCTAAACTGCCATGTATCTCTTTCAAAGTAAATGTCTTGCTTTTCCATTCTCCAACATCTCAGGTTTGTTTGGATGCCCTTGTCACACCCTGAAGGGAGAGGATTAAGTTTTCTCTTGCCAGTTTTAAAAAGGTGAAAGCTTATAAAACATAAAACCCTTCAGGCAGGAACATCTGCTGCCAAATATTTAATATCAATCCCTTTAAGGTAGCTGAGGGAAGAGAAAAAATAAGTTTTAATTTTCTTTGTAATATTTGTTCAAACCCAAATTCCATTATGTGTTTGTAACATTTGGAGAGAATTGCTTAACTGAGAAAATGTTAAAATAATTAAGCTGGTGTAATGCCCATTTTTCATGAATAGGCCTTTAAGGAATAATGCTATGTTATTACAGTAAATAAAAAATAAAATAAAAAGTAAGGCGGAAAATCAACAGACATTTGAGCTGTCCATGCTACACCGAAGAAAGATTTGTATGAACTGTAACAGTGCCTGGAAATGTGCTCTGTAGTTACTTATGGACAGACAGCTTTTGTAATGTCTGCCAAATGCACAATTGGAAAGTATCAAACATTTCACCCCTTAAGCTAAGTGTGGAAAGATTTATTGAAACAGTAGCTTAGCTTTAACCTGATCCTTAACCATTGTTAGTGCAGCAGCAAGTGCTGTGGTTTTTTTATTTTTTTTTAACTTTCATATGACATAATGTTTTGACCCTTTTAAGAAATGTTTTTGAAGGCCTTTCTGGTTTGTTCTCTCTAGATCCCATAGTTACCAGCTTTTACATTTTTATGATTTCTGTTTTCTTTTTTCATCACTGAGACTGTGCTAGACACCAGGGACTGGGTACTGGCACCACACGAGTATCTCAGGAACTGGTGTCTCAATCTGTAGAAAAATGCAGTCTTGTTCCACTGTTAATGTTTCTGTTAATATGATTGTGGTATTGAAAACCAGGCTCCTGGAGGTTTATTCTCAGTAATACGTTACTAATCGTACTGGCAAGATCCGAAAGAAAACGACAAGCCAACAATTAGCCTATATTTCTAAATTATGATATAATTTCTGTAAGCATGTGCTATTTCCTGGGCTGGGGTTGCATTTTGACTCAGACGGGAATATCATGTTAGGGATCTCATTGCTTTGTTGGTCTGAGGAGTTGTTCACTGCTGAGAAAAACAGGCTATATCTTAAATCTTAAGTTAATACCCTCAAATCCATATTTCACTTTGGATGAAAGAGCCTGCAAAATGCCTAATTGTTGTTATATTTATTTAATGAAGGTTAAACAAACGGCATTATATTTGCTTATGTTGTTGTTCAAAACTAAGGTAGGTTTTATGTACATTTCATGACATAGCACAGAAAACTGTGTGCGAGTGTGTTTTTATTGTAACTCTGTCTTTTTGTGGATGCTGAATGTAATTACATGCATTATTTTCCATGTGATACTTGTAAAATCTTGTTTCAATACAAACCGTCATTGAAATATCATGCCCTTAGGGTTGCAGGTGTATTTTTCTTTATATCCGTGACTGATCCGTGTGGACCTCTGTCTGGTGAAAGCATTTCTCATTCTTTTCAGTGTTGCAAACATTAAATCATTTTCTTAACTTAGTGTCATGTTTTCTTGGGACTGGCGTAGTTCATACGTACAGTTATTGTAAAGACTGATGATGTAGGTGGTCACTTTGCTGTTCTTTTCATCTAAACACAACAAGCTGAAAATAAAACCCACAATGGTATAGCCTACTAGTTTAAAACTAGTGTTCTGGGATATGCATGCATGTGATATGTAACAGTGTCACTTATTATTAAAGCTTTAAGTTGAAGATGTTTATGACAATAAATTAATTTGAGGTGATTTGAAGTACATACTCTTATATGAATCAGTGTATAGGCCAGAAGAATTGTGAATGGCTTCTGAATGAAGACAAAACATGTTTTGCTGGAATACTGTACGTAGTTTAATCGTTTTTGTTTATTTATCCTTCGTCATGCATACTGCAAATGTATTCCGTTGTCCATATTGAGAAAGTTTCACTTCGGTTTGAATGATCCATGAAGGATTGATATAACAGACGTATGGCCTAGTTAAATAATTAATGCTTGCGCTGCGAATCGCTTGCATAGGCAAAAAACGATTTCACCCTGCTAACTTGTGTGATGTAAAATCTAAAATGATTTACGGGGCCAAACCACCTTCTTGCCATATATTGTTTCACACAACAATGCCATGGGAGTAGTCACATTCTAGCAGTATTACATCCAGAAAATACCTGCGAGAAAACAACCTGCAAATCCTCCCACAGCTCCTCTGATCCTGGGTCCTGATATTTTAGATTTTTACAGTCACAAGTGGCCCTGCAATATTCAGAGCTGCGACTTTTTCCCGTTAGCGGCATGCAAGCATTTTTAATTTAATTGAGCCCTTAGTCACACAAGGGTAAGCATGCTGTTAAAAGCACACAGATGTTTCATGATGGTTGTTTTTATGATAATGGATGATTTCCAAAACGCTAATGTTTTTTCTCAAATGCTTTTGTCTTTTAGCTCAAAAGAGTGTGCTCTTCTACCTCGAAGATGCAATCAACCAGCTATTGGAGCACAGGGATGAGTATACACAATTTGGGATTGTGAGATACTTTGCAGAGTAGTAAGTTTGTTATTTTAACTTCCATCAAGTGCTGCATGCATTGAAATCAGCATGAAATTGATCGACATTCTTACTCTGAACATTTAGTAGTTAAATCATGAACGTATATATCAATGCATAGGGCTGACAAACTATAAACTTTCCATTGTAGAGTATTTAGTCCTTTGTGATGAGGAAAAATAATGAAAGCAGATCAAACTAACTCAGGAAGAAGAAGCATTAAACATGATTTGCATCAATTGCAATGGGATTTGTGTAGTAAAGGAGGTTTAGTGTGGCTTTACAATTTGCATTGAGTTTCACAGTGTCTTGAGTACCTAGGGTTAAATGAGTGCAGACACTTCCTCTCTTGATATTCAGTGAAACGGTGTGCTTTAGAATTAATGCCTAAATAAAGACTATTTCAACTCTAATTCACTTAACAGGTCACAAAACCTGTCAATGTTCAAATAAATTCATATCAAGATCAAACACAAATATTTAGCTTTACATCACTGTTATTTTCCTTAACAGAAATACATTTTGAAAGGATTAGCATATTTCATTTTAGCTTGCAATGGATTCACATTAAAAATGCATTTCAGTAAAAAAAGCAATTATTGTACGTTTTGCTTCAGCAATTAGCTTATAGTAATTAAAAAATCTAAGAAAGAAGTAATAAACATTCTGTTTATATTTTGGTTGATGAAAAATGACAATAAAAGCCCAAGTTTTCACTAGTCCAATATGCAAACCTTGTGGAAAGCCATGATACGAGTTTCCTTAACCCTCTGCATGTGATTAAAGTATTTGTGTTGCCATTCGAGTTGGTGGAAAAGCATTTTGCTGAAAGGAAATGAAAGAGGATCATTAATGAACCGCCGCGCCTTTGTTACAGCTGCTGTCTGCTTAGGTTTCTACGGTCAGTGAACTGTGAAACCATCAGGACGCGGGGTTTGGTGGGTCAGAAAATGTCTGTGTCGGTAGGGGAGATAATAAAATTAACAGTGCTTTTCAAAACAGTCTGTGAACAGTCTCTGGGTTGGCATTGAACTTGAGGAAGAAAAGCTTTAGCTGTGTTTAAGAAATGTGCTTTTAAAACAGGGAAAAAAATACAGGTAGATATACTCTGCCTCCTGTGAGATATATACTGACAGGGGTTGACAGAAGTCTTTGTCACATTTTGCTCTTGTTCTGTGGATAATATATCCCCAACTTACAAGTATCAGTCAAAAAAGTACAGGAGGCAGAAGTGCAAATTATTTTCATTTAGAATGTGTGATACCAGGTTTTACAAAGAATGTATTTTTATTTGACTATTGGCAAGCTTCAATCACCCGTAATACAGAGCTGGAGTAGGACCCCATCGAGAAACAGCAGGTCTCATCCCAGGTAATGAAAAACATAATGAACGAGGTTTTGAGCTGTTATCCTTTGATACCCTCAGTGGCAGACGTGGGCGTTCATCCAGCTCATCTGTTAAGGTACACATATAATAGCCTCCCCCCAGTATATTAGATCACGGCTTGGTTTCTCTGTGTTGTATTTATTTAACTAATTTGGAAATGTAAGATTCTTGGAAATCAACAGCCTGGCTTTACCTTGGCTAACTTGAGAGAATCTAACTGGTAAATCAAGAATTATAAGCACATTTTTATTTCTCATTCGGTCAGCGCTAATATGCTAGATGTATATCGATTTATATATACATACAGGCATATTTTAAAAGCAAAAGCAGGAGGTGTCAGTTGGACTACGAAGTGCGAATGCTCCACTCGGTGTCTAGTGTGACACAGCTAATTGGCTTCCTACGCTGTCAGATGTTGCACTTCTTGAGCCGAGCGTGCAGATGTGTATTCAAACAGGTCCCTGACTGCTTCGGAAGAACGCTCGATCTGCAAGAGTCAATATTGGTGTTTGCCGTGTTAATGCTTTATACAGATGACAAGGCCTGTGTTCACATCACGTCTGCTAAGGTTCAGAATGCTGTTTAGAAATGCTGAACCTAAAATGAACTAATGACACGTGAGAATATCTTAATCAGTGTTTTAGAAGTCTTAGCGTCGGTTTACGTGGGAGTGCAGGAATGGCACGGCGCCACATTGGTAACAGTTGTGTCCTCTTCTCTCCACAACATTGTTTAATTGTTTGTCGGGAATCTTATCGTCAAGAGTCTTATAAATTAAACTGTAAGATGGACATGATTTAGACTCACCTGTTATCTTCTCCCAATCCTGGGGAATGATGTTGTATCTCCTTCTGAAGTTAAAGATTTTGACAATGCTCTGCATTTAGCTGCTGAACCTTTTTGATACATCCTCATTCGCCTTTCGATTTAAAAACATTCAGCAACATATTTAGTAGTGTTGTGGGAGGAAAGCGGCTGGGCTCGTGGTTAGCATGTGTAATTCCATCCTCTTTGTATTGTAATGCCTCTATTTTGGAAGGGGCTTGGAAGGGATTTTATTTTCCTTGACGGGATCCTGCGCAGAACCCATGCCGTGTGAAAAAGGCTTTGTATTACATTATGATAAGCCAGCCCGCTGAGTCTTCAAAATATCCTGGCTGGGGCCCATCACTCCCATTCGGTCCTCTCTTCAAGATGGGTTTGTAATGTACGTTGAGTGAAGAGAGGGGGACACCGTGCCCTTCATCACATATATTGGACAGAGTTGTCAGTATTGGGGTTGAAAGGTGTGTTGCCCATCAGTTAGTTCTGTAGGCACCGATACAGGTGATGTAAGAGAGGTTAAGATCAGCAAAAGCCACCATGAAACTACTAGGTTTCTTATTTGTGATTGGTGGGTGGGTGGAAGATTTGATTATAACTTGTATCTATACACCTTAATGTATGAGTAGAATACATTCAGAGCTATTTAAAGATTACGTCAATGTTCCTAGTATATAAAAGATGGCTATTTTCGCTACTGTAGTCCAAGTTCACTGTCTAAAGATATCCTCAACTTTTTAAACACATTTTATTTATCTTAACCCACAGTTATGATTACAATACTAGTGTACTTATACTATATGTAGAGTATGTATTCTGAATTACATGTATAGTGCACTTTACTATACTTCTTTTTCATAAAGGGTTCATTTGGATTGTAGTCAATCATTGTTCATTTTCTAATCTCTGACAGTTCATTTTTTTCCCCACCACACTGTAAAGTCAATATTTAATTCCAGATGGAGCCAAACCCCAGATTCGAAGGGAAGCCAATGGCGCTCCAATAAGATATTATCAAAGCCACAGATGAGCAAACACTGGATTTTTCGTGTGTTGGAAATAAATAAATAAGACACATATTCCAACAAAGACTAATATTCATGGCAAACATTTCCATTCGAAGAACAAGACAGATATAAGGGGTTTGATGTCATTACAGGTGTGTAAAATATGGGGAGCCATGAAAGCAACAGGTTGACAAAGGAACCCAGTGAGATCAAACTGGCCTCGCAGCACTTTCGCGGTACAAAAGAAAACGTGCCCGAGAAATGTCTAGATCTAACAGTGCCCTGAAGCATTTGCACGTGCGTATGGTAGTTCTCTTTTGTATTGTCTATAAAGCATTTAAACTGACTTTTCTTCAAAGGTATGTAGGGGGGAAAGATTCTAATTGTGCGTGACCCTCATTTTCTTTAATCCTCTGAAGAGAGAAAATGATAGTAGCGTGTGTTGTTTTTTTTTCAAGTACATTCAGACAGCCGACAGATCTGTAGGCCAGACAGTAAAAACAGATCTCAGGAACATCATTGTTACAACAGATATGCAACTTAAGCCTCTCTCACTTGTTTTAAAATTACCCTGCTGAAAATATTTCAATTACAGAGCAGTGGTAATTTAATTTAATAAAATAGTAGTATTCCCTCAGGCTAGGGCTCTGTGAGCTCATTAACTTTATTTTGTTACACTTTTCAACAGTGAAATACAAAACTGATAAGACTGCGTAGTGCAGTTCAGCGTGAAGTAACTTTTTTCAAATCTTTGCATGATCAGCGTATTGTATATATGCACACATATATATATATATTGAATGTGTTTGTGTGTGTGTTCGTCCCACTTATCAACAGGCAGTTTTAAAATGAAGATGTTTCACACTTTGTTTTTTAAATATTTCCTCCCTCTTTAAAACTTTTAAGAACTGTCAGAAAGTGTTTGTGTACGTTGTTGCTGGAATACATTATCTTAAATATAAATTATTCATTTGTTTGTTTGTAGAACACACCATTCAAACGTCTGCATTTCAGAGGCCTTATGCATTATTTATGAAATATCTACAGAGATGGTAAAAATAAAAGCCTTTCATATCCTGAATTGGATCATAAGGTGGATGTGTGTTCTAGGACTCCTTTATCACACCTTGATGTGTAAACAAAACAAATTCAAGTGATAACATATCCATCATAAGCGTTGCATCAACAAGTGCTTTTTTAGGTTTTAATGATCTTTTGGTGGGGGCTTCTGGGTATTTTAACCCCTACTTGCATGACACGCCTTTTTCTTTACAGCCCTCTCACCCCATTTAACCAAAAGCCTTGTTGAAACTCAAAGAAAATTCCTCAGCACAAAGAGACTCAGTATTTATATCCATATCATGTAGGCTCTCTGAAAGGTATTGTCTAGTCTGGAGGTACAGCCCTCAAGGAGGGTCTCAAAAGCCCCTCATTATAACTGGGATTAAGTTACTGCGTACTGCTGTATGCTTTTGATGAAAGGGTGGGGGGATGGCTACTTTTATCATTATGCGCCACTAATGCGAAAAGGAAAAACAAAACACAACAAAAAAGATAAAAAAACAAGGTCATTACAAGCAATGAGACAGGGACAAAGGAGTTGAGTTACAGGCCTTGCCTTTGAATTCGGTTGAAACTCATTTGGGGACCACTTGCATGAGAAAGGTTCTGCATTAAAAGGAGTACATTTTAGCTCTTAAAATGCTGATTGTGCAGGGCAGGCCGGGTTACTGTTAAACCGGGGCGTTGTCAGTCAATCATCAGTCGTTTTTTATTTTTCAATTAGGCGTTATCTGGCATGAATGCTCGCTGGCATTTAAAAAGATATATCTGTCAAAACAACGTTTGCACTGCTGGGATTACGAGCACAAAGAGAAGTGTGAAAATGATCTGTACCTTTCCTACACGTTAAGCAATCAAATGTTCAACTCAATGTAAAAAGCTCAATATAAATGGGAATAAAATGTCCCAAAGGTCATCAAAGCTCTGTTCACAATATACCATATTCTAAATCAGTAGATACCATTTAGTCAGAAACAATTCCACTTCCAATGTATTCATATTAATTTAATATGCAACTTGGATTAGTCAGATTAATGTGCAGTTCTTCAGGCAAACTGCGTGAAAGCCGGCCCATTCTCAATATAAATCTGACCCGAGGTCGGTCTTTCAGACTGCGATCTCTGCCTCGCAATGATTGCAAGCTCATGCAGTGATTTGTTAAATTATCCATAGCATGTATTGCTATTTAATTCATATGCTGTGGATTTGTTTTGACTGTGCATGTGAAACAAGATGGGGAAAATGTGCTGAAAATGTTCCAAGGTCTGTAGTTTGAGTTTAGAATAACGTCTGGCTAATAAAATATGGTTCCTTGTAAAATCTTGCAGGGAGCAGCAGAATGCAAATTAATAATCTAATTTCTACAGTAAAAGTGTCCCTTGTAAGACTGAGTATCTCATGAGGCATGAAATTATTAAGTGATAAAAGGGGCTTTATGGATTTTCTATGGAAACTGCGCTTTAAAAGCAGTAAAAGTGTCTGGATGATCACAAAACGCTGTAATTCTTCAGCCCGAAATAGGTCAACGGTTTAAACTAGAATAGGCATCAAATGTACTGTGAGTCTTAGCCAACCAAGGGAAACTGTACCTGTTTTGCATAACTGACTTTCACCTGGGTTACAATAAAATACACAATTACCTGGCCCATGTGGCTGTCAGTGATTGGAGATTTGTGAAGTAGAACTTCATTAAAGCCTCAGCTATTACACAGCTATTATCTGCTAATTGTGTTAACATTCAGAGCTACGTGCCCCTTGGTCTATACACTTGTGTGCACTGCTGTGAAGGAGACGCAGCTCGTATCATATTTTTATCCACTGACTGGCAATAAACCAGTAGCAGGAGGCTAACCCATACAATTACAACTCCGGACTGTTTACTCTCGATTACTACAAGATCTCTGACTGTTGATTACTCCCCCTTTGAACTTAATTCTCTCTCTCTTAATGTGGGTTAATTATTATCAGCAGCTCCTGTGCATTTGGTCAATTTCTGTGACAAGATTGACAGTAAGTTTATTAAACTTGCTTCATTAAACCTGGCTTTTGGATGTGGGCTCTCCAGGGCCCAGCACCACGCTCTGACACTGTTAGAGTCCATAGCAGACATCTGGATTCTCTCAGTGGACCACATTCAGATCATTCAACATGGGCCAGCACGAGTTACTGACACTTTGTCTGCCGTTGTGAGGTATTATTTTTTGTCTTCTCTTGGTTGTTGTTCAGTAATTACCACAATGACATCTTTGTTTTACTGTTTTAGTGCAAAAATTATACAACCAAGGAATTATCATAGCTGCATGATTCAGTTTGAGTCATACTGCCTGCAATTCAGCACACAAGGAGAATTTGCCTTAACTAGATTATCTTAACAAGGACACGACTTCTTGTTAAACATGACATAAAATATAACACAGAAGGCAAATAAATGGCAATTGCCTCGACAGAATTGAGGACATAGAAAAACAATGTCATAGGAACACAAATTGATCAGATTTATCAGTGTCGGGTTTCTGTAAATTGGCTAGATCTGGGCATTTTCCTTACTTAGCTTTGAAAGTTAGATTCTTCTCATGAAATTGAAATACAGTCTGGCATTCACCCAATAGGTCTGTCCAATGCTATGTTTGATTAAGCAGTCAACCTATATATTATTTATATATTATTCAGATGGGGTAGTAAAACCGAAAGTGACATTTTTTATTTGAATTGTCTAACTGTTAAGAAAGGATTAAGGGGGAGTACAATATTATATTGGTTACATTAAGTTAATTTGCAGCACATATATACAAAAAAATACTCCATGTATTGTTTAGTTTGTATTTTGGAAAGCCTTAATGAAAAGCTGGAGAGATTGTAAAGAAACAGCTCCCTTATTAAGCCTGGCAGGATAATATCATTTAGAATCACAATATAACTTATTATTGTATTTTTTAATGCTGGAGCTGTAAAACAGTCTTTAGTTATAAAGGGAAAGCTTATAAGGCACTGTTGGTAGTACACTATCTATACTGAGCTTCCCCCCCTAATGGTTCTGTCTTGTTGTGGAAGGTAATAAAAATAAGTGAACCCTATGAAAAATGAATAATTTAAGCAGGGATCAATACTAATGTGCACTGTTGAAAAGCACTGCAACCGATGTAGGAAAGTGGTTTCTCCTTTGTGCTATTAAAACACTGCCTGTAAAAATAAATACCCCTTGTTAAAAAAATCCAGACCACCACCGCAGTCTCTGTCTGAGCGAATTTGCAGGTGATCATACAAAATGTTTATCCCCCAAAGAAACTATGCTCTGAATGGAGTGATCTGCGCTGCTCAAGCTGACTGAAATGCTTTCTGCTTTGATTATTTGCTGTACACCACAATTTGAAATAATTGTCACTGTTTAAAAATGTAGCGTTGCCACTGGAATGACAGTTGAGATGGGTCAGTGCTGAATAGATTAGCACACACACGTACTCTAGCTTTACTCTCCGGGTGGTGGAGTGTCTGTGCGAAATAAGGAAAAGAAATCGAATGTATTGATTCATTTTAGAAAACACTGTTGTTGGCCAGTTGTTAAAATAGATGCAATTCAGTAGAAAGTCAATGGTTCTCCGTATGTGTGTGACTAATTCAATATAATTACTGTATTGAGAACTTAATGGTTTCAGTCTAAATTGATGCACCAGCAGTAAGCGTATTTTATACTTGGTATACTTATTTAAAACAATCAGCTGAAGCTCAATGTTACTATAACTATCCCTCTTCCCTATAATACTGTTAATATGTTTTACAAGCATTTCATTTGAAACACAAGCTGGAGCAATGTGTATGAAACAATGGAAACCATGATCTGCCCCAGCCCAGCTCCTGTCAACGTACTTTTATACCATTAAGTGTTTATGTTTCTATTATTAAAGGAGAAAAAAATCGAATTAAAATGCTAGAGTTTGTTGACATCAGCTCATTTCAGTTCCCTCAGTAATAATCTGCTTTGTGTCTCGTGCAGCTTTGGCAGCGTGCGGAGTGGCAATCACGTCCTCTTCAGAGAGTTCAGCTACGTCAAGGCCACACCGCACAACAGGGCGGCGTTCATTCGCATCTTCTGGAGGTGTTTCAGGCAGATAGGAAAGAATGGAGGTAAGCCAGGTTCACTGTTTTAGCGGGCGGTGGGCGAATCTTTTAATGGGGAAATATCCTTGAACACAAAGGCACTGGACATAGGCCCGGGACCAGTAAACAAATCGAAGCGGTTGCCAATCACAAATCTAAAATGGCTGCCTATACTTAGAAGCAAGAGTCCTCCATTTCTTGGAATGTTTACATCCTTGATTGACAGGTGGGTTTAATTTTTATGTCGCCAAGGCCACGTGATGCTTAAACCTTTATGGCAACGAGAACCAAAATCCGTATCTACTGCTTTCAATAGTGAGTCCCAGTCTAAAGTGGTGTGAGAAGCACAGTGCGATATCATAATCATCATGATAATATCAGTAATGAAATATAAACTGGGGTCCTGCAGCACAGCTGTTCCACAGTAAATTTAGTCAAGACTTTCCAGTTAATGTGAAGTCATTTTGATTTGAACACCTGTGGCTCTGTAGTCCTTTTGATTCTGTTGAGTTAAACATATATAATACATTAGTAATAATTCAACATAATTCCGGACAAGCTTTTATTAGTACTGTGCCTAACTTTACCTGCTGCTCATCCTAGTTTGGATACAACTCCGGCAGGCATGTGGGCGGAAACATCCTTATTCTGTCACTTCAGCTCGTAAAAAGCTGACAGGCAATATTCACAGCCCCGGGACAAAAAGAGATTTCCTGCCGTCTCTCGCTCCCGATGAATCCCTCGCTGGTGGCAGCAGCCCATTTACAATTCAGTTTGGCGCGCCGTGGATTTTGACATCCAGGACAGACACGGTGCGGGGATGCAGCAGGTAAAGTCGGGCAAAAGGTTTGTTTCTCGTCTTGTAAATGTATGCAGCTGAGTGACCAATTACCAGGAGATGCATGATAGCACTAACTGTGTGTTGTCACAGGTAAGCTGGCTTTCACGGTCCCTGTAGCGTTGCAGCTGTCAGCTAATGGTCTCTGGTGTCTGCAGTCATTAACAGTGAAGGCCTGACAGTCCTTCGCTCATTTATAGACTTTTTTTTTTTTTTTTTACTTTCCATGAAATATGATAAAAGAAACTGAACCGGGCTCGAGAAACTGAACAGAGCTTAATCATTAGTAATATAATATAATTCATAATAACATTAATCTACTTATTCTACTCTACTTATTCTTCCTTTCATATCTTAACAAGACCTTATCTTCTGTGTGTAGATTTTCTTGTCCGGTATGAATAACATGCTGTTACTTTTTTACTTTAGCTAGGGGGTTTGTGAAAGTTTTTAGAATTAAGCAGAGGAGTAGACAATTACGTCATTGCCATTGTCAATTAGCAAATACACTTAGTAGGAACCATGGCGTCATTTCAGAGTGACACCAAAACATTAGAAATTCAGGTTTCCTCATTCTGAACAACTCTGTCTATTACACAGGAAGTCCTGTGATCCAGGGAACTACGACCCTGTATTGCAGGTTAAAGGGTAGCATTTAGTTAACCTTAGATTACTGATTAACATAGGCTGAACTTGGCTGTTTTCATTTGCAAGGTCTTTTTGAAGAAATCCCTTGATCACCAAGGCCTGATAAGACGCAGACAAAAGTAAGTTTTGGTTGGATTTTAGGATCTGCAAGTGAGACTGAAAAGGGGTCACTAAATTGACCCTGATTTTGTGATTATGAAGTTTTAATGTATTAATTTATTTATTTATTAATTCTAAACTGAGTGATGCAATGTAATAACAAACGCTATCCTGGTGTTTGGTATTTAAACTACATATGAGCCTCATTTCGATGATAAATTACAGCGTTATTGGTGTTCCCCGAGTGCCATAATGGAAAACTTGAATCTAGCAACAGCGCTACCGAAACAATCACAGAGTATGGCTTCCAAAATGTTTTTTTGTTTTTTTAATACTTTCTCATATCAAGAAAAATAAGCAAGTTATTGTATGTTCCCTGTTGAAATGAGAGTTGGCAGCTTTACCACAACACGAGATGCCTCTGAAGTCTAAAATGTCTGTCATTGGTCTCTGATAAACATCTGACATTTCCTGGCAACAGAAAGAAGAACAAGGCTTGTAGGAACACAGCCATTGAGACGCACGAGTTGCTAATAATTATAAAACCAGCCTCCCAGGGCAATATAATCTGTAGCTTGCTTAAACAAGGTTACAGCAACACTAAAGTTGTAATTACACACACCTTTAAACGGAGTCTTTAAAAAAGCAGTAGTAATAAAAACACGCACAGCCCTTCATATATCTCACAGTGACTAATTCATTGCACATAATCATTACGGGACTGAAATACATTTTTAGATCTACTGGGATTTGGAAAATCTTCCAGTCATCTCAGAAACAAGGATTATCTCTGATATTTTTGAAAGGGATGGTATTGGTTGTTGCAGACTCGCTTTGCATATTGTTTTAACATACTTAAAGCAAAGACAGACATTTCAAGTGGCAGTGTTCATAATTCTCTGCTCCTTTTCTTACCGAATGATAAAATCTCTTTATTCCAAGTATTTGGGCTGTATGCTCTTGTCCTCCATTGCAATACTGAATGGCTCTTCTGCATTTTTCTGTTACTCAGTCAATTCTGGGACTTTGCAGTACCTCTCTCTCACACACGGTATTAACAGCTTAACACCTTGCGTTTCGAGCACTCGAGAAGGTATTGGAAAGTTCTTATGATGTATAATCCTGTAATGATGTTTTTCCAGGTGTCTCTCTGGGGCCGAGTATTGTGTGAGTTTTTCCATAATGTAAGCAACAACCTAATGGAAGAAAAAATGAGCCATGAAGCAGAGGAAATAAATCTGTATAACTGGACAAAATCCTCAAGACGGGAGACTCAGCCAGCTGTTTAGCGAGAATGTAAACTGGACAAATACAAAATGAATGCAGTGATTATTATTCTTTTGAAGTGCGCCATCTGAAAAATGTACAGCTATCAAAACACCAACCCCTCTCTCTATCTGAAAGAAAATGTGTATTGTCAGTGCTTCTATACCCGCCGATGCTGGCTGCTGTAAAGTTGTTGATTATGATGACATTACCGTCGACTGATGTTTGACTAAATCACGCTGTCATTTCAGCTCTACGTATGATAGCCCTTCAAATAGCCGAACCACCACCGGCCATCCAATTTCGCCACTAGAAGTCACAGTATCTATTTTTATTACTTAATCATAAAACTGCGAACACTCTCTCTTCCGGACCAAATTAGTGTTTTGTTCCGACAGTTATGAACTCACTTCAGCTCACAGTGAAGAATACAGAAACAGCTCAGTTTAACATGCTTAATTGTCGAAAATCATCCAGTCCTCTCTGGCGTCTTATGACATTTCTGAGCTGTTGACTCTTAACAACATAGATTTTTTTTTTCGACACCCTTGCCCAGTGGCATTTATTTGCTTTGCTGACAGCTGTCTTATCTCACTCCCTGCAATAAATTTCAAGTCCAGAAGCCAATTCCAAAGTTTCCGCACCGACTCCTGTATTTATTTCTTTATTTCGCAGGATGGTTCTGTGAATTCATATGTCGTGAAAGAGAGGGCTAGTCTCTGATCTCCTGTACAGAGATCTGTCATTCGGGGCTCGACAGGAGAGTGAGACACAGAGCTGATGGCTGCATATGTGGCCCTGAGATTTCTAACTGCCATTAGCAACGAAGATTTATTGATCAGGACAGCATAATACCTCTTTCTCATGCTTTCACCCGGGGATATGCAGGTTCAGTAGTCTAAACAAGGATGCCTAATAACATCAAATCCCGCAAACAAGTCTGAGTTCATTTACTAAGATTACCGCAAATATGATTTAACACAACGTCCTAGGGCACACTGTGAGATTGTTTATGGTAAGTGGTGCAGAATTGACATTGTGCGTCGACCGCCCCAACACATCCCGTTTGTACTTTCAGGCTAACATCGCTACTACTTGCTTTGAGATGATGCAGAATCAAAATCTGTCATTCGGACCAAAATATGCACTCGGTGTAATGGCATTTTTTCTACAGAACAGAAGGCTACATTAAACAAATTGAAATAACAGCAGGTTAAATGAAAATGAAATGTATTTTTCAGTTTGTGTTGTGTATAGCACTTATAGCATCTGCATTTCTTCTCACCAGCTAGAGATGACAGTAAACTGTGCTTGTGTATCCACAGTCTCTTTCTGAGCACTTATTTGTTTATTTATTTATTCTTCCAGTCTGGAAACTCGCGGTCATCCATGTACAAAGCGTTTCCATCCAGCTTTCCATCGCCCCACTTGGATCTATGCAAACAGTGATACCAGTGCTGCAGAGCTCATGTTTTATGAAATGCTTTTCATGGGTATTTTTATGGCCCTCTTTTAGGTTTGGTTTTGGGGTTTGGCAATTGTCAGTTGATTTCTTTTTTGGTTTTTACAGCCTAGTAAACGGCAGCTGCTAATGATTTTGATCGGGATATTGTTTCTATATTGGGAAGAGCTTGGGAAAAGTTCTCTTGTTATTGTTTTAATATTAAAATGCATAATATTAATCTTTTGGATGTCCTGTTGTACCATTCATATGTGCACTGATAGTACCCACGGATTTGTTTGACATGATGTTATAAACCTGGCATCCGTTTGCCTTGTTTTAATATTTGTATAATACTAGAAAGATTATCAAATGAGCTCAATTAGTATTAAATACAGTTGTTGTTTTTGTTTTCCTGCAGTGGCCACACAAAGCAATCTCTTAATTGTTACTAAAAATCTTAAAACTTCCCTTTTTTCCCTTTTCTGCATAAAAGAATAAGTATATATTGGCTTTACAGCGTGAGTTTTTGATTAGCTATCTTGTAAACAATTGTGTTGTCTGAAGCCTTCACAGAACCCAGGTTAATTAAAATCAATCAACTAAAATTGCCCTGAATGGGAGAACATTTCATCATTGTGACGTGGAATCTGTAACAACATGTAATTGTGAAAAAGGTCATTCTATATATTTAAGTGTTTGGTTTACATGAGTGAATCTCACCCACACTAATGTGTATTAATGTAGTGAACAATGCTTTTCTTTACATATGGGGCTCATGAAGGTAATCCCGTTTGTGTGTTTATGGCATGTGAAATGGTGAAAGTGTGGCATTTAAACAGTTTATTACCAGTTTAGATAATTGTCCATATGTTGCTGTCTTGCTCATATGGTATACATTTGCTAGAAATATTCCAGTCATAAATAAATGAATCTTCCACCATGTGCTGCATTCAAATCCATATCATTAAATTAAAATATATGCCTTTTGGCCCCTTATTAAAAGATCTTTCTAGATATTTGTAAAGTTTGCAATAAAAGAACACACCAAAATCATCATCATCAACAGAAAACAAAACTTATATGACTGGCTTCTTGGCACATGACACTACCATTAAAATCTTTCTTACTGGAGAGATATAGTCGTTTTTTAGTGCTTTATCTTATGGAGTATTTTGCCGTCTGGATGTTTTGCAGTTTTAGCAGAGGCACACATTTGCTGCATGCAAAATGATAATGATTTGAAGCCTCTTATATGCTGGGTGTGGGCATATAGGGATCGTGCTTAATCAGATTGATGGATGACTGCTGGTGTCTGTACAGGCATGCCAATTGGCTAATAAATAACTCAGTGACAGTGGATGTAAAGTGCTGTATTGGGAATGATGGCTAATTTCAGTTTCCTGAAAATGCTGTGAACAATTTGCATTTTCTGCATCCCAGAAGTGTCTCAATAGATGCCATATTCATACATTGCTGTTTTCTAGTGACCACACAAGAGACTGGTATAAAACTTGAATTTGTGTTCTTCTCAAACTTAGGCCGATATGACTGCCTTAGGGGCAGATGTTGCTGTGTTAACCATTCATTTTATTTGATCTGTCTTATCAACAAATCTCTCCTATTTTATACACACACACAAATATAGCCTTTAAGTATAGAAAGACACAGAGAGAAAATTATTTTAAATATTTGACTGTTTATTGCAATTTAGTTAGAAAGAGCTTCAGATTATGTGGCTGGTGTGTTCAGTATTTAATCTTAAACAAAGCCAGAGAATATTACATAAGGTATTCGCAGAAAATAAATGAATTAATCAGGGTTACTGTTAGAAGACTTCTAGGAAAAATAACTTGATTTAATACTACTGTTCCTAAGCATCTTTTCCTCTGCTTGAGAAAGGGACATCTTGAAGTTAAGCAAGACAGATTTCATAGATTTCATTGCATTTCTCAGACTGGTAAACAACAGCAGTCATGGTCTCATCTCTGATTGGTATGCAGAACATGCATTGTAATGCCTGGTTTCCAAAGAATGTTCTCCCCTGTGTTTTTAATATGTCTCGTATTATTACCATTTTCCATGGTAATTTCAAGCACGCCTGACAATACCGTAAGCAAGCATTAGGACGAAGGGGTTGTGTATCGGCTTTAATAAAGGCGCACGAAAGAAAAAGGCAAAACTAAACTAAAAAAACAAGTCAGTCTGCTTTTGCGGAGTACAAAGACCTTTAGTTACCTTCCTGTGGTTTGGTGCACTTCCAAAGATCACAAGGCTTTTGAACATGACTAAAAACTTGTAACCATCTTTTGCCAGAGGGACGCTGGCAAAGCACATAGCAAGACACAGGTGTAAAATGGCTGCCAAGGTGAAGTGATTTAATGACACCGTCAGCTTTAAATTGTGATGTACATTTTGTATCCGAGGGCTCAGCTTGAGGTTTGTGTCATATTTTCCAACACTAAAGGCCCCACGATCTAATCGACAGTATCATTATGCCGTAGCTATCATTCACCACAGATTATTTGTGAACGATATCCTAAGCAAAGCATAGAAAGCCAACTGTGCCTGTGATTATACCTGTTATAGTCCTCTTGAATTTGCATTGTCATCCTAAAAACGACGCCTGCAAATTATAATATCATATTCTTAATTACCAGAGACATTTAAAGCACGAGGTAGGTGCTGCACTTGACCGCAAGTTGACACTTAAATCTAGTCCCGACGGGTGTCTCAGACGCTGCGCTCTGCCTTCCGTTCAAGCATGAGAACGATCTTGAAATTTCAGTCCAGACGAGCGATGCCCTCCAGGGGGCTCGGCCTGGTTACTGTATGTCTACAGTACAGCGTCCCCAAACACCCTCTCAGGATGAGTCATGAGTTTCCCCAACGCTTCCCTCGTTGTTCTACCTAAAGTGCATCCTAAGTCCGTGGGTGATGGAGCATTCAGTAATTATACACTCCGCATATGAAACCAGCTGCCAGAACAGATCTGTCAGTTGTACTCTCTTGGAATTAAAAAAAAGAATAGACAGAAAGACTAAAAGCACTTGTTTCACCTGGCTTCTCCACGACGGTTCGTTTTCACTTCAGTGCGTTAAACTTATCATTTATGAAAGGCAGCATATTTCACAAAGATCTGACAGCGAGATCTTCTCATCTTTGAATCGCAAGACAAGCAGTGAAATTCAGTGTTTTGCGATGGGTTGAAGTGGTGATAGTCTATCTCACACAGGGAATGGAACCTAGTCAATATTGTAACAGTTTTTTCCCTTTAATATAATATTATTGAGACGGTGTGCTTTTTTGTTAGAATATATCGGTGTAAAATATTATTTTCCACACTTGCAGTCGAAAGGATATTGTATAAATACCGTATGTCCTTTCAATTCAGTGTATTTGTTAATATAACCTCTTATGCTCCAGTGTAAAACTTTGAGAATACATTTCAATTATAGTGGCAGCATTTAAAGGCTTTTTGACTGGGATTAGCAACTACATTACTACAGGCAATAATGGAGGGAGATAACATTTTTTTACATAGTATGTGAGCTTGCGGTTAGGATTACGGACTGGAAAAATGTCATGTGAAACAATTTGCCACAATTCAGTTTTCAGGTTCTTTACACCTCAGCTTAAAACGTGCTCTCAAAATGTAATGAAGTTGCGAAAGATATTAACATTTATTTTCAAATCAAATCAAATGCAGTGGATACCATATGGGGAGTTGAAATGATGTTTCGGTGATTCGATTAGGAGAGACCAAGGGAGCATGAAACTTCGGCCCAGAGAGGCGGTGTGGGTTAATCCCTGTGTCGGCAGAACACAGATCCTTTCAAATTATTTATTTCTTAGCAGACGCCCTTGTCCAGGGCAAATGTTCAACCAGTGAGTAATGCAGTCTTGGCCAGTTGTGAACATGTTATTAGATAAGGAGAGGAAATTCAAGTTTACTCCACAGTTGGTATAACATCTTGGGCCCTAAGCAAAGGCTGTCTGTACGCCTAAGGAAATCCCAGGGTTACAGACGCTGTTATGCATATAAATCACACACTTTACTAAACTGAGCTGTTAGAGATTTACACATTTTGGTAAAATGCATTGATATATTATTCCCTCCCTGCGTTTGGCATGGGTCAGGCATTTACCTGGCAATGCTCTTCTGGATTCTTCTGTACTGCTTTATTCCTGCTGCTGTTCTAGGGCTCTTTCTATTTCATTCTTCAATCCCCACAGTGAGTCCTTACTGCAAAAGCCACATGGGCTGGAGTCTATTTTAGTCAACCCAATTCTTTGCATCACATAAGCAGCATCATTAAGGGGAATATGATATGTAGCCAAACTTGCAGGCATGCAGTGTAATCTGAATCAGCTTCAGTTATAAACAGATTCAGTCATCCAGTGTCTTATCAATGACGTTGGACATCAAATGCCATAGAAATGTGTATGGGTTTATGTTTAGGTCATTGTTCCAATGTCTGGAGGTAGAGAGAAAACCGTTATCATTGTACATCAAAATGTTAGGCTTGAAGGTAACTTTACCAAACATCCTGATACTGAAACATTTATGGTTGGACAACAAGAGGGTGAACCTGGTTAGAGAGGAAAAATGCATCTTCTGTTTGTTTTTAGGCAAGTATAAAATAGGAAGCAGTACTGGGGGTGTACCTAGAATATTAATGCAATTTAAGTCATTCTCGTTCTCGTGTTTCATTCTGTCGCATCCCTAATTGGCAACAAGTAAACTGATTGTTTACAGCTGTTTGCTTTCCTTAGATGGGTATCATTCTCACATTCTTGTCATTTCCCCCCGTAGAGCCGGGGGAATAATCCCGTTGGATTAAGGAAGCACATGATTTGCACTATGCAAACAGAGCTTTCTCCATTACAAAGTAGGCCTGAGCCATTGTAGTGAGTATTTACTTAGAGAAGAGATCTTTATATTTGTTACAGCTGTCAGGATAGATGAGTGATGGGGCCTTAGGCGACTGTCTAAATCTTGATGCCTGGGCCCATAATTAATCATCAGATGTCTTTCATTAGAGATGATTTCCCCTCTATTAATGCCCAGGCTGTTTCAAGACACATATTTAAAATGCCACAAGCTCCAGTTTTTAAAAGATAATTAGATGGTTAGCTTCAGAGCCGTCATTAATAAAAACCAAACAGCAACGCAATCAGAGAAATCTTTTTTACAGTCTACAGGAGGGTTTTTGAGCAGCACTATTCATTATAAAGTAGTTACTTTCCGAAACAAATCCAAGTTTAGCCAGTTCCCAAGAGGTAAGGGCAGAGTTTGCAGAAACAGACAAACAAAGCGACTGCATCTCACACTTCAATACTCTCCTCCCATTCAGTTGGAAACCAATGGACAGGGCCTCACAGTTGGAAATAGATAAGTTCCCATCGTAAACAAAACACGAAAGATGAGAATTGAAGGACCTGAATGGGTTGATTTGTGAGTGGACCGTGAAACAAATAGCAGTATTATATGTGAGAATGAAAGATTGCACCAGAGGCATAAACAGAAATGAACTCTAAATAGCAATCCACTGCACAGAAGAATCTTGTGTGTTTGTCTGTATACACTTCGTATACCTGCACAGAGCCATTGAAGTTACCAAGCCAAGCTGGGTACTGAAAACACACAGTCTAATCATCCCATAAGGACTGTGTGCAAAACCATAAGCACCTCAATCCTGCAACCAGTGCCTTCAACATTTGTTTGACTTGTACTACAGAAGAAACAATAAACTGGCACTGCACATGCCAGAAATGTTTATATTGGAAGTAGGGGGAGAGCTGAAGCAAGACTGGTCTGTTTCTAATTAACATCTGAGCTTAAGGCAGGGAGCCATGACTAATTTAGCCATTTGTGTATTACAGCTGATTCAATTAAATAAGTGAGAGTTGATATTGGAGCCCATCTGTTATTCAACAAAGGTCTTTGCGAACACTTAGGAGCACTCTGTGTGCACAATGAGAGATCTCAAAAGCCGTGGTACGTGTTAAAACAGAAAAACTGACAAGCTGCTTCACCTGTCAGCCGAAACCTCCTGACTAGAAAGGCTTTTCTCTAAATCTCCTCATGATTCGAATACAAATATGTCAAAAAATGTCTTTCTTGACTGGGACTTGAAACTCCTAGGCGATCACCCTGTGAAACCGGTGCCTTTTGTTTGAACATTGTCATGTAAATAGAGAACTTGACAGACCTAGCTTCTTCAAATGATGTAGACCGATATGGCAAGCGTGCAAACAATCATTAAGTGACCTCCTCATAATCTACTTCATTATGTGCAGCTCACTATAGGGGTGTTGTTTGCGTGTGTGTGTTTATGCAGTGCTTCATTTTCAAAATCGCATCCAAAAGTCCAAATATTTTATTGCATATGTAGTTATTGGATAGTGTAATAAATGCAGAGATGTCTGGTGCCCAAGCGGAGGCAGTCATAGGGGTGGTGTAAGTGTGAACTTACTTTTTAGCAAAGGTTTGGCAACTTCCAGTATTTTTGTTCTTTGTTAATGCACGTCATGCGCATAAAACATGAATTTCTGTCTGAACGTGCAGTTCTTCTCTACATTTTGAACGCCAGTGGCAGTTAACTTTCTCCACATTATTTGCTGTTATTTCTGTATGGTCGTATACATGTTTTAGTGTCACATCCCCCACAGCAAGCAGAGGATTTGCTTTGTAGATATTCGATGCCACAAACCTTTCAGACAAACCCATTTCTGCAAATTACTGCTCATGTTAAAGAAACATTTTGTTAGAAACAAATAAATGGGGAGTGGGTAGTCATAAATGTATTAAATTGGATAATAAAAAGTATAGTAAATACACAGTTTGCTGCTTTTCAAGCTGTTTTCTACAGATCCATTTTACGTTTTACAATCTCTTTTTTTTTTACAATGTTTTTGTAAACTGTCTTTTACTGGAGCCCACTTATGTTATAAAAAGTGGCTATTTATTAAGTTAATTGTGATTCTCTTGGCTTGGAATAACAAGTTGTTCCCTGTAAGAGTTTTTATGTGTGTGTGTTTGTGTGTGTGCGCGTGTGTTCGTGACTGAGTGAACATACAACCATTTCCTTTCATGTGGGTTTACTGAGGGATGTCCCTTGGGTTCTTATGAAATCTGTAGAGAATACGTTTGCATGTGCTTAGTTGGGGATTGGAATAATTAAGTGGTGTTTTCAATATACCTCATAATGAGATTCAAGATTTGACAGCTGACTGCGATTTTTTTTACTTTAATGAGGAGAAGGGTTTAAAAGCTACTGTAATCAGTACTCTTCCTTTATGCACTGAGGCACAAACAAAATATTTGTCACAATATCTGTCAGTAAAGGGAAGAAAAATGAGCTGTCCCTCACTGCGCAGAGATTACCATCTTTGCATAATTTTTCTGTTGTTTCATTGCTTCAGAAAATATATCCAGTTCTTCTTAATGAGATGCCTGCAGCACGAGGAACAACATTTGAATGCTGAACAATATACCAAGTACTCTCAATAGAAAGTTGCAAAAGGGTTTTTCTCCCCAAATCTAAAAACTCAACTACTTAGGTAAATCCCTTTATACAGGTCATTGTTGTGACACTTGATTTGTAGATATCAACCTTCTAGAATAATCAATTTTCTTAACTGCATAGAAGGGGAATTCTAAGAATGAAAACATTTCTCACTTTTTATACATCATTCAAATAACAGACTGTGTATTTGATCTTGGTATTTAACAAAGTTAGCCCAAACTAACTACAGATAGATAGATATAGTAGTTAGAAGGACAATGCTCGTATGACGTCACTGAAACTCAAGCCAGAACATTACGCGAAGCATTTAATATTACTCTCAGTGACGACTCTTTTTAAATAGTGTAAAACACTGACACATTGTAGCATTTGTTTGTCGAGTTTTCCTTGTTGGTAATATAAGTACCTTGTGAACATAAGTCTGGAAGATAACGTATTGCTCCAGGACGAGTCAGGACTCTGTAGCTGAACCCAAGCCGTCGCATGCAGGGTAACAAATGAGTAATTAGGGAAGCTGATTTACAGTAAAGTGTATTAGGAACAATGCAGTGGTACACTGTAATTGATGTGAGTTAATTATCAGGTTGAACACGCGTAGTTTCTTCTGTGCTCAATCTATCAAATTTAGTCGTTTTGTTGGATTTCTAAAGGAGATTAATTGCTATGCGATAATCACAGGGGTGTTAAAAGATTTGCCATGATGTCACTTTGAAGCCGCCACCACACCTACCAGCCATTGTGTGGCGGGAGTTCCTTCTCAGAAACGCAGGTGGCAGGTAGCTCTGAGGTAGTGCGGCTTTACGTAGCCATTAGGATCTGAAAGAGGCTTATAATTATCCTAAATGGGGCAAAGTATTGTCACAAAAGTAACTCTGCTAAGCCTCTGGATTGCGAGCAAAATTATTCAATTACTATCTGCTAAACAACTTCTGACACGTCCCATTTAACCCTCAATTATTGTACTTTCTACTTATTATTTAGGTAAACACGTTTGACAAATGGAGATATGTTCTGCCGAGGAGGGGCTGCCAGGAGCGGTGCTTACTTAGGATCTCGGTGGGTTTTCGTGCGCAGTTGTTCTTCTGCGGAGAGAAAATATGTTTTTTGTTTGATTAAGGAAGAGAAGTTGGCTCATAGGCCCAGAAAATGTAAGGCTGTTAATGTTCCTTGAATGTCAACAGGAGGTGCTGTGAGTGGCAGAGAGGACCACCCAGATATCTGCAGCTCCACAGCTGCCAGGCATTGTGGACTCACTGTAGAAGGCAGGAGAGAAGATGAGTCATTAACTAAAATGGACAAACAACTAAAATACATTTTAATGAACCATATTAGGCTGAGAACTTCAAAGAAACCTCCAGAAACTCTCTACACAAGACCAGTTTTCAAAGGGTCTTCGGTAAAATTGTACAGGTTGTGACGGTGGCACAGTTTTCTAAGGCTGTAATGATTTGTTGGCATTATAACCCATCACGATTCAAGTAAAACACATCTCACTTTTAAACATTAATCATGTTCTGTGGTATTGCCTGTTTGAACAAAGAATTGTGAACTTCTATAGAAAGAATATCTTATCTGGCCAGTGAAAGAGAAGCCGTCTCCATTTGTATTTGTCCCATTCGCAGTGGATTACGCGTGTTGTGAGCTGAAAGCTGTTCTGTCTATCCAACAAATCATTGCAATCAAGTCTGGAAGCCCAAATGGTCTCTGGGGCCTAGAGGTGACCATTAGAAATCAAACCGTTTTCCCAGTAGAGTAGAAAGCATGGTGTTTATAAATGTTTGTTCAATAAATGTTGTGTTTGTTAACGTGTCAGGAACCTGGCACAGAAATACATTGTGTGAAAGCCAAAGCTGACCTTGCAAATGTATTTGTGATAGCTGATGTCGTTCATAAACTGTTTTGGCAGATGTTTTACACTGCTGGGAGGTCATGAGTGTGGGCAGTTAAAATGACTGGTCAATTCGATCAGATTGTTTTCTAGAATAATTCAGTTCATACGCATAGTAGGTTAAAGCCTTTCCTCCAAAGAAAAGAACACTCGTTTGATGCAAGTGATCTCCATTTGTCTTTCAGATCTGCTGGCCATGACTGAGTACTGTTCCCTCCTGCAGCTGCTCTGTCCAGATTTCCCCGTAGAAATGGTGCAAAATGCAGCAAGGTCAGTTATATAAACCTTGCACTACACTGCAGTCTCATTTTGGTTTTGATCTTGGTTAACATTGCAGTATATCTATATTTTATTTGTTTTACTTTACTTGTTTTATCTATATTTTACTTTGTTTACTATTTTAACATGTTTATTATCTGTGATCTATTTCACGAATTCGTCTCAAGAAATTGGCTACATTTATATACATTTCTGTTGTTGTTGTTGTTTTTTTAGCAAGAAAAATACAATAATTTGCTTTAATACCATATACCCACACAATAATTAAAGATAACTTCATAAAATCCAGCTTTTATCCATATTTCATTCGAGGGGAACAAGATGAAAGTTGACGTTTAGCCCAAGATTTTGAAACTTGTGTGGTCTTAATACCAGGTTTATAAAGATTATGTTAGTCTTTTTGGATAAATATATATTTCCTTGAATAACGCGTAGCTCTCATTTGCATGTCTTATTTTGTTTGTCGTACCTAGGTGATGATGGGTAAATTGAGGGAAGGGCTTTATAAGGGTGCTCTGAGGCCCAAACCTAAGTCTGTGGTTTGTGTGCAGGTTATTTTGCATTTAAGTTCAGTTGAATCAGAAATAAATAACTGCACATTTTCCAAGACTGTTCACCACATCTTTAAATTGGCAGCCTGATAAACATGACAGCATGTCCCACAGCTATAGGTATAATAACGACATCCCCTGTACGTCTGAATGTTGCTATTCCTAAATGAGATCCATTCATTGTTAAAGTCCATCACATCTCAGTGTTCTGTCAACCAGTGGCAGAGCAGGTGATGTATTTGTCTAAATGAAGAAGTGTCGTCTAGGGGGCTGGAGATGCTTTGACAGTGACAGACTGGAGGTGTAATATTTCTGATCATTATCACTGAGATGGGTGGAGGCTCACGCCAGGCCCTTAGAAAGAAGTGGATTTCAAATTTCTGCAATAACAGATTCGTCGTCTATCACTGGTATGAAAGATGTCGTTATCAGGTGTAATTTTCACAGTTGAGAGAATAAAAACTGAATACAGGATGGTGGTTATCGGTCTTTGCTTGAGAAGGACTAAAGTTGAGCACCCCTGGACCTGAAACCTAATCTGAACTGTGCACAGGAATTTCTTTATCTTCTGTAACGGGAGGAATTCCTCTGCTTTTATTAGACGCGCGCTATAGAAAAAATTATAATAAACGAACAAAACCCGGAGCTTTGTATCCATCGCAGGTGCTCTGCAGAAAGGAGTCTCCTTTGGCTGGTTTCTCTGCAGTGTTATGTGAACGCCTCTGTTGAATATGGTTAAAGAACGGTGTTTGCATTAAATGTTTCAGTTCACCTCAGGGGGGAAACGGCTCTTCCTGACATCGCAGGGCCTCCTTTCATCTTGACATTGAGTGTTGGCAAACCGGAGTATCTGATGGTACTCAGATGTGCCAGCAGCACTGTGCGGTGGCAGCTTTGATTATGCATATTTACAGTGCCAGAGCAGGCTGCAGTGGGAGATATCAGTATGGGGTAAATATTCAATCCAGCCGGCAAAAAGATTGTGAACTTTGAGAATAAGAAGCCTCTCCCTGCATTCTTTAGAAGACAGCTTTTCTTTTAAGTCTTCTCTTTCGGAATTGTTTGAGAACAGTTTTTTTTTTATGAGTGACACACTTGTACAGTGATTGATAGCCTGTTTATTGGTTAGATCTTTCACCTCAACTGAAGCACGCTCCTCGTACTAAAAAATGACAACAAAAATGTGTATTTAAAAGAACAAACTGATTGTTAATTACTCGGCCAGATAGGAGAAGTTTTCTTTTTCTCTAACATAAAGGTAAATCTGTCTTGTATAGTTACGGCAGACATAAGGAGAAACCCCATAAATTCTTAATCTTTTAACAGTGTTTGCCAGTGGATTTCCCCTTATTTATTCATTTATTTTTACAGTGTGCTTGTGATTCTTAACACTGCAAATAACTAGAAAATATTTAGCAGAATAACGCGCTCAGAAGAAGTTGCCAGTATTTGTGTGGATATTTCCATTAAGTACACCCATCTATGCACCAGTCGAGTTGCTGTACTGGTAAATTGCCAGTTATTGTGAATGCCAGCTGGTGATCCACTTTTACTGCAATGACAAAAGTTTTATACTTGTTGCTAATAATCTATGACTAGGCCAAATCACTCTCACATTGTCTGAAACTGTGTCTTATTAAATTAACAGCACTCACTTTGGTGAGCAGAAAAACAATGTCTCTGCCTTTTAATGAGATTATAAAATAGAAATTTGAAAACTGCTAAATTAAAATATTGTGTATTGCTTCACAATAAAAGCAAATGGGTCATTTTAAATATTTCTTGTTTGGTCTTATGTTAACAAATAATTGCATGATCGCATCTTGAAAAAATTGCTATCCTGGGAGTGCTTTGTCGGCACTGAGATTGTCTTTAAATGTAGCCTTTAAATTCAGGTTTGTCCTGCTTGATTACCTCAAGCAAACTGCAGGTATTTGCATAAGGTGTTTATAGAGACAAACTCCAGTAGCCAAGAGTGAAAGTGTTCAGACACCCTCTCATTCCTTTGCAATCTCTTAAAACAACCCACACATAATACTTACACATATATGAGGTTGATCTTTACAGAGCAAATAATGAAACAAAACTGCAAAACCCAGTCTCCTTTACATGCTGTGTTCACGCAAGGAAAGGCTAAACCACCTTGAATCTTCAGGGTAGCGGACTCTTCCACTACACAGAACAGCGTCATGCTCCCTATAGTACGCTGTAAACTACCTCTCTGTGACTGTACACGATTGTGTGCTTCTTGGCCACACAGACAGGTAGATAACTGCTGTAGATTTGCAGCTCAGAAGGCCAAATAACCGCAGCAGTGACGTAATCATCAGTGGATCCATGTGGAAGGTTTTAAAAATGCTTTGTTGATACATTTGAAAAGTCATCAATGCATCAGCTGCTACATATATTTACCTTCTATGCCATTTATGAGTTAAATATTTAATTTGGTTTGTACAGCTCCCACAATCAAATATGTAAACAAACCCTTCAGTTCCAGACCTATCCAGCAATTTCTGACTATACATGGTTATTATTTGTGTGTTTGTGGCAATGTTTACACCAGTCTCCCCCCAGCACCTGCATTGCATCTGGTATTTCAGTCAATACTCTCTCTGTGGATCATCTTAATTGTTTCTCCAATCAGCGGGTGAAAGAGTTCAATAATGTTTGATTTGCTTTGATCATGCAAAGCAGCGTAATCTATTTGATTCAGTGCCTGTACATCGCGAGCACTTTATTAAACAATGATAAATCACTGAAACGGTCCTTGTATTAGGAGCTGCTTCCCAGGGGCTCCACTCCGGTACATGTACACAGTTTCAACCTTTCCCTTCACCGGCACTTGTTTCCACTGGCCACCAAAGCAAAGTCGCATGGAGCTTGAAATGTGCAAGATTCCTGCTCAGGTAACCCCATGACAGGCGGCTATTGTGTGCTTCTCTTGTTAGAGGCAGTTGCAGGGAGTGAGTCATTGTCAGAAACTGAGAAAAGTGAGACACTGCGTATGCATGACAGGACAAACCCACAGCAGAAACACCTTGACCCAGACCTTGCCCAGACTAATGAAAGTTTCTTCCAATGAAGGATTGTGCTGATGGACGATGCTATGGATTGCCTGATGTCCTTTGCTGACTTTCTCTACGCGTTTCAGATCCAGTTCTACTATGAGGGTGAGTTCGCCACACTCTTTCAATGGGTCTGACTGTGCGTCGCTTCCGCACCAATGACAAAATCGGTGGTTTTCTGAAATGCGATCCGTTTTGCACACTAACAGTTCGGCTAATCGAGTGTTGGCTTTCATTGCTGCACAGTCATGACTTGGCATAACAATGGTGTTTTAGTGCGTCAGAGAGACAGTTGACTGCAATTACTGTCCTGTTTTTTTGAGGTAATGAGTTGAAGAAAAGTGTGACACAGTTAAGTTTTTATCCGTATATTTCTTTTGTGTTGTTTTCAGTGTAAGTGTCCTCATTAACGTCAGAGGAATAGGCATTCACTGGGACAGGAGGAACACGATGCGTAATATCTAACCAGTCATAAAAAAAATATTTTCAAGCTTGTGGAGCACTTTATCAAAGTATCTTTGATCCTTTATTTTTGGATCTCTTATTCCCGTTCTGTACGAATAGTTCTCTGTGCAGCCACATCAATGAGTCACATCTATTTGAACCCGCACCTCCAGTAGATATATGAAGTTGTAAACTTTCACATGATGTTCCTCAGATAAGTCACTCTCAGCCATCCACATTTCTGGGCCAATTAGTTGGACCCCCGGTGATGCGCAGTCTTTAATCATTTTGAGTAGGTGCCATCCTGCAACGGCTTCTGCATCCCAATGAACTCGAGTAGCACGAGCAGTCCTCGCATTTTGTTATTTAATTCATTCCCGTAAATTCAAAAACCCAGACGTTACAAAATCAGAGAGAATGTTTGCCTGGCGAGGAACGGTCTCGAATGCGGCTGTTTCTGTGCCGCTGGAAACGCTGAAACACCAGAATCACAGCGGTCTGTTGGAAAGGGCTCGATCCGGCGTCCCCCATTTTGGTCGTGAATGTGCAAATACACCCTTCCAACAGGATCCAAACATCTAGTTGTGTCAATAAATGAAATTGCTTTAAAAGCAGACAGACAAAATAAATACAGACAGGAATTTATAAAGCCATAAGTGTCTCTACGTTCAGTTTCTGTCCTGTAATTTCTGGAGTTTTCTGCTCCACTTGGAATGCTGTTTGTTTTGGATCCGAACTTAGAAAGTATTCTTCTCAGACCTCCTGCTGCCAACAGGCCCCGCTGCCTGGCCAGAGTAATTATTAATAACCTCTAATTGCATTAAACAGACAGAGGATATATTATCAGGATGTCCACATGTCCTATCCCTTTTGTCCGTTTAACCTTCTGTGGGCTGTCTGTGCTAGTAGATGTCTGGCAGCGAGGAGAGCTTAGATACAGTCAGCTGCACCCAGGTGACAAAATAGGGTAAACGCACACATGCTGACCTCACAAGCAGGTCTGACCCTTTGTTCAAGTAACACAGGGGACAAGGGTTTGGATTTCAGTGCCAGTGGTTCTTCGTTCCCTGGACATTGTCTGTAAAATCAGCTTTTGAGAATAAATCTGTAGTCCTGATTTCTCTAAAGGTTGGTGGAAGATGAACCTCACAGGTCCTTGCTGAGCAAACTTGGCAATATTAGCATTTTTTAACACTTCACGTCTTTAACACGTCTTGGGAAAAAAGTTTTGGAACAGCACAGTCTTATTTGTAGCAGTTTTTAAAGACTATTTTGAAGGAAAATTAATGAATATATAAAAAGCATCTGACATGATCGTAAAACGCTGAAAAGACCATTCAAATTTCGATTTGTCACGTTGGACATGTGATTCTGCTTTCTCAAACAAAGTGTGATTAAACTTTGATCCAAATACTCAGATACACACTGACCAAATTGTTACGTGTAGGCTTGCGGTTCCCTTCTTTCTAGATTTTTTTTTTTTTTTCCTGCATGTTTTTTAAGAGACAGCTTTTAAACCAGGAACCACAGCAACATATATTGTGCAAACCGTACACGTTGTAGAGTTCACAAATACAGCAGACTGCGGTAAATTGGGGGAAACAGTCAAGGATACGGCAACGACAGCAAATAAGAGGATGTAAATGTGTTTTGCTGTAATCGATGATGTGTGTCAATGTGTTTCTTTCTAGAGTTTTTGGAGAGTGTTGCAGTGATTTACCAGGACTTGCTCTCTGGAAAAAGCCCCAATACTGTGATTGTCCCAACATCCACCTCAGTGGAACAGCTCCCCCCAGTGATCGCTGGCGAGACTGCAACCCAAGATGGTGTCGACTCCTTTCTCTTTAACGCCTGTATTGAAGCCCTGTGTGAGAGATACAAGCACAGGTAAGTGTCCTTCAAAGTGATAGCCTTATTTTTAGTTAGTTGTTTACAAATGCCTTGTGACTGTGACTTTGGAGTTACATTATATAATACATTATAGGGTACAATGGTTATGTATTTTACTGTAACACAAAACATTGAATTACAATACAAAAAAGTAAAATAGATGTATAGAGGAATACACTCAGTACCATATAGTAATGCTGCCAACAAGGCTTCAGAGCTCAACCCTGTGTATTTATGAGTTCAGAGAAAAGTGTGTCTCCTCAGCAGGAATTACAGAAGTCATTTTCAGTCATTTCACAGAAGTTTCAAAAGATCTTTTGGCCAGACTGTTGCTCAGCTTGGCTTATTACCATCTGAGCAAAAGCCTCACAAAGTATCAGCCCACCTGTATAACATATGCTTTACATCCTGGATATTGTCCTGTAGGTAGAGACACCCAGGCTGGTCAATGAATAGTTAACGTAAAGGCAGGCTTCAGATGTGTATGCAAGACAAACACACCTCTCCCCTCAGGAGAAGGTCACGGCGCTTGTATGTTCTCATGATAAGAGAACACCGACTCTCAATCCCACAATCCCTTTCATCCTTTGAAGTCCACTGTATGTTTTATGAAGTCCACTGCTCCATTGAAACAGTTATTTATTCTTTTTCTGCAACTCCAGACATATTGACAGTGCGTACCTCACTTATCAGAGCATAAAACTGGGCCGTACAGCATCAGTGTTTGATAGGCCTTGAGCCGCCACAAGTTTGCCTTTTTGTGCTCTTAACGAATTAGATTCAGCTCAGCCATACAATGATCTTTTGTATCGCCTTCATCCTGGAATTTATGATTAACAAGATGAACTACCAGAATATCACCATTTTCCTTTTTTTTTCGCTCTCTTTAGAACCCCCTCCTTATCGTTGACATCTTCCATAAACTGTAAACGATAGTAGGTGTGATTAGACAAAGAATGTGGCTTTACTTACCTCACCACGACTTCAAAGTGAAGCCCGTTCTCCGGCAGTGTTTTGTGCTCGATTGTATCTGCCGAGCACGAGGAATTTCTCCAGAGTTTAAAGTGCAACACTGAGTGAGTGATTAACAGGAAGGAGAACATAGTCAGGACTGTAGACTTTCCCTTCCTTCCCTTTCCACTGACAGGCCGATGGTCTGCTGGGTCGATTCACAGTTACAGTTGTGTCGTTGGTTTGTGTGTTTGAGACGGAATGACAGAGCATCAGATGTACCAATCGCTTATGAAATACATCAACCAGCCACGTGTCCCACTTCCCCCTTCTTTACATGAAGATTCTTGCAGTTATCTCGTCTCTCTCGCACTTTAATGGCATACATCGTCTTGCTTGAATCTAATTCACCTCACGATGTAATCCTGGGCAAAGACATGAGAGGTTTAGAGGTGATATTTGACCTGCCAGGCATCTTTCAGGACTGTCATGTCTTCAACAGCCACCCATCAACGTCCTCCATTAGGGAGATCCTTCAGCACGTCCAGCGCGTGTCCTTCTATGGGTTTCTGATGGCCATCGCCAAGCACGAGGGGATTAATCATGAGATTGGTAAGTGCCATGCTGGAGAGGTACTTGAAATGGCCATTTATCTGCTCGTGTGTCATTTTTGGCTTCATCCTTGATCATTGTTCATCGTGTAACTCTCATGCTGTCCAGCTGCTGTGACACTAGACTACAGTTGGTTATTACTAGACTTACAAAATTAATATGATTATTTTATAGCAGATCATACTGGGTAGTGTTTATATTTTTTTTAAGTTGGAGCTCAGTAATAAATATTGGCTCATTTAATAGCAGCAAATTATTTTCCACAATAATTGAATGAGCCTAACTGATGTGAATTTAAACTTAAGACAGCAAACAATAACTTCATGTCGGCATTAACTGAATTCAAAACCTTTGTCCCCCGATGAATCGAGCACTAATTTATGATCTATTCAAGAGAGAAAAAACATTATGGTCACATAACATCATAATTCAATTGCAGACTTTGAAGTTTTGACAGAATCATTGTTCATTCGTGTTTTCAATAAAACTTCGCTTGGATCTTTTATGTAACCCGTGCAAAAGAAAAAAGAGGATCGCTTCTTTTTTTCTTTTCTTATTTGGCAGAAAACCAGTTTCATTGTCTCAACTTAAATGCCTCCATCTACCACACAAAAGCCATTAAGGTACAATTTATGTGGTCTTAGCAGTGGGCCTTTGAAAACAGACTTCGATTTACAAAGAACATCTGAATTTGGGAAAGATCTAAGAACGGCCCACATAAAGCGGGACAAGGTGGATTAGGCCAATTATTTTTACTGTCTCAAATATCTGTGCTTTAAACTATTGAAACTATTATACATCTGTCAGCCCATTAGTTAAACCCCCCTTAAATATTTAGACAGGCTCTCATTCTTTGTGCGCTGACAATGGAGGCTAGGAAGACAGGTAAAAAAAAGTACCTGTAGCAGACGTGCTAGAGACGTATGCTTAACATTTTTGAAATGGGCCTTTAGTGTCATAGTGTTATGAGTACAGGACACCTGTAGCAAACCATGAAGTACAAAGGTGTCTCTCCACTTGTTGTGATCCTCGCATTTTATGTCATTATACTAATGATTATACAGAATCAATATGATGCTATTGATTATAGTGTTAATAATGAATATAGTGTCTTCCCATCCTACCTCCACTGTAGTTCTGATGCAAGACACTCTTTAAAGTTTAGTTTATCATGTTTACAGCTGAGAATGTCATAATGTCACATCGATTCCTCATTCCTCGTTCGCAAGTTTCTTTTGAATTATTTCCCCCTCACGTGTAGTACTAATATGCTTTCAATGTGCCCTCACTACCAGGCTGGCCACGCTAGATTCCCATGACCAGGAAATCTCTTCCTCTACCAGTGTTGTTTTCCGTTGAATAGAAATGTTGACTGCTTCTACATGCTGGCATTCACAGGAATGTGGCTTTACTGGGTGCCCGTATACAGATGTTTTCGTGTTTATTTGTTTGGTTCATAATTGTGTGACCTGTTCATCTGAAAGTCCTTGTTTCTTTCTTTGCCATTCTTTGGAATGATTCGCATATTTAAAACCATTAGTCCTTATAGGAAGGATTTACAACGCAGTCATTTGTTTCTAATCCAAAGGCTTCAAAAGGACTCACCGATTCCTTATTCTTGCCTGGGCTTTTGAGGAAAGTAAGTAGATGGAGCATAGGTGGAGTTTAAAGTGCAGGTCAGGTTAAAACTCAGCCCACGCCAGCTTTGCTGATCCTTCTGTTAATGACGTTTTTATTGATGTGGTAGTTTGCCTTTTGTAGGATTCGTGATCAAAATGAGATTGAGAGAAAACTCGGCTATTCGAATTGCTTATCTGCCGTTGACAAATCTAGTCCCTCCCCGATGTACCTTTCTCACACTGCGCTGTAAGTTTTCTTCGTATCGGTCTTATCGAGGCGTGTACCACCCATTAAGGGTCAACTGTTTGGAATGTCAAAATCTTATCAATTTGAATTCCAGAAGGTGCAGAAATGTCAAATGTAGGGGATTTTAAATATACAGTATGTCCATCAATTTTCTTACGTCCTTCAGTATATTAATGTAGTACACATCATCATAAATACCCATCATTCACTTGTCTTCCAAACACATTAACAATTGAAATATCTTTCCGTTTAGTTTTTTCCATTTTGGCAAAAAAATGGTGATGTACTAAACAAAAGATGTACTATTCATTTTATTAAAACACATCGGGCACAACCGCTCACCATGTAATAAGATTCTCTGTTGATTTTAATTGGCATTTTCAGAATGAGCCCTCTTTGAATTTCAGTTTAACCAACATATTCATTCAATTAAATCAATTCCCCGTGTGAAATAAGAGTGACATAAGAGTGGTGGGAAAACACTCTGATGTTTTGTTTGTTTTCCTAGGAAAGACGTCACTGACCCAAAGGGCTATGTGTGCTGAAAGATTGATTGTAGTGTCAGAACTAACAAACTGTACAGCCAGCCACGATTATATTGGGCTTTCAGTCGATTTTCAAATATACAGATTGAGAAACGGGTTAGAGGCACTCGTTTCTGTGAGATAGAAAATGAAGGATCCTCATCATCGTGGGGATCTCTGTTCAGACCCCCGGGGGGGATCTGTGTTCAAATCCACAGGTTTATCTCTGCTTAGATCCACAGGTTGTCATTCTTGCTGTAGCATGCTGTCCTCTTTGTTAAAGTGGATCAGTCGCTGTGATGTGGCTTGTGTTAAATAAACCCCAAACATTTGAATGAGTTCAATCATTGATGTCTTTTGTTTTCAAAGTAAAAGGTGTTGTATTGATTTGTGTATTGTGAGAATGACATATTTGTCACAGGAGTGTTTTAGGCAGCATGGGGATCTCTCATCGAATGTCTTTCCAGATGTGACTGTTGATCCCCCAATGCTGAGGCTGTGAACGATCAGCTAAGCATTTTTGTTTTGCTAAATTCAAATTCAAATTCAAATTCAAAAGGTGCTTTATTGACCGATCATAGTATAGCCAAAGCAGATACAGATGTACAGATTTGTTTTGCTATATAAAGTAGTATTCAAAAGTAATTGAAATGCAAAACAGTTGATTTTGCTTCTGGTTTATTTAAATAAATACTTCCATAGATCAGGTCAGGCCAGGGTGCTTCAAAGTTTGTGTTTAAAAAAAATACATTGAAAAATAGAAAATCCCTTTTAATAGGTTAAGTAATGTGTTTAGATTTGCCATTTGAAGCTGAAAACAAAGTGACAGCTCTTTGAATGAATTTTGATTGGAATATTATATTAAGATGTGTTCTTCTGAGGTCAGAGGAAATAACCAATCTTGTAGCTGAATGGAAAACCAGTGTGTTCGTGTTAATGTTGCTTCTCTCATATTCAGGTTCCCTGCCAAGCAAAGCAGAGCTGCTAATCGATCCTGACATGGACCACGAGCTGGAGAAGCTGTAAGTGAATCTGTTCACGTTTAAAGCACTCCAGATGTTTCGAAGCGTCGTACACGACACAAACGCTCTCTGGCTGGGGGTGATGGAAAACATTCACCCCGAAACGCTGCGTCTGTCTGGGCTTGTTCAGAGTCCTGTACTGCTCTGGAAGATTTTGGTTTCATCCCGTGTCTTTGGGAGGGAAGGGCTAATGATCAGATTTGAATTGTGACAGGGTTTCTGACGCTGCCAGTTTTGTGTTGGATGTATGATGACAAATATCATCCGATTCCAGTCAGATTCATCCCAAGAATTGCTAGCAAGCCTTAATTCATAGGGATATCTGCTGCAATTCTGTATAAGAAACTAAAAGATAGTAACAGAAACTAATTGCTCTCTCCCAATTGTATACATATATCCTGCATATGGATAGATTAGTAGTAGTAGTAGTAGTAGTAGTAGTAGTAGTAGGAGCGTCAATCTCCTGGGAGAACAGTTCTGATTGTGCAAGTAGGGCCTATATAAAAGTGATTCACAGAACCACGACGGATCGATAAGATGTTTATTCAGTAATAAAATCTTCTAGAGAAACGGGACAGAGATATAGAGGGTCAGTGGTCTCAGCAATGGCTCTGAGCCCTAAGACGTTGTCCTTTATAGGCCGAGACCTCGAGACGGACCAAAGAACAGGTCCATATATGGGATTAACTGAAAGAATCAGTGGATAGGTATTAAATACATTGCTCTGCTGGCTGTCTGGTTTGTTGTCTTGCAGGATCGCCCAGATCTCAGTCAGCCCGACATCCAACAGCAGCAGCAGCGCCACCGGCCACAAGGAGCTGATCCGCAAGGCGTCGCCGCGCAAATCCCTGCATCACCGAAAGAGGATAGAGATCGAGAGTGATGGCTCCACCGAAGAGACCGACTCCTCAGAGAACTAGGAGTGGAGGTTTACACTGGGATTCGCTGCTCATCTGACCTCCTGTGATGCGTCACTGTGTCAGACTCCACCCATTGACACCGCAGCCCTCTGTTTCCCCAGTGTAATTCATTCTCGTCGGCTAATGCTGTATATTATTTGATAAAAGAAGGCTTTACACTCAGATTATTAGGTGAAAGAAATCAGCCTCAAAGGAAGCAGCTGATGCCATTTTTGTCACCTCAGTGTGTTTTTCTCCAAACGAGTATTTCTTTCAGAAGTCCAGCACTGCAGGCCTCTCCCTGTGCCCTGAATAAACACCGCAAGGAAACGTATTCCAGATTAATCCTTCTGAGAGGAAAACGAGCAGAAAACCACAACCAGTCTGTCTTCGCTCTTTTAGCTGCAGAGATGGAATCCACAGAGCGATGCATGGGTTCAGTATTTGTGTCTTGTGCTGCCACCCTGTGGTTGAATATAACTGATGCGCACATGCAAGAGAATACAATTATTTTCTTTATTGTTTACTAGTTATAGTTATTTAAATTGTTATAAATTGTTTATTTATATCAGTAAGGAATTGTACTTGTGATAAAACATTCAACAGATTCAACACAACAAAAGAAAGCTTTGTATTTGTGTTTGTTCTGAAGGTATACAAATATTCACTGCCCTGTATGAACAGAAGTACATTGGCAGATTTTGTCTTGAGAAAAAAAACTTCAATGAATGATGAAAATATTGTATATAGAAATAAAAGTTAAGAAACACATTCAAATGTCTTTTTGTGTTTATGAAAAAGTCACTAGGACAAGGTTTAGAGGAATTCCTATACAACTGTGTATTAATAATTCTGGTTTCACTGTTCAGAACAACAAGAGCAATTTCAAATGCAATTTCCAGTGTCAGGATCACGTTGAAGCTTTGACAGTATATATGTCTTTTTGTTTTGGCAATGTAGATATATTTTCAATGGTGCCCCCAATTGTAGTCTCAATTTTAGGATAATTTGATGCATTTAATATAGAAACCTATACAGTCATTTTCTAATTTTTAATTACAATAAAAAATGTAGGCAAACCAATTTGGTTTCCATCATTTATTTCTATTTTTTAGTAATGGTTGTCTTCCTTCACAGACTTTGGATTATCAGTAATCTGAGGTAATATACTAATGTTTTAATTTATAAAACGCCAATATGGCACAACTTTGAGATCACTTGGTACAGTTTATTATCAGCACTGGTTGCTATGTTCATATTGTGACATCACAGTTTTACAATGCTCCAGTATTCTAAAGAGCATTCTAAATATGAGAGCCAGAATAAGAAATACATTTCTGAAGTCAGTTATTTCAAGGAGCATCTCTCAAGAGTAGATTTGCCACAGTTTCAATTCTCTTTAAAGGCAGCACAAGAAACCTCACAATGAAGACACTGACAATTTTCTTCTTGGTGGCAGTTTTGGTTGGAGGCACATTTGCACTTCCAGTGCAGAAAAGGTACTTTGTTTTCAGAGATAGGATTCTCTTTTTTTTGGGGGGGAAGGGAGCACATTTCAGGAGTTAGCATATAGCAGGTTCACAGACTGCGAACTGAGCTAACTTTTTACACAATCCTAAAACACTGCAGTGGATAAATAACACTTTGGCTTCTCCTGCTTGTCTGACTATCTTGCCAGAGCTGGGGAAGAAAAAGGGGAACCAAATAAGAAAATACTTGATTTTTCAACTGCAATCTTCACAGCAGCAATTCAGCCTATCCATGGGAGCAAGTGCAATTGTAAACTAATCATCCACTTATTCCTGATGAGGTTTTCACCTGGAATTCCACTCCTCCGCAATGATATCAGCTCTCGCTCTCACAGACACATTCTCACATGTTCAAGGGCAACGCTGCATTGTCCCCCAGCTAGTTGTTAACCCATTGTGTATAATGCACACACAAAAAAAACACAAATTAACATGCTGGGGCTGAATTCCTGCTTAATTTATATTAACTTGTCAAACTGTTAAAAATGTAACCATTGCATGTCTAAAATATACTTCATTTTCCCATTTAGGGAAAGGAGAGAAGCAACACTTCCAGAACCTCTGGAACCTCTGTTAACAATTGATCTTCCCCAAAAGAATATTGCTCTTTTTGATGGTGAGAACTTATTTTTCTTCGATACATTCCACTGAAAACTCGAGATGAATGTTGGTTAAGCACAATATAAAGTCATGATCTTGTACTTTGAAATCCATTTTAAATATCGACAACATACTGAAATCATATTGTATCAAATACAATAGACTGGAATATTTTGTCAACATGATAAAATGAATAGGTGTATCTCAACCCCAGAGAATGTGTATATAACTCATTATTTCTTAACACAAATGTAAAATTAGCACTTCAGCTGAATACGATGTTTTCTGAATGGGATCAATGCATTCCAGATTATGGCCTGAAGCCCAGAGCACCACGACTGCCGCGTCCCGTCGCACCCAGGACGTATCCCGGCCTTCTGAGCATCGGCCTCAGCAAGAGAGACGAACCCGACCTGGAGGATTATTATTAGTGAATGACTTCCATAAAAGAGATGCAGCAACACTGACTTATTGTCACGGAGTATCTACTTTTTTAACATCAGTTGCAAATAAATTACCTGTATTACATGTTTGTGTTTTCCCTGATTTGGGGGCGGTGGAGGAAATGTGTCTTCATCGTGCATGGTTGTCTAAGTGGCCTCCTCTAGTCTGCAATATTTGATTGTGCAGCATTGTTAAACGTCCATCTACACAAAGCTATTGACACCATAAAAAAGACAAACCTCAAAATCTTACCTACAAGATGGTGAGAAAATTTAAATGGTAATTCAGTCACATTTTAGTGATTTGTCAGTGATTATCGGACCGACGTCATGAGTTGTAAGAATTCCTTCAGAGCTCAGAGGAGGTGCAGGAGAAATTCAGATATTATTCCAGAAATATTCATTCAGATGTTCTGTGACTGTGGTTTTATTTGTATGTTGTGTCCCTTCTGAAAATACTGCTGCTTCTCACTGGATTCTGGAATTTAAATTCGTAAGGGTTTGTGTTGACGGTAGAAGGTATGGAAGTTGTCAAGAAATGATGACATTTAATACACGCATATGCACACACAAACACACTTTTCACACAGACATTCAGCTAGCGGATGCCATTGCTGGGATAAATCACGACAGTGCAAATGGGAATTCTGCTTTAAAAGTTTTAAATAAAGAAAAAAATCACACTCCAAAAAACCCCAAAAATAAGAATTCCACACACTACAGTAACATTGTAATTACAATATATATGGCATATCTTTACAACTTCTTTTCTTTGCTATTTCTTGGTATGTTAATGTTGGGTTTGCAGTTTTAAAATGAAAATGCATACAAAAAATCTCACAGTAGACTCATTCAGGTTTGCACAGAAATTAATTAATGAAATTATCATGCTCTAGACTTAAGGATATTAACTTTTCTTTCTTTTTAAAATCTCCATTTGAATCGAGGCTATGATAGAAAATATGCAAAGTATATGTCTAGCATTAGGTCTAGTAAAATGACAATTTCTGTGGGGTTGCAGTGATAGCTCAATTTATAGTACGCCAAAAACAATGCTACAGTAATTACTGAGGAAGAAATTTAAGATGGTCTTTCTAACCTGAGCACATTCCAATACACACATCTTTTCTGGATATCCATGTCCTTATTACAGAATCTCAATCCAGGTAAGTCACAGGGAACAGCTTATGAACGTATGTCTATTTCCACAGCAAAGCAGAACCAGCAAGGAGGGCAAGACTGGAAGATCGCAATAGAGAATTGTTTCTGCAACAGACCTGGCTGAGGACAATATAAACCTCCTTGTGCTTTTTAGTTTCAAAGTTCAAAGCCCATGGATTGAATCTGATATACATCTTTGACTGAGGCACAGGACCCTTGACAGCCCACATGCCTTGGGTTTCTTTGCAGCCTCTTCCATGTGCTGTAAACATGGTTTTGCTGTCTGGTTACTTTGCTGTAAGCTGTTTGCTGGGATGCTGTCAGCATTTGTAAGAGCAAGATTCAATATCCACTGTAAACCAAAATGCAACTTGCATGATACTGAAATCAAAAATGTAAATGTAAAGCATTGTTACTCCTCAACTCTAATTTAATTGATTTTCTTGAGGGATGAGTGGTTGTTTAGGTAATGGCGAATAAGAACCAGCTCATTTCAATGTTATACAACATTATTATCTGAATAATGTTTCATTTAAATGTTTCTGAACTTGCAGTGAGTATTGAAATGTAATAAATGTATTGTCTGCTGCAGAACGGAGGAATATCGGTTTCTGAAATTATAACTGTAGTATATTCAGTTTAACATTGACATTTGTCAGTACCATGTTGATGCATTATTGATTTAGAGTTGCATTACACAATGTATTGGCATAGGAAACCATGTGAACATTTTAAGATATTTCATTCCCTGATAGTATTCGCTTAAGCAATTGCTACAGCCCCATTTTAATTCTAAAACATAAGAGAAACAATAATGATTAGAATGATAATAATAGAAGTAGGCACTAAGATTTGAAAGACAATAAAGTCCAATTTTATTGTGCTTTCCAAACAAAATAAACACCCCCATTAGTCATTGATTCATCCCGCACGGCTATGGGATCGCTGATCTTTTTAGTCACAATTGAGCAAATATACGTCATTTCCATGATGCTTTATTATACTTCTGTTATCGCTCTGTATTTACCATTTCACAATCTTTCTGGAAGGTGTATTTACAGTTAGCCTTTAAAACAGTTTCCCTGCCGATTCTCGATATGTTTTATCTTTGCGTGTATCTGGGTATCATGATATAGCCTCGCTGTAGGAGGACAAGATAGCTTCTTGATCCATTGTCACTTTCCATCAGATGAAAGTGCTCTGAGCTTCACACTTCTAGCCCTTAATTTCATCATCAAGAACAGAGGCAGGGAACATGGTGACCTTGTCAACTAAAGACACACTGAACACACTGCGGTATCCAGTGTCTGTAGGGGTAATTGAGGATGAGTTTCCATCAAAAAGGGTACAGAAAAATAATATGTACTATGTAATATGACTGTCTTACCCTCTTTATGCTGCAAACTGAAGCAGACTTCCTGACAAAGCTTGGCTGATATATGGAGGAGACACAGCTACGTTATGACCCACGTGGTTCAGTATATGAGAAGTGCACAGCTTGCTGAAATACTATTTTCTTAGACTTATGGTCTATTCACATCTGAGGCCATGCATGTTAACAGGTAAAGCCCGAGGCCTTTGTTACTGTTAAACACACACATAACAAGAAGTTCCCTTCTCAGGTTTCTGTACTAGAAGAGAAAACTCGGGACATGAAGTAGAATGCTTGATTTTTAGATCTGATCTTTGAATGAAAGTACGTTATTTTTTTCTGACCCCCACACATTTTTAAAAACTCTTACGGTTAAAAATGCTGCTCAAATACATTCTGCCAGAAACCAAAATAAAAATGAGAAAGATACATTTTGGTCTCTCCCCTGTGCAAATACAGGACAATTCTCCAGCTTAACTGACAAGCTCACATTATCAGATCACCAAAATGGCCGATAACAATGGGCTGTTACATCTTAAGCAGACATCTAGTTAGAGGCTTACAAATTTTCTTGAAATCCCTACAACTTTACGCTTGAATGTTTTTCTTTTTTAGTTTTTTGCACCTGGATGTTTCAAGAAAAAGCTGTTCCAGCCGTGTGTCCCATTTCCACTCACAGGAGTGAAACGTCCAGCTCACCGCGCATTGTGCTTTGCTCTGTGAGCTTTGGGAGTGGTTTTACTGGGTTGACGATAAATCACTAGTACAAACGATCCTTTGATATTTTGCTGCTCTTTTCTGTTTTGCGTTTTTTATTTTCAAGAAAATTTACAGGCAAAAAATAGATGTCTTTTTTCTTGAATGTAGTTGTAATTTTTTTTTCTCCTTCATGCAACGTTATGATACACAATAATGTACAAGGAAGGTAGGCAAGGCAGGGAAGTCTATTCCAAGTAAATGTCTTCTGTTGGACACGTGTACTCCACGTATTCTTTATAAAACTGCTGGAACGCTCTCCTGTGCAAAACGACAGGAACAGACTGTTAGTTTCCATTTGTGCAGATGAACCGAAATGTCAAGCTACCAACAGTGGTTTAATTTATACTAAATATTTTTCCTCTTCTAAGAAAATATACAAAAAATACAGTCTCCCTCAAAGATACAGTAGGAAGTGGCTATAGGCTACATACTTCTGTAAATACATTTCGCCCCCCCCCCCACCAACCTGTAAATATTGAAAAAACTAAGGGAAACTAGTATCATATCTCTGCCTTTGTGTAAATCACGCAAACCACAGTAAAAACAGCAGGAAAACTGCTGTACATACATTATGCTGACCTCAGTTAAAATGCAACTACAGTGGAAGTCCTTACATATAATGTATACTATGGTGATACTTATATTGCTATGTGCTAAATACCTCAATGATTAATACATCATTACAACACAGTGGGGAACTATACTCCAGGTTAGCAGAGAGCTCAGTTACAACAATGTTCAAAGATGTCAGTGCTTGGTTCCCCGTGTGCGCGGGCAGTACGTACCCTACTGACTCTGCCAGCGGTTTGGTGGAGTCCTCAGAGACAAACACATGGCAGGCAAATCTGTGATCAGCTGGATGTTTGGTGATGAATCCAAAGTACCTGAAATCAAAATGTAAATCAACTTGTCATTGATTCACAGTGGTAGTACCTCAGATTAAGCATAGATGTATCTGTAACAAATAAATGCATGCAATTATAAATATATATAAAAAAAATTACCTAATACATATAAAAAATATGAACCATGGGACTATAGCGGTGCCCGTTCACTCACTTATTGTTCTTCGGATGATAGCCACAGAAGGAGATGTTCTTCAACTGGAAGAAGTGACTGCATTTCGTACCCTTTTGAGAAATGAAAATATATACATATTTTTTTTACATTTTATGTCAAGGCATCTGTACAGACCTAAAAGCATGCAGCAGAATTAACGTGGCTTTTATAAAGTAGTTGGTGAAAATCAACAGTGGGTTACAGATCAGATGGGTGTTGAATTACCTTTTCTTCCAGAACTGGTAGTTTTCTGTACAGAAATATTTCAGCTGCTGTTTCCTAAACACACTAAACACACTCACCCCCGACTCTAGGGCAAACATCCGTCCCAGCTTTCTTCCACCACACGCAAACTCCTGTAAAGAGGCAGAATTATTATTATCATGTTGCTTTCTTAATATTATTATAAGTAGTAGAAGTAGTAGTAGTAACACTACATTATAAACTGATCAAGAACCGTAATTTGTTAAGTTAGATAGTGTCATGTAGTAAAAAAGGATAATATACGGTAAAAGATACAGCCACTGCATTACATCATATTTTATATTATTGTATAACAATAAATGTATTGTTAGATAGATCTGGAAATAGTATCCACAGGGATAAGTAATTGATATCATGAGCAAAAATATTGCTTAAAATATAGAGTAATCTGCTACGAAAATCCATTCTTTCAAGATTAAGATCAGAATCGAAAATCCAATCTTTCTTTATTCAGGAGTGAAACTCACTACTTGCACCACACCTATTGATTTCAATGCATGAAGCCAGGAGTGAATATGGGGACATGTCTTGATCTGAGCAAATCCTCATCATGAAGAATAAATTCACTGCTATGTTGTACTCAAGACCGGACAATGAATTATCGGGATTACTACTCCGGCGTTTTAAACGCAATCGCTGCCAGTTCTCTCAATGTCTCTCGGGCACAGAGTCAGCTTTGTTCCCTGGAGACGTGGCGAGTGCAGCTCAACGGACAAAGACTCCTCTGTACCAGCCTGAAGATTAAACTAAAAGTACAAAACTTACACAAACCTCTGATTTATTAGTGAAAGTCCATTATGCAACAAATCATTACATCACTGACTGCAGTACCCACCACCGTCCACAAGTGGACCACCACTTAAAAGCTCTTTATGTAACAAGTTCTAAATGGAGATGTTTCACATTCAAGACTACACCAACACTGCAAATATACTGCGGCCTTCTGTAAAATGTATTACTTATAACAGAGAATGTAAACAGGAGAAGTTCTCTGTCATTTATATTTACAGGGAGACAAGACTGAATCTGATTTCTCATTGGTACAGAGACTAGTAACATGCTTCCCAGCAAACCGTAAACTGGGACCGATGGACAAATGGGAAAAAAACAATATGAAAGCATACCCGGTCAAATCCACTGTAGTCATCCTGAACAACAATCTTTATCCCCCTCATGTTGATCTCCAGAACGCAGCTGGAAGGAGGGTTAAACTGCACCGTCATTCTTCGGTTGGTAGCGATCTGAAAGGAGAGCACGGCACAAGACAGGTTTATGAAAAAGTTTCTTCATAGTCCGTGGGATTTGGCTAACAGGTGAGGGCAATGTTTCTCAGCAAAGGTTGGCAAATTCATTTTGGATGTATTTTAAAGTGAAAAAACAGAAGGCTGCCAAAAAAAATCAACGCTTACACTGTGACATAAAGAGCTCAGAGTGTGACAGGCATTGTGAAGTACGGAAGACCATTGACTGCACACAAACTGCACATCTAAAGCACTGTGAAAACCCTGTCGTCCAGAGTATTAGCCGTGGAGATAAAGCCCGCTATATCCCTCGAAACGCCTGGTCCCTGTGCCAGTGGACATACCTTTTGCATAGCTGCGCAGAGAACGTCATTCCCTTTGTGATACGGCACTTGTACGGAGCCAAGGAACTTCACCCGGAATTTGTCCACCCAATCGCTGCTCTTCTCTGAACGGAGGAGAGGAAAACAAAAGTATGTGAATGAGTCCCAAAGAGCGAAAATGGGTCTATAATGAAATACAGCTCATCACAAAATAAAACCCAGAAGGGATGCTGTCATACATTTTCAGTTGATGATGAGTAACTATACAGTACTCCCTGTTGTTGTCATATATATATATATATATATATATATATTGTGGCAGGGCATGGGGAATGAACTGTGCTGAGGTCATTCAGGAGGTATCAGTGACCGTTTTCGCCGATTCACCCTCCGTGCTTTTCCCTACTGGTACTTTGCCTTGAGTGTGTGTTTGTGTGGGTGCTTGCTGCAGGACAGGTGAGTGTAATTTCACTGGCTGGACAGGTGCGTGATGTGGCGTTTTCACCGTGTGGATAGAGCTGGATGAGGAAACCATGCGCTCCTAAAGTATCTCCCCTCGTGCATCGCTCCTCTCACGCTTTCACAATGTGTAGAGCACAATGCGTAGAGTCCTACTTACATCATACATGTGATTGAGAATGAGGTGACCAAGAAAAACAGTTTCCCGAGAGAGAGACAAACCCCGACCAGAGGCTTTTGTGGCTTACCTTTAAAGTGCTCAGGCTCCTTGGTGACTTCGATGGCGTAGTAGGCGGGGAAGACACCCTTCTCCCCTGTCCTCATGTTGTAGGCCTCGTACCAGTAGTCATCAGCCTGGACTTCCACCAGGAGAGGGTCGTCCACCTCCAGATCCAACTCATCATTGTGTCGCGGAACGAACCTGCCAGGAAGCACACAGGCCATCGGTCAGAGGACTTATTTACACAGCTTTACCAGCGCACTTTACAGCATTTGCTGACATCACACTCTGCTCTGGGCCCTACAAACTTTCTGAGAGCAACATTTTCTCCTTGTTTGCTTCCATTTCATATGTGCATCTTCTGATTTTCAGATTCATCCGTGAGTGCCAACAAAAATAAGACAAAGAAAATGGCTCAGCTGTGCTTTTGTCACAATAAAGGAACATTTCCCGTCGTTAACTCATTAGTGCTCTCTGAATGTCAATGCGCTTGGAAGATACCTCCAAGCAGATGTAACCAGCTTATGATCTTAGGAGGACACACTCAACTAATCTTCTTTCACAGCAGTGTAGTGCTGTAAGCTGTGTACACGTCATTCAATTAGACAGCAGTAATCCAGCGTCAATGGCAGCAGCCAGAGAACACCCTAATATCTGAATGTTTTCAATAAACACAACTGTACCACTTCTGCAGCGCCAACATAACTTTGTTTGTTGTGTAAAAAAGCTTTTCTCAGATGAATTCAAACCTTTACATGCTTATAAAACACACAGGACCACCTCCCAGAGCCTCCCGTTCCTGCACCTGTGTAGAGTACGAGGTGGACTCATCGCTGTGCAGTTTGGGATCTGCAATGCTCCGATGATGAGTCTGTGGTTCAATTACTGTGTCACTGAATCACAAAGCCTTGAAACATAGACCTTTAATAACTTAAATATGGGCCGCACAGACCTCCCGGCACATCTCAAATCAAACACTCCTGCAGGGAAAGCAGCCGGAGCAATGCTAGCACAGCATATTTCGCCCCTTCTCCAACGGGCTGTGAGCGCTCCACACAAGGACAGCCCTTTGTTCTGCTTACCTGAAAACTGCTCGGTGGCTCTGCTCCCTCTCCTCTCCGTTTATTACGCAAGAAAACAACCCAAAGGACTCGGCACCTGGAAAAGCCCAAGAAGAACCTGAATAAGGTTCTCAGAGGACATTAACAGCAGATCTCCTCTCTCCCCGGCACAGAACCATGCAATCAGTTCTTACTTTCTATATTCAAGCGTATATATATATTCTTACTTAAATGTACTAATATGTATCAAAAACATTGTGTATAAGAACAAAACCCAAATTCCAGAACTTCTTTCAATGGGTGAATTATGCAGATTATTCAAATCAGGGCTGCTGTTAATTCAAAGAGCCCGATACAGCTTAATAAGAACATAAGAAAGTTTACAATCGAGAGGAGGCCATTCAACCCATCGTGCTCGTTTGGTGTCCATTAATAACTAAGTGATCCAAGGATCCTATCCAGTCTATTTTAAAATGTTCCCAAATTTTCAGCATCTACCACATCGCTGGGAAGTTTGTTCAGATTGTGACGCCTCTCTGTGTAAAGTGTCTCCTCTTCTGAGTAATAATGCGCTTGAATAATTCCTATGTTCTAGTACATTTATATCTTTGTATACAGGGGGAGATACAGGGGAAAAGCTGTATTTATATATTTATATATCATCACCATTTATATATATATTAAATGCACCTGAGAAGATTATGTCAATTTGAGCTCTGATCTGACGTGGGACTGTTCGCCTTTAAAGTATGCTTTAAATACAGTACTCCATCGTCTTGCATTAGTACTGCATATTTCAACTGCAGTGATGATGCATCATCTGCGAAGCCTCACTTGAAATTACCTCGATTGCTCCAGACCCACATGGAAGTGACTTAAATAAGCCAGCGGACGTGTTGTGCACAAGGGCTCGTCTCCCAGCACCCTCTCAAGAGGGTCGTAATGAGGAGCACGTGAGGTCTTTCAGCCACTGAGCACCACGCTCGGCTGGACGTGTATCTTCAAAAGGACCCCCCTGGGGTTTCCCAAGGTGACGCATCGACACAGATCTAACGACACGGTAAAGCATGGAGAATTGGGCTCCCGATTGAAGCCATAGAAGGATGTAGGCACAAACTGTTCTGTCCGAAAAAATAATAATAATGAACAACGTAAAATAAATCCTCAATACATAACTTCTGTGAATCTTTTAATATCCTCTCTTTGGCCTCTCTCCCTCCCTTCATTCGGTTCCTGTTCTATCTGCAGACATCTGCAAATCTTTTTTTTTTCTTGTGCAGTTTTATTTCTTGATTTCATTAAAGGAATTTGGTGGCAGATGTCATAATTCCCTGCCAGCAGACAGCCCCCGGATCCATCCGTCAGCGGGCCGGGCGGGGGCCTGTGTGTGCCAGCCCTGCTGACAGCTGGCTGATCGAGCGCCGCTGACTGGCACCTGTTCACATAAAGAGCTGCCTGGTTTCTGGACAGGTTTCACAGTTGGGCCTCGCTTGTGGCTTTGAAGACCCCGCTCGCCTTCAGGGTGAAAGCTACTCACGTAATTACTGGCACTCAAACTGTTTTATACAAACGCTGATGGCAACAACTGTGCTTAATACAGGGCCAATTAGGGATGCTTTAATTGTGGATACCTATCTATCTATATGTCTGTCTGTCTATCTATCCATCTATCTATGAATCTGTCTGTCTCTCTGTCTGTCTGTCTTTAAATTTGGCATATATGGAGTACATTATACAGTATGAGGTTAAAGTGAGAAGGTATCGGATTAAAGAAACAAAACTGAATTGATGAAATTCTCCTTCTTAATATTATTCATAATTATTGATTCAAATTATTGTTTATTATTTATGTATTACTTAATTAGTTATCTGAAAACTAAAAGAGAACCCCCACCCCCAGGCAAATGTTCATGGGTCCTGGATGCCCCCTCCCAGTGTCACGGTTTAATTCTAAAACTGACATTAAAATGTTGAAGGAGGTTGGGAGAATATACCCACACTGAAATCACAGGCGGTACACTCGAGGTCCTGCCTTATGCCGGGAAATTCCCAGGGCTCTTGTCAGCGAGCAGTGGGCACGTTAACCTCGGCGCCAGAGACAAACCTGCCACAGATGCTCCACTGTTCTAGCCTAGCATGGGGTCACGACGCTTTACAAAAACACATTAAGCCCCGAAGATCTCCCACCTGCGACATCATCAACAACAACAACAATAAAACCCCACAATAAGAAGCAGCCATGCATTCAAGTTTTATAATCATGTTTAAAAACAGGATCAAGTGCTATGAACGCCTGCCAGCCCTGAATTGGATCAAGATCAGGATCGCAGTTCTACTGTATTACAAGCAAAGGCAGCTGCAGATGCTTTTTTATGTGTTTTGAGTCTACAGTGGCAAATACATTCAATTTGTCTGTAAAGGTTGAAGTGTAGAATTCACGTGCAGACAATTAGATTTTTACAATGTCTATCGAAGGGATGGATTAAACGCAAAATTGAAAAGCGACTTTAATAAAATATTACGGTGAAAGTCAAGGTTAAGTTTTAATAACTATAGGGCTCCCGAAAATGAGTTTATATTATGACTGATAAACAATATCTATGGGTTATAATCCCCAAAGCGAGTCAAAGGACAGATTTCAAGGTTAGATATTGTCATGGAGGTGGCTAGGATTTCATGTAATCCAAAGATGCCGTTTCCACTCCTCGGAGCACTGTCTGAACTGTCTCCATCACTGTGGATTTCTGTTCAAACCAATTAGCTTGAGCCTGAGCCAAACAGACAAATCTGAGGAATCTGGACATGTAGAGCAGGCCATCCACTGCTCCTAGGTCTATCTGCCTAATCAAAATGGAGTATCAAGGTCTTCAAATAAAACACATTCCAGTTACATAATTGAGTATATTACACTTCATGACTGCAGATTGTGGCAGCTCTCCTGTTTATTGTCAGCCTCGTCCACAAACACCAGGACAGTCATGTGGGCGGGGCTGCTGTGCTTGTCATCATGTCATCACGTCAAATTCATGTCAACACATTTCATCTCTCTAACACCCTGCTTTGTAACACAGAGCTTTGTCGTATTAAAGGAGCCCCAGCTACACGTCACCCCCGTGCTGAGGCTGCTCATGGTATTAACGCAAGTTATGAAGGTTGTGCTCTGACACTTACTGGAAGACCGCGACCGGCCATTCATGAAGACATTCAGGAACTTCCTGGAAAAGGGCATGTCGGCCTCGGGCGTGGAGTCCTCCGACAGGCACGCGGCATCGCGCTTCAGCAGGTCCTCCTCGTACTCCTCGCCGATGGCCGACTCGTAGGGCGAGGACACGCAGTTGTCATAGACGGTGGCAGAGTCGCTGTCGTCGCTGTAGCCCGAGTAGCACTGCTTCAGGCTGACGAGCTCCAGCTGCATGTTCTCATCCACCACCAGCGTGTACTTGACCGAGTCGTAGGACAGGCCGCTGGCCTCGGAGCTGATAGAAGTCCGCGGGACACCCGATCGCCCCTGAAAAGCCTCGTCACTCCGATCAGCCGCCTGGCTGGCGTTCATTTTGCGGTCTAAGGCCGAGGCGGTGCTAGCGGTGGTGTACACCTCATCCTCCTCGCTAATGGAAGGGTTTGTCCGGTTTGGGAGGGACTGGTAATGCGTGGTGTCTACGTCCGAGCTGACGGACATGCGGTTGTCGCTGGACTGGGACAGGAAGGGCTTGTCGTGCTCCAGGGAGTCAGAGTTTTTCTGCACGGGCGTCAGGTAGATCTCCTCGGTGGCTTCCAGCCGCACATCGGTGTGGTAGCGGATGCGGTCTCTGTGCCCTTCGGACGCCCCCTTACTGTGTTGCTGCTGCTGCTGTTGTTGCTGCTGCTGCTGCTGCTGTTGCTGGGGGTGTGCTTGCTGTTGCTGACCTGCTGTGGACGTGGGCTTGTCCTGTAGTTTGGATCGCGTCCCCCCGCTGCTCTGGGTCGAGGAGCTGCGCCGGCACGGGGCGTCCGTCGAGGTGCCTTTGTCTTTGGTCTGGGTTGTGCTGTGCTGGACTTTATCCTCGTCGCTTAGGCAGATATGGTCGTGCGTTGGTGTCAGTTCCCCTGTCACAAACACATACGGATCAATATTTACTCAATACTGTCGAACGAAACAAATATGTCAGCCTTCACACATTTCCGTGTGTTTTTTTTTTTTAAAGAAACACATGGAAATGTGTGAAGGCTGTCACATTTGTTTCATTCCACAGTATTGTGCGTGGCATGTGTGTTTTCAGAAAAGCAAATGATCTGGTTGAAAACAATCAATAGTGGTGAAACACACACTACCTGGCCCCTAATCTTTAAACCCTTCACCTTCATCAAGGCCTGTTCAAATCTTCGCAGTTCAGAATCCAAAAGTATGGTAAACAGGTTACTTTTTACCAGTCTGGATCTATTAACCTCATTTTAAAAAACACATAAAAACCCAAATCACCTTTACCACCATTTTGGAATGGGTTATCAATCCGCACATTGGAAATACAACAACACATGACAGCAACCTACTGGAAAAATCATCTTTTAAAGCTGTCATGTGGGATGTTCTTTGATCTTCAACTTCACGGTATTTAAACAAATTATGTATTTATTACAAAGGAGCCTTGTTCTAAAATAAGATCTAAACAAGAGCCCCCGCCCGATTTCAGACGTCTCACTATTTGCGTGTCAACTAAAAACAAAATGAAATACTGCAAATATGTCTAAATCTTACCAAAGGTGGAGATGGAAAGAACATTACAATTCATTAACCATCACACCGAATCCACATTTCATCCCTGAGCTGGCTCAAGATGGCCGCCTTACATGGCTGTCACTTAGTCACTGCTGCACAACTGCAGAGCACAAACTAATGGAATTGAAAGATGGCATTTTCTTGACCTCTACAAAAGAGATGATGGCTTTTATTTATTATTTTCTATGACAGTAGCTGTAAAATCAGTGGGTTCTGCGCTAGGTCCCTTCTATACTCAAAATTCACCTAGGGCAACTGTGTTTTTACATTCAGTGTGAAAAGCTGGGTCCCCTTTAATGCTGACACTTCTCCCTGCGATCCTCCGGGACAAAAAGCTTCCCAACGTAGCATTCATTAAGTTTTCTGTTTTAAACCAGGATACTTTCACAACTCACCTGTCTTTAAGGGGGAAGATGACCGAGAGACTTTCTCCTGCCAGCTGTACTTCTTACCAAACGAGTTGTTGTTTAGCGTGTCCTGTGATTCAATTAAATGAGAAGGAAAAAAAGAAAAACACACAACAAAGCCTTTATTCTGCTGAACAACCACGAATCTTTGTTCCCAGCTGCAGCGTTCATTTAAAGGGAACACGGCTCCCTTTTACTGCCAAATACGGAGTCTGAGGCAGATTCTGCATTTCATTTCACCCCTAGAGTTTGTTTTCACTGTTTGGAAAGTTTGAGAGCCGTTCATGATCGGGGAAACTGCTTCTATTCCTTTTCGACACCCTCTCATCCAATCCCCAGGCCTCTTACTGATTCTTACCTACAAAAGAGCCTTACAGCCAGTTAAAGGGTCCTTGTATTAGATAGAATATTCATTTTGTTTCTCGAGGAACAAGATTTGAGTTGGTTTAATGAAAAAAGAAAAGCAGTTTTATGTTCCTCTCTCTTCTTGTGCAACAGACTATGTGATGAAAAAGTGATCCAACACTGATTTGAATAGTCTGTTTTCTTATAGGATCTCCAGGTTATTTAACCAGAACAGAGAAGCCGTGGAGAAGCGGCCTCCCCCTAGTTTGTGATGCATAGTGGATGCATCACTGTGACAACCTACAAAGAAAACCAGGCCGGCTATTTAAATTGTGGCCCAATGGCAACACTGATGTAATTACTGTTCCAATGGTGTGATACCAATACATCACTAAGAAACCTGAGCCAATATAATTCACAGTAAGTAAAATGGCTAGGGCCAGCTTATTACAATATATCTCTAAATAAATTAACACTAGTTGCAACAGCAGTTCACTTGTGATAAAAAACCTGTAAATGTCACATGCTGTTATTGCTGGTAAATGCAGGAAGAGAGAGGCTCCTGGCTCAGGGTGCCTGTGACATCATTTCCCTTTTGAATAAAAAACTATATTCTAATCTAATCGTTGATTCACTTAGATGATCCAATGTGGTCTGTAGTCAGGGCAACTGCTGTACTACTGTACGAGTGATGTTGCTGGGAAAGGGTGCAAAACAGTTGGGGCACAGAGAATGAAAATGATCAGGGGGAGGGAAGTGACTCATTTCTGGATCTACCTTGAGTCACAAGAGTAATGGAGTAACAACACTACCGGAAAAACTGATTATTTTTATCCCGGTTTAATTATTGTCTATTATGTTATTATGTTTGCTTTATTATGCTTGGTGTGCGTATTGTATACAATATGCAACATCTTTTTCACTGAACAAAAGGCATTTGCTATCTGAGATTTTCCCCATCAGTAGCTAGGCTTTTGTAAACATCCACCCAGTTCTGATTTAGTAATAGGCCTCTATATAAACCTGAGATCAAGAAAACATTAAAAAGCAATGACAAAACTTTCTACTAAACATGCAACAGTAACTATAATTAAACTCCCATTGTACAGAAGGCCTGCTGTCGTCTTCATATGTCATCCTCGATGCTGAAAATGCAGTTATTCAAATAAATATCAAAACACAAATCAGCTCCTCAAATTATCTGAGAGAACGGTACCGGGTGAGACCAAACTCAGTTAAGCAGAGCTACAGATAATGGAGAACAGAGGACAGAACCCAAGCTGACACTCAGAGACGTTAAAAACGAGTGAAACCTCCACGCTCTGTCTGACGCTGTTAGCGTGACACACAGCAGAGGAGACAGGCGAGGATTCAGCGGCAACAATTTTGATAGAATGTGGGAGGCTCGGGACTGATGTTTTGCGTGATCAAACAAACAAAAGGAAGGAAAATCTCCTGGTATTATTAAAAAGATCCAATACACACCAGTGAGCCAAAGCTAAATAGCCCACTGCACAGGAGTGCAGGATCATTTTTGTACTACTTAATTTCTTTATAGACGGAGCCAAGTCAAGCTTGTTCCTCAGTAGTGCTTTGATCTAAAGAGACGTCCACAGAGAATGCCATGAAGACCAACTTTTGTCCAGAACTCATGGACAGAATGAAGCAGTAATATTTCAATTTAACCCTGTGCAACCGTATATCATGGCATATAATGTCATTTTTAATGGTTTGTGTTTTTTTTAACTACTTTTTTAATTACTTCAGTCTATATGATCTCCTTCAAAACGAATGACTTCCATCACATAAACTTTGTGAGGTGAACATAACACAGGCTGTGGACTCAATGGAGTCACTGACAGGGTACATGAACAGATTTGACAGGGCTGAGATTAGGGATTAGGCGGGAGATCCCAAAATAAGATCAGCCGTGAAGGTTGTTTATCTTTCCTCGATGAACAACAACAAACTTGCTGACCTGGATATTATGATTTCACACAGCACCAGTTATTACAACTAATCCCATGGTCATTCCTATGGTCTCTCCTCTAATAACCATGCTAATCCAAGCGTGAGAAGTTACATCACAGCTATTGCCTCATTGGAGTGGTGACTGAGCCCCTTCGGAAGTCTGCTCCTGCTAAAATGTTCACACTTGGCTTTTAGGCTGTAGGGGAGGTCAGTTAAATCTCAATTAGGAAGAAATATGTCTGTTAATTGTTATAAATCGTTATAAAAGGCCCTCCTTCACGGCTCTTAATAAATGTTATTTCACAGTCTTAACTATCAGTTTGCATGGCAATTGCCTTAATCATTGTAAACAATAATAACAAATATGCAAACAACAATAAAAAGGACAAAAAAATCATATGTGTTGCTTAACATTATAAACTACGAGTCTGTTTGTTGTACAGGATAGAAACACCAGACTACTCAATAATCATAATTATTGTGAACATTTATAGCCAGCACTTTCTTAGCACACAGCACCACCTTGTAATTGGTTGCTGTAACTGCACAATCATTGTGTTAAAACCGGCCATCATTTATTAGGGAGTGCTTAATGCATATTGACTGCATTTTAATGACTGTAGAACATATATCAACTACAATCAACACCTGTTTAAAAATATAATCTGCCTGAGCAAAGTGTTGTTATTTATTTCCAAACCTTTCGACTTTCATATGCAGGATTTGATATCAGAAAGGGAATATTTAACAGTCTGGCAGTGCTCGAGGAAGTCAGTTTGTAGTGTCTGTTTTTTTATTATCCTCATGCTTTATCTGATATCCGTCCATTCTGTTAAAACCTGTCTTCGTGGCACATCTCCATGGCGAACCTCCCCCGATTCAGATGAAAGGCACTGGAAAAGCGGATTGTATCAAAGTGGTGACATAACGGGCTGTAAAGAAATTTGCTTCCAAATTTAGTTCTGCACGAATTCAGGGAGTATTTGCAGCCCGGCTGTGCTCGTGGGCCGGGTAAAGGAGAGCTCTGTCTGAGCTGTGCGGCTGCCTCCTCCTCAGCCAGCGATGCAAGCCTGACCTTTAAACAATATCTGCTGAAGCCATATTAGACTAACAAATAACTGAGGGGGAAACATAATCTATAGTGCGAAAGCAGTTCAATCATTTACAATAACAACAGGGACATAAAGGAGATTTTATTCAATGCTGATAATTATCCACTAGTAATATTTGAGCCGGATTCAAAAAACATTCTGATAAGAATATTCACGCGACTGTCACATACCCAAGAACAAAAAAAGGATTAGACACACCAGAACCCTTTGGAAACAACACAAAGACAGGGATATATGTGATCTGAATAGAAGGCACTGTCACATTGCCCAGCCCACTTATACACAAGATGACAGCATTAATCCACCCTTACTGAAATATTCCAGCCTCCTGAAAAAGCCAAGCCAGCCGCCAGACGGTGACAAAAGACGCCTGCTTACCTGAGTCCGAGGCACCTGTGGGAAGAGGTTAAGGGTGGTGGGTCTCTTGGGCCTGTACGTGTCCATGGTCACGGGAGCGGGCTCTTTCACGGGGGGCTCTGTGACGGGCAGTTCTGCTTCCTCGTCCTGTATCTCATCCACAGCATCAATCAAATCCAAATGAAGCATCTCTGCCTGCAGCCTGCTGGCCTCACTCCCATCCACCTTGCCCGCCGCGCTATTGGCCCCCCTGGTCACATGGCCCTGGGAAGACGGCACAAGATTGGGCGGCTCGGATCAGTCAGGGAGCTGGCTGCCTCGACAGGGGAGGCAGGGAAGCCAATTAAAGCACGTCATGACATCAGACTGTAACCCTTTCTGTGCTCACCAGGGCTCACAGCACCTTGGAATATCTGGATTGACTCTGGGTACTGCTTAAAATATTTTGTAACCCACTGTAATCAGAGAAAAGGCTGCAGAGATATAATCTACTATGTGCCAGGGCCTTTCCTTAGTGTTTGTTTTTCTTTCTAGAAAACAATATAGATTTGTCTGTGGAAAACTTAAAATGTCTGCTTTTCAGTGCTATTTTGCTGTCTTTTTAATAAATGGTACAGGATTGCTTCACAGTAGTAAGCACAGTAGAATTAGAGGCAGAAAAAAGGCTGGAGAAATCTCACACCTTTATTTTTACAGCAGCACTGTGTGTGACTCAGCCCCGGTGCGGCTCACTTGTAAACTGCAGGGCCTTGACAGAAAATGCAAACGATGAATCATGATTGGAATCGATGATTGAGGGGGCAGCCCTGTTTATGGCGTTTGGGAAAGTGTGGAGGAGATCCAGGCAATACGGCTCGTAGCAATTCATCATGATTATTGACATCATTATTGTTTTTATTATTAATATTGTTTTGTGTTTAGAATCTGCCATTGCTCCCCCGACCCCAGGGATCGCCCTGCACTGAAACTCAGGTATAAGGTATGTCCACACACCCTCCCTCCCTCCCCAGCCCGGTCTGGCAGCACAATCATACGTCAGAGCAGCACTGAGGGAGTAGCCGGTCAGAAACCCCCTCCCAGCTCCTGTAAGATTTCACCCTGGCTTTTCATGAAAGACATGAAGTAATATTTAAATAGTAATATTTAAAAAGGAAGTTTTTATTTTATTTTACAAAATATACCAACCATATTTATTCTTATTTTAAACACACACACACACAAGCACAAAATCAATATATGATAATAGTGCATGACTATTTTCCCAAATAACTAATTCCCTTCCTTGAAATTAAAGGAATACATGTTCAGGTAATGTTCAAGATTATTATATTATTATTATTCAATTAAGGGTTCAATGAAGTAATCCAGAGCTCGGTTGGAACAAAAACCAGCAGGGTCTGTGTTCCGCCAGGACCAGGATTGAGAACCACTGCTACAGAGTATTACACTTTACCAGGAAAACAAATTGAGAATAGTGAGGTATTTTCCACACATGCTGCAACTGGAAAGACATTGAACTGCCCTCTTAATTTTAAAATCACGTCATTATTTCAGGAGGGGGGAGGGTTATAGTTCAGAGATGTGTACACCAAAATCAGAAGTATACCAGACAACCAAAAATAGGCATCTCACTATTCTGCTCTCGGAGGAACGGCAAACGAAAAGAAGGCCAATGTGATCTTGAAATGAACAACGCTCTGCCTCTCTTTTAACTGTACGAAACGTTCCCTCCAAGTCTGATCTTAGAATAGAGTATCAGGGTTCATTTTTTGGAAATCACGAGATGCTTTCTCCACATTAGAAATGCTGCGGAAATCTTCAGTGACAGATTAACTCTTTCTACTTGACAGAAAATCTTTAAAGCACTAATACATAGAATTTCTTTCAATCTGGCAATACGCAGCTTAGGATCTTATATTTAATGTCCAATCAAAACCACCAGTCCTCGGTATGCTTCTCCCTGTGTAACGTAAAGCCCACGTTGGAAAGCTGAACCGCTCTCATACATTGCCAGGAATCCATTTCAGGTCCTGACGAGAAAAGCAAAATCAATAGCCCATCCCTGAGGAAAAGGACTGTTACCTTTCTACAGCTTGTCTCTTTTCTTTGTAATGTTTTTAATTATGCTCGTTCTCTTTAAGAGCGACCGCCTTGTTGCTAGGCAACCAGCCAGAGACAAGGTTCTGAGACATCCCCGCAGGATCGGATGCTCATTCTCTCTATCCGTGTCCCTCAAAATGCCCCTGGCCAGCGGGTCTGAGTCTGACTGCCTGACGGGAAGTGCACCGAGCGCTGCCTGGCACCCGTGCAAAATGTGTGTGTGTGTGCATTGACAATATAGACAATATGTACACAATTTCCAGTCTAAGAAAGATTTTTGGCCCGAAGGTGTGAAATATAACACATTCACAATGTATTTAAACACTCAGTAATACATAACATAATAAAAAGAATAATTATATAATGATTATCAATAGCAGAAGCCCTAACATAACCCAACTGTTTGGCAGCCTGGAGGCCGGCTGGGACCTGATGTCAGCAGGTGCAGTGTTTCTTCCCCGTCCCTGCGGTCTGTCCTCTGCTCATTTCCCTGCTGTTGTTTGGTTTTTCTAAACTATTTGATACTGTTTCTCAGTTTTACACCTTCCTCTTGCTTGGGTATTCTGGACCTTTAATTCGCAGGGTTACACAATTACTTGTTTTTATGTACTAAATCCAAATTGGACTCTAGGTTCAGTATTAAAAGCTTACTTTAGGGAACCACTTATCTGCTAGTGAGGTGGTTTCCCCTGTCTTATGTTACCACTGTCACTGTAAAGAGATTGGCAGTTCATTAATTGAATATTGAATATAAGCACTGTGTTTCTAGTTAGAGAGTTGTAGTATAGCTTTTAGTTTGTCAAGGATGCAGTCAAATCCTACAGGACCAAGTGCCAAACTCTAGGAAGTAAAACCTTGACTATTTCCGTACTCAAGTGGGAACAGATATAAATGACTGAATATGAAATTCATTCCATCTAGAACTGCATTATTTAGGTACAAGAACAACCGGTACATCCATCAACCTTATAGAACTGTACTATGAGATTAAAAAATACACAACAGTCATATTTTCCGTCTCCTTTAGCAACAGACGACCTCATTAAAACAAAAGCATCAATAACAAATTGATCATCCACAGCCAGGCCTACCCTGTCCATCTCTCAGTGCCTAAAATCCATTAACCGCATCCATTCATCACAGGAATCGGTCAGTTCATGAACTCCCATTAGTGTAGAACGACACCACCTGTCCAGCCCTGTAAACCCAAGGCCTGCACTGCACAGCACCACAGCTGGGGCGAGAGGGAAAGGCTGCAGCATCGTGTGTGCACATTACCTCATCCAGCGAGAGATGACCTCATCCCTGATATCACTGTCTCCGGGGAGTGTGAGGAGGCTGACCTCATCAATTATGGAGGGACGCACAGGGGGCAATTCCGGCGGTGCCGAGACAGGGCATCTGCCTTTGTAAGGGAAGACGTGCGCCTATGGCATCGACTGAAGGGGTTCATTCTGGGTTTGAGGTTCACACGCCTTACTGTAATAAGAGCTGACAGCGGGGGCATATCACGTCGGGTGAATCAGGTTTGGACAGGGAGCGGGAAGCAGCTCCCCATTTTTGTTAACCACTCTATTATTCTACAGAAAAACAAATCCACCACTTCAGAGAGAAATGTGGTCAATTACAAACACATGAACACTCGCTGCGTTGATTTGTAAAATGCCCGCTGCTCAGTGGCAGTTGGTCTATCTCATTTAAACTGATTATGTGCAGAATTAAACCACTTTTGTTTCTAAACGATCACACTCCTTCAAACATAAAGCAGGCAACATATTCAGAATAGCTGGGCAAAACCATTTCAGCTAATAAGAGTGCTTTTATTTTTGTCTGTGGGCACAAACCAATCTGGCTATTCTTTTTTAAAAACAAGACGGGGCTAAAGACTTATTTTCTTCATGAATGAACAAATACGCAGACAGATAATCAGAAATTCCGATGGGAATTGCAATGTACTATTAAACCTACACTTCCAAATGTTTGCAACGGATATCCATTCATTATCTGTGTTCTTGCTAGTTAAAGAAAGATACACCAGAACATTACAATTAATTCACAAACGGCTGGCACTATATAGTCATCTCTGAAAACATTAGAACTGCCATCTTAGCAATTAGGTAAATGCATCATGCTTTGCTGGAATCTCCATATTTCACACAGACCCTGTCAATAATGCCCAAGAATGTCATCTCGGGTCTCTGGCTGTTAATAATGTGGATTCTCGTAGGTCTGAAAGAAGAAAAATAAAGAATATTCCTGACCAATAGGTTTGAAAGCTAATCAGTAATACAGGCAGGAGCTGAGGTTGTGCAGGTACTGTACGGGTTGCCATATCAGTTGGTATTAAGGATGATAGTGAAGCTGCTCTCCACTGAGGAAGGTCAAACATACCTAGCAACAGAATAAACTTAATTTATTTTATAGCAGGAGATGATCATAAAAAGCTCTTGAAAATAATCTGACGGACCACATAGCATATCTACATGTTAAGAGGTCATTAAGTCAATCAAATAAGAGAAAGACTTAAAAAAATGAAGGAGGAAGATGGTGGTGGATCCCACAGTTTAAAACACAAGGACTGTTTTAGTTGTGTAAAAAATAAAGAAAATTAAAAAAAGGAGGAACCCCTATTTTGACATGCAAGTATGTAAGTGAAAAATGTGAGACAAAAGATTTTATAGGTGAGAGTTTGTCCCATCCTAGCCATACGACGAGTTAATAAGCAGTTTCTCTGAATGGGTCTTTCTCAAGAGCAAAACATAACATCTCAGGTTGGGATTCAAGCTCTGTGCCTTCATAAATGGTTTAGTAAATACACTACGTTATATATTTACATTTACATCTGACCCAATATTAAACTTGATGAACACATAGCAGAGTTCATATACAAAACATATTGCTGAAACCAACTTTGTTTTACCTTTTACACACATCCTTACATTACTTAAAAGGCAAATTAATATTTATTGTGGAAAGTACCAGAGGGTAATGTGATCTTCAAAAAAGTGATATAGACTTGTTAGGATGTTTACAATAGATATAAAAATTGCAGGTACAAAAATACGGGAAGTATAATATACTTGTGTCTGAAAACATGCGACTATCCACCTGTATGTGTATGTCTTTATCATTAGCTCCCCAGATACTAAGACAACTGTGATAATATAATAATAACACTACCGGTCAAACGTTTTAGAACAGTCCCATTTTTCAATTTTTTATTGTAATTTAAGCCCAGGTTTTAAGTACAGTTTCCTACCCCATCAAAAGGCACTTGGAAACTGGAGGAAACTCTGACAGGAAGAGGTCTGGCAGACCCAAAGCCACAACAGAATCAGAAGACAAGTTTCTGTGAGTCAACAGCTTGCGTGATAGGCGGCTCACAGGACAACAGCTTCAAGCACAGCTGAACACTGGTCGAAGTATAAGTCTCAGTTTCAACTGTGAAGAGAAGGCAAAATAAGAGGCTTGCCTGGGCCATGAAGCACCGCCTGTGGACTACTGAAGACTGGAAGAAGGTCTTATTGACCGATGGATCCAAATTTGAAATTTTCGGTTCATCGGTTTTTGTGCGCCATCAAGTAGGCAAAAGGATGGTTCCTCAGTGTGTGACACCAACTGTCAAACATGGAGGAGGTGATGGCCTGGGACTCTTTTGCTGGATCCAGAGTCAGCGACTTGCACAGAGTGAGTGGCACCCTGAACCAAACCAGCTACCACGGCATTTTGCAGCGCCATGCAATACCCTCTGGTATACGCCTAGTTGGCCAGGGGATCATCCTACAGCAAGATAATGACCCAAAACATGGGATGAACTGGACAGAAGGGCGAAAGAAAAAGCAACCTACACGTGCAACACATTTGTGGGAACTTCAGCAACAGTGTTGGGAAGAACTTGCTGAACAAAATTTGATTTCCATTGTAGAAAGAATACATTGAGACATTAAACTGCGTAAATCTATATAAAAACTGGAAAAATTTTGATGTTCTAAAACTTTTGACCAGTAGTGTATATTTTAAAGCATTCTCCCTTCCTCTAGATTCCTGTTACAGGTGTGATCATATTTTAAACCCTTTACCATTTATTTTACAAACAAACAAATACATGAATTGTTCCTAAAGGAATGCATAGCGCTCTTGTAGCTGCCCATGTTTTTACAGTCCAGATTAGCTGGTACATTTTGGTGACTGTTTTTCACAGCTTTAATAACTATATTTTATGCTACATGTGCATTAATCTTCAGTGTAACTGGGCTGCACTGTGTACCTTGTCATTTCCTATATCCCCAATGCAGCAGAATGAATTATAATGGCTTCCACTGGGACTCTCGTAAGAGCACATGAATTGCAGGAACGAACTCGTGTTTCTTTAAGGTTACTGCTTCTGCAGGTAACACCTTGTCAATGTCTCAGCTCAAAGGCACGGCTTCGAGTGTGATGCTGATTTTCCACGCCAGTTGCTGCATGACTTGTGAAGGGGAAAAGATCCAACTACACTGCAAATCTCTGGTTTGCTTTCAATAAAACATAAGTATAATATGTACCTAGTGGCTTTCCATGAAATTGTGCTCACAGCAATGAAAGTTATGCAAAAATCTCTGCATTCCCTGAATTTAAATGAGATGCGTTAGTAATAGGGTCATATCTTGTGTCGCCTCTGTGCACTTGCTCTATCAAGGAAGAAAACTTGCTCAGAAATGTAAAAGTGCGGAAAATGGGTATTTAGCCCAACAAGTTATGCATCCCCGTTTTCGTCTCTATCCATCATTTTAAATCAGCAGACGTGTCTTCAGATAGGCTTGATCTGATTAATAAATAATGGTCGATTCACTGATTGAACAAAATGAAGGACATCTAGTTTGAGTGTAGTACATATAGAAAGCTCTGCTTTATTAGAGACGGCCACATGATTCTTCACATGGGGGAGTACTTGAGCACCGAAAGAAAAGGCCCATTGAGTTTAAATGGTGTGCTAAAAGGGATCTTATGTGTGAACTGTAAGTTTCATGTTTCTCCCGGGGGAGCATCTTGCGGTTCCATGAAGAGAGGGGGAATGTACACTTTGTGAGCTAAGTGAGAGTCACCCATCCAAACAAGCACACAAATACAAACCAGGGCCCCGATCATGTGTCTGTCACTCCGGGAGCCACACACTTAAAAGCCACCGAATTGTCCTCCCATAGAGGCGGCTCTATCAGCCACCCAGGCTTGAAACTGACGTCTTTGTCTTGGCTTTGTCTCAATTCTTATAAATGCAGCTGCTTTTATTCGCTGATGGGTAGAAATCCAAAAATCACAGATAATCGTCAGATCATAGATGTATATTTAAATAGTTCCGTCTGAAAGTGGAATCTTTTTTTCCCCCTAGCTTGGCGCGTGCAATTAGCATCAGTTGCTTGCCTGGTTTATACCAAAGATTACATGCAGTTCACCAGTGTTCCCATAACTAAAAATTTCATTTCCCATCACAGATAAATATAAGAATCCTGAAAAGTGCTTTCTTGTAAAATAATATTTAGTTTAGCTTCAAAAGTAGCCTGAATTAAAACAGGTCTTATAAAAAAAATCTCAAAAGTAATTGATTTTGCGTTGTGGGTAACCCTTCACCGGGGTAAACGTCTGTGTGAAGGTGCAAGTTTAAAAGTTGAGTAAGAAAATCCACTTCCATTGTACTTTTGACTGACGTGTGCCTGAGGTCTCCCCCCCAACCGGAGGCATCAGAAATCAAGTACTAAGGCCCTTACCTTGACATCCAGACTGTCATGACAGTACAGGTTCAGGCCGCATTCATCCGCAATCTCCGTTATCTCGGAGAGATCCTCGTCTTCAAACTCATCCAGACTGATGTCATGGGTCAGCCTGAAGGAAAGACAGCGACAGAACACACATTCATGTGATTTACAGCCAAGAGCTTACAAGGGATTTGATTTTCTCTTTACATCCCATTCGGCACTGTATCAGCCCAGCTAAAATCAGGTTTCCTTCAAAGACTGTCATTTATGATTAATTCCTATTTGATTTGACACTGGTAGTATTACATACTTCATAATTGTACTACAGATGTTGAAATTCAACTTGGATGCCAAGCAAAGGAATCGGCTGATATTTATTTACACTATAGGTGCAGGTAAAGTCTATGACTATGATGAAATCAAAAACGATCATATAGTTACTCCATTTTCTAAATGGGTTTGGGGCACATTGTTTGGTTTATAGGCAACTTTTGCTTCAATTTCATTCCTGATATTTAGGAAAACTGTCAGTGAAACTCTTGGTAAAGCAGGTATTCAGTGGCTGCACAGAAACACTGTAATGTATTTAAACTGAAAGAGGGGTTTGGGGACATACAAATGTAACTTTTTGTTATCGTCTTGTATGTCTGTTTGCATTGGCCGGTGGGTGGGGGGAGTCATTTCTATATCTTCTGAAAAATCATGATAAAAGCCTACAGCTAACTAATGTCATGTAGGCAATCGAGTGACAAAACTCCAGTGCTGGCGATTAAATTGTGATGTGCTGGGAGGAGAGGGAAGGAGCCCTCCTGCCCGGGAGGGCGAGCTGGAGTAACTGTTACTTAACCTCCTCTGACAGCAAGCGAGGGGATTGTGGCCGGCCTCCTGAGGATAACACGGGGCCCTCGGTTCCCTGGCTGAGCAACGTGCTCGAGACGTACAAGGTCTCCAGGGAGTCGGACTCTGGGCCTCTGATGGCGGGCATCGTGAACATAGATAGAAAATCAAATATTTTTAAAATTTGCTCTGTGTACTATTATCAGACGAGTGATGCTGGATAACTGGACCCAAGTGGGGCCACACGTTCCCATGATGCCAAGCTCAGTGCTGATCTGCACAACGACTATGTCATTGAAACTCCAAAAGGTACAGCAATGCCTCCTCAGCCGACAATTTATTTGCCCCCTTGTTGAAACTACTGTCATCCCCCAAACCTCTACTTATTCTCAGCACATCCCCTCCCCGTTGACGGTTCACCCCCCTGGTTTTCGACGGAGCTCCAGGAGTGCCCCTTTACTGGATTTTCACCCCCGCCTTCCAGAAACTCTTTGCACGGGCCTGCATTTACTAATTATTATTTTTCATTTTCATTTTATTAAAATGTCTTTGCGGGCTTAATTTATGCCGAAACCCTGCATTAAGATGATAGCCCCTAAAAGAAAACGAAATTTGAGTTTTGGCTGTGTGAAGTATTTAAGTATGAAGGGGGGAAAATAGTGGCCTACTTATTTAAAGAGATAATTGCTGTATTCAAAATAATGATTTAAATATTTACAGGGCAGTGTTTGCTGTTAAGACCAAGATTTGGGCAGTAATATCCAGAAGCAGACGTTCTAAAATGTCATGTACTCGTGTAACAAATTGAGACATCAATGAAGCCATTTTACACACACGAGAAAAATGTGTTTGAAGATCTTCCTTTTTAGATTAGTTCCTTCATTCTTGCTTTTTAGATTAGTTTCCCAAAAAGCAAACTTTTTCATTATACAAATGTACCAAATTGATCAGTTTAATCTGTACCATTTCCAGTGCAGATGTGAGGTAAAAACTGGTGTTACAATGATAAACTAAGGAAGCTGTTTTTGTACTAAATGAGAACCAAATATCTGACGTCTGAAGTAGCTGAGACCTTTGAGTGACTTTTATTTTGTCATGGATTTCTTTCATACATTTATATTTAGAACATAAGCAACATTTTCTGCTAATGGTTTACATTTATAGAAAGTGATGCTGAGTGACGACCCCGACCCTAATAAGGTCATTAAAACAAATTGATCGACTCAGGAAGAATTAACAGTTACAGGGCTGAGCTCGAAAGGAAATGCTACAGATAATAAAGCAACAGCGCTGGAAAACACACCTCTCCAGTGAGGGCTCTGAGGTCTCTCACACTCGACATTAACGAAGAGTGGTGTTGCACGGGCAAACACAAGATTCGTCAGGGGTAAAATATAGCCAAGTCCTGGCGGTACTGCATCTGCACAGAGTGACAGTGGCTTTGACACCACTTAAGTGAGTTACGAACACAATGGCTGCTTCACACATTGCAGCCGTTCGAGACGATTTCCCACACCACTGCGTCCTAGACGGGAAATGGCCGGTCGAAAAAATGGCAGCCCCTGAAGTTTAGAGTAAAACTAAATTAGACCGTCTCCATTTTCTTTAAAGTCTCCACACTGCCTGAGAAACAGGTGAAGACAACCCAGGAGGGAACAGTCTTCCTCGAACCTCAAGTAGGTGAACGTACAAGTACAATTATTACACAACAAAAGCTATTTCAACAAAGCAGGGTGGTACTTTCAGGATCTTTTTGTAAAATAATCATACAAATGTCCACCAGGCCACCCTGGAGAGAAAGCTAACTTAGGAGTTGACGTAATACTGAATACATGGCTAGATATGGTTAAAATAAAATGCACTGATTTGTTCTAACATCTCATAAGATATAAAAACGCTTTAAATAAATAAACATTGAATAACAAGCTGGGGTCAAACACACAAATAGGTCTAAAACACGTGACAGAAGTACAGTTTAGTCTCTGCTGAGTATCAGGTTTGCTTCAAAGAGAGAAAGAAGGTTGGAAAATAGGCCGCTTTATAAGATTAAGGCGCAGCACACACTAAGATTCAGAAATTGAGACCCTTAGAAATTAAGGGTATCAAATGAAGAGGACATTTGTACAGAGAAAGATATAAATAAAAGAGTTTTCCTCCCCTGAATGCAACATCCAAGTCAAGTTGTTTTCATGGGGGAAGGGAACTTGAATGTGCAACCAACATCTCCCTGCAGGACCATCAGATGGGACACAAGCGTAACGCAAATATAAATTTGAAGCGATGATTTTTTCGACAATAAGCAGTTACATAAAGATAATTGTTAAAATATATTTAACCATTGTTGCTTGCTGATGTCTCTTTCTTGATTGACTGCTGTCATTTATTTGCTGACTCAGGCACTGAATTATAACAAAAGGTAATTTCAGCTAGAGGGCCATCGCTTTTTTCCTCTTTCTGGGTCATACAAAATAATTATATTGGAAGCAAAAAATGCAGTGTTTCTTTTTTTTACTAAATAATAAAGATTAAACCATCATAATTAAAGATGATAACCTAGCAAGGAAACATAAGGATAGCATATATATAAATATATGTCTCAATTAAAAGTTTTAGAAAAAACGTCCATAGCAAATGTGGATATATTATCGAAAAAACTTTTTTCATACCAGATTGTAATCCAGCTCTGTCAACCCTGAATCAGTATCCTGTTATCCACACATTTGTGATCCCAATATTTTGCAGTGACCCCAATATTTTGACTGTTTCATCCCATTTCCATTCCTTTACCTTAACCTGTTTCCTATAGAAACTAATCCCTTTCAGATGCAGCACCTCAGATTCAAGGACGTTCCTCAGACACTGCTAAAGAGCAGAGGACAAGAGAATCGGCAGACAAGCAACACAAGGTCAAACCGAAAAGCTCGCAGCAAACCCCCCAATTACACGAGAAGCACAACGGCAAGATCTCACAATCAAGTAATTCAGCTCTTTCCTACCATTTCTCCCACTGGTCCTCCATCCAGCTTTCTTCCTCGTTAGACTCCATGGTGAAAGTGAGCAACATTTACCCGGCAGAGCAATAACCAGCAAGATCAATTTAAAAAGCAATTATAGATGCCCTTATTCTAAGTGCCTTCCGGATTTCCTCACACCAGCCCGTCTCTCACAGTGCCTGGGCTTCTGTGCTTCTCACTGCTGCACTTTGCCTCGTTTCTTTTTTTTGTATTTACATTTTCCAAAGGTCCATCAAAATATCATCGGCTGTTAGAAAGACAAAAAAAAAAAGAAAATTGCTTTCCTCTACAGAAAAATGACAAAATGCTCCGTCTGGGCTTTGACTGAAGATACTCTTCTAAAAAGCTCTGCTCATTTATTATTAATGGCTCCGATCAATAAAGCTCATGTTCCCACCTCCATTTTTGATCCTTGCAGAAAGGTAGATAGTGTTACTGTGATCAATGGGGCTGGTGCTTTCTAAAACCTGCCTCCTCATCTTAAAGGAGGCTGTAAAGGTCAACAGAAAACGTATTAACCCTACTCTAACTGGAAGCTGGTATACAATTGGTGCTGCCTCCTGTACCTCAGACTCACTTTTCCACATAGCGACACAAGGAGACATGTCCCACAAAAGCAAGACTGCAGTCTATTTATAGACCGAGCTGGAAAGTCAAACAATTTGCATCTGGTGATGGACTATGTGGTTCAATGAAGGAGATATTTAAAAGGTTTGATTTTGTCTGACCCCAGGGTATGGACACTGCATTTCTTTAAAGGGGCTGTCCAAGGCAGAAGACTCTGCAGAGGATACGATGGTTTCGGAGTAATAAAACCACTGCAAATAAGAGATTGAATTGAATTGCTGCAGAAATAGTAATCAGAGGTTTTTCAGACACCGGATCTATCCGACTGAGAGATCAGAGACCTGGGGTCCAGTCTGAAGTCCAGTCTAGGCTAGTATGTGTATTTCTTTGTTTTTGTCATTTAAAATATTTCAGCTTAATTTTTAGCAATGCAAAAAAATCTTTAGTTGATTGGAAAACAAACATCTGCTTATCAGAAAATGCACACAATTAGAAATCAATTCAATTTGTAAATCAAGGTCAAATTTAGTTCACAGCTGATGTGTAATTTATGGTTAAATGCTATTCCTGAGATAATCATTGGACAGAACTGTGCTGTACATACTTTAATTATTTCCTAGTATATTCATTATATGATCAATTTAGTAAATTGTATTACCAACATGACGTATTTCCACACAAAAAAAAAACAAGGGAAAACAATTGATCCTCATATTTAAAGTATATCTGCCTACATATATATGTTTAAACATAGTTGCTATAGTCTATTCGACTGCCTCACAATAAGGTGAACTCCCTGAGAATGGTAAAATGGTCTCATTAAGACCATTTCAGATGTTTTATTCTTAAATGTAAACATACACGTTTTGCTTTATTTTTAATTTTATCAGGTTTGTATGTTTTCAGTATGACATTTACATTTTGAGACACAGAACAGCTGTTAACCTGCAGTGTGCATGTTTGTACACAGGACATCCAGGACACCGTGTTAAAGAGCATCAGGAGACAGGAAACCAGAGAAGCATGATAACCCGAAGGTTAAAAAATAAATAGGAAAAGCTTTCTCCAATATAATCACACTGCAATACGCAATATATATGAGTGTGGAGGAGAGCACGTCTGTGGATAACGCTCGTTACGGAAAGGACAACATATCCTACATGACATTTGATATTTCCAAAAAAATGCCTTCTATGCATCTCGAAATGTCATTCTGCATCAACAACAAATGTTTTTTAAGTGGATCCATAAACATCTGCTTTGCCTTTGTGTTGCTGTTGACATCGTTGTGACGTCAATGGGAATACATTGTTGCAACACTGAAGGGCAACGACAGTATAGACTACGACTGAGCCTTGATCGCTCGCTGGCAGCACAGGCGTGTTTTGTACTGCATCGCCAAAGGCCCGGACGGTCTGTCAACGTGGAAATCAGCTGCTAAATCCCTGGAGCAGAGCCAGGGGAGGCGTGGTACGCTATGTCCCACTCAGGGTGAACCCAGTCTTTGACTCAGCACCTTAGTGACTGCTTTATGGCCAGCTCATTCAGACCTACGCTACCAAGATGAATATGCTTAATAACAGGAAATCAGCTATAGGCCACGAGCAACATGAAGCAAAAACAAAAAGGTGAAAACACTGTATGTTTCATTTTATGACAATTCCTTGTGTCTTATCTGATATGTATGCCAGGATGCTTTATGAAAAGAACTATCACTTTCCTCTGCAATATTATATTGCAATAATATTGGAATATTATGCCCGGTTTGAATGGCCAAGACAATATGTTTGCTAGGCTGTGTTGCTCCTGAGATGCCAACTAAAAACTGCTAGACACGATGGGAACTCTTTAAAACCACATTCCAGCATATCTGTACAATTGATAGTAATACTATAGAAAGCATGGCAGGAAAGTGAATTATGCCATCTTTACACTGTAGCACTTAAGCAATGTCTATTCCTGTGTGGGTTTACTCCCTCTGTAGTCATTTAGCTTGCATGAAGACATTGTATGACAGGCTCTCTAAATTAAAGAAATAGTGCCGCATGGATTCCTACTATATTATAAACTCTAGCAATCCTCTGCAGATGATATATAGGCTGTACTGTGTGCTGGTTATTGAAATCAAGATATAAAAAAACACACATCTCAATTTCCTAGTTTGTTGTTCTCTGCTCAAGTTGTTAACTGGTCTTAAATAATACAAATCACACTTAGTTTTAAGTTGAATATGGCAGCTTAAAAGTGTCATAAGGGAACAAGATATGCCATACAGGGCCGTGGACGAAACATGAGGCTGTGACACTTTTGTCCCCAACAAGAGTACATTGTTGTGTGCTGTACTGTGGTGTAGCATGTTAAAAATGTGGTTTAGTTTACCATGGTAAAAAATAGGGTTAAATATTGTAAAGGTAATGTGGTGTACCATGGTAAGAACATGTCAATGTATGGTAAAGCATAGTATGGTGTAGCATGGTAAAAACATGTTAAGAAACTCAGTAAAAATCTAAATAGGATGTGTAAATAAAAAATATATATTTTAATGCATCTATAAAGTCTATAAGTTATTCCTATGCTGTAGTATCCTCTAGGGGGCAGCAACTGTTACTGTTGATAGCAATTGATAACATTTTTAGTGGGGAGCTGGGGACTCATTTCAGCAGAGAAGTTTGTTGCAGTTGGCAATTAGGTAGCATACTGTAGTAAGGAGATCCATACTGACCACAGGATCACCCCTAGTCACTCTGCAGTTAATTGCAATTGACCCTGCATTTTCTTACATGCAGAAGAAGAATCCAAGAGAACAGTTCCTTGCACGTTGTCACTAATTATCATTTGCATGCTTATTACCAACAAATCCCCACCTTCCAAAGAGACAGTATTCTTCTAATTGAACACTGTTAACAAGGGCCTTCCTGTGAGATGTTTATCCTGCCGAGTTATGAGTTTATTAAATGTAGCAGGTGTGGGATAACAATTACCTACTCCTATGTTGTGTATTTCTGCAGTAATATATATTAATTGATTCATTTTCATAAGAATAAAACAAAGACTAAGGAGGTCTGCATAAGCAACTGTACACAGGAAATTAAAACATCCCTTTCTTCGGTCGAGATGTTTCTGTTGTCAATAGCAATAGAGAACGTGCTATGCCACACAATTGGGAGCATTTAATTTTAGACTGTACAGAAAACAGCTTATCACATTTCTGAATTGACTGTAAGAAGAACACAAAGGCTCCTATTTGCAGATAACTTTACATTTTAATTAGGAATTATCTAAATATTTATTCATGTAATTGCGAAACAAGATACTGCAATATTACTGAATAAAAGGTTAGAGGCTCATCAGGACGCTGAAAGCATCTTGCATTCTCACAGAACCCTTTCGAGGTCTCTAAGCTGCTCGGCTGCATTGTAATAATTCCTTCACACCATTTTCAGTTCATTTGTGTGATTATTTGCTGCCTTTATTTAATATAAATAAATGATCTTTAGAAATGCTTGGAATTTGTAAATATGTAACATAATCCATAATTCCTAATTGCCAATATAAATCAGAGAGTATAGAAACAAAGATGTGTGTATAAATACCTCTGTTACTTAGCGTTATGCATGCCAAGGATTGATTAATCTCCATACGTCTTGGGCATGACATTCTTAAAAGGATAAATAAACCATATTTCAACTATCAAACATGTTGACATTTTCTGCAGTGTTAATGTTATGTACAGTTCATGTAACAATGTACTGTGTATTTTCTTTATTAGTTTAATTCAGTAGTAATAATATTAATAATAATAATAATAATAATAATAATAATAATAGTACATTCTGTGAAAAAAAACATAATACAGGGTCTAACTCAGGGGAAACTTCTGATTTATAGAGAAAGACCTGAGTGAAAGTTTGAGTATCCAGCATATTGAATTAAACAAAAATAGGACTGTCAAGATCACAATGGAAATAAGCCACACAGTGTAAAAAGATCAATGCAGGGAGTAGTCCTGGGAACATAAAAAAATCGCAAAATCTGCAATTCCCAGTTTTGTGCTGTTAGTTTCAGATGTTTTATTATCATTCTTCCTTGTATTATTAGCAGTAGTAGCAAAAACACATGCACTATTATATTACTTTAGTCAAATAAACCACCTGAAAGTCATAATAATAACCACAATAATACAGCACATTTAAGTTCCCAATGCTGATTTTAGCTATTTTATTTGAATGGTCAGTGCAGAAAGGGAAATGATAGAGACTGCCAGAGAGATTCTCGAGACACCCGTCTGCACAGAAACCAAGAAAACTCCTTGCAACAGCCTTGAGAGAAAGCAACAATCTTGGCTATTACAGCATTGGGGGTATGAAAGCTGTAACTCAAGGTACAACAAAAGCCCCAGAGAAGGCTTTGTTTAGGACAGTGCACGACGGATTTGTGAAATTCAATCAATGTTGCGGCGCACGGTAGCAGTGTTTGCCTTTAACTGCTCACTAAAGTAATTAGCCCCAGATTTTTTCCTTATCAAGACAATTCTATTTGCTCATAAAACAGTGCAGGGTAATCTATGCTTTCAGTCACAAAGGATTATCTGTAGCTATCCACTGTAATCCATGTTCTGTCCATGCTAATTACAGTCAATGTTTGTGCATATTTCAACATGCTCAAGGCAGTAAAAACTACAAACTGCTTAATTTGATCAAATTCAGTGTTTATTTTCTATATAATGTATTGCGTGTATCTCTGTGTAACTGTCTGAGAGTACCACCAGTATTTCATGGACCTGAATTATTAGCACCACGAGCTAAATGATATTTGCAGCCGCATGTTGTCTATTACAATTCATTAGAGCAGTGTTTGTTTTCTTGTGCTTAATTGAAGTGCTATATTCTGATTATATGCTGAGGCACGGCGCAGAATCCATCTCTGAACCCCTGCATCTGTTGAGATTAACATACACTTCCTGGAACACATCTACAATCAAGATGCACTTCCCTATGAAATACTTCTGAATTGTCTACATGTCTTTAAATGACAACAGGGGCAAAACCAGAATTTCACTTAATTTAACCAGTTAGTTTCTCAACATATGAAACAAAGTAGGTCTGATCATTTATAGTGATCATTTATCATTTACCTGATTCCCAACTGGTTAGCTAATAAAATGCTGTAGCATATACCATGTATTTGTATATTAGACACAGAGATACTGTCACGGCCACAGACCAGCACTCTTCTCCCAGTCCAAGCACTTCCACTTTTCCCCACTAGATGTCACCATCAACCTTCCTTACCAGTCACTTCTCCCAGCTCCCTTCATTCAATCAATCAATCAATCAATCAATCAATCAAATCAACATTCCTGAACACCATGTACACTTGTTCAATCACCCTCTGCCCCATTCGCCATGCACCTCCCAAACCTGGTTCCTTGCTTCCCTCTGGTCCCCATATAAACCCCTCACTGTCTGTCACTAGTCACAGTTTTGTTAGTGTGAACTACATTTCTGAGCTGTCTTGAGCTGAGCTGATTAAAGAACAAAACAATTCATTTTTTAAGATAGAAATCCCAGTGCTTTTCCCTGAATAATATTTTGAACACAAACAAGTTATAAACTGATAAAATAGGTTTCAAACCAGTAGACCTCAAAGTAATTTAAGGCACGGGCAGAAATGTTTAAAACAATATATACGGGCATTGATGATATTAGGAATAATAAAATAAAAATAAAAATAATAATAATAATGAAATATACATATACATATATACACACTGTGAATACAGTACAAGAAATTATTGGATCGATTAACTGTTGCACAAGACACTTACAAGTACATTACAGAAAAATAATTAAGATGGTGTTACAGATTAATTAAGAGTACTGCTATTTTTGAAAGTCCAGTCTGAGTATTGAGACGTGCTTTGGCAAATAAATGCAAGTTTGCTGACTTACAGAACACAAAAATGTAAGTAGAAGTGAATGATGACTAAAAAAAAAAAAAATGTCCTTCAGGGGATTTTATGGCCACAGGGTAGTGTACAGCAGAGGGAGTTAATATAAATGATGAGGAGAAGAAAGGCGACTCGTGCAAAAGCCCGTTCAGAGCACCAGGCACGGCACAAGACATGGTGGGAGAGGAACACAGTGCTGAGCGGCCCCACCAAAGGCATCTTATTCTGATTAACATTCATGATGTGATGTTTACTATTGGTTACTGCCTCTCAAATCTAGTTGTGGCCCAAGTCATTTAATCTACATGTGAAGAAAGATGTAAGAATGTAATTAACTATCCTTTATTATTTATTACTATCCAGTCCTGGGGGGCCGCAGTGTCTGCTGATTTTTGTTCCAACAGGAGATCCCAATTACTTAATTAATATTGTTATTTACTCAGGTATCTAAAACTTTCATGTTTTCTTTTTATAGCTGATACCTTACAATTTTTGATTCGTCAAAACAACGAGATTTTCAGAGTCTGGAGAGAAGTGTTAAATTCATGCAGTTAATTGATTTAGGAGCCAAAACCTGGGCTGGTACAAAATCCAACAGACACTGCAGACCCCCAGGACTGGAATCGGACAGCCCTCCTTCATTTGATATGAGTCTCAGTGCAAAAGAGTAAGGAAAACTCTGTGTATTGCATTTAAGAAATATATATCAGGGCAGGACTCAACATACAACTACTAGGAACTACTCTCATAGACCGAGGTGACTGATCACAAACTGCGTTCTCTGATAAATGCTAAACTTAAACTACAAAGATATTACATTTTTGCCACAGATGAATCAGGTTCAAAGTATGCATCTAAGCTGTCCAGTCGCTTTGGTTAAATAATCAGGGCAAACGTCATCAAACATTTCATTGAGGACCCGCGGCTCTGGATTAACAGCTGTGCCCGGCCCCCGTGTGAGCATGTCTGGAGAAATCTCATCCTGTCAGTGATGTAAATAAAACTGTAAATTGGATTCATAATCCAGACCGACAGCTATGTAATGATAAACAGCAGACGACTTGCATCAGACAGGCATTACTCCCTGACAATATTGAGACAGGCTGTCGTTATCTGTACATGGAAATACAAAACAATAAACCCTGTCCTAAACTTTGATACGCAACAGAGCTCAATAGTATGATTCCCACTGTACATCCCAAAGTCGCTCTTTCAGGGGAACGTCACCAGAGACACATGTGTCTGTGGAACAGTGTCCACTTCTCTACTATTGAGATGGCCGTCTTGATCTGCAAGAAAGAAACTTCGGATCGGATTCTTCTTCTTCTGGCCCATGTTAAGTGTTAGATTATAACATATAGATTATGTGACATTTAATCCATAATTTAATCTTCTCTGTATTTTTGCATTTATGTTGTAAGTCACCCTGGATAAGGGTGTCTGCCAAGAAATAAAAATAATAAAAAATAATAATAATAATTGCTGATATCAAGAATTCAATTTCTGATATCAAGAATTATCTGGTATTTTTGATATTAACAATTGTATTTTTGATATCAGAAATTGTATTTTGGATATCAGAAATTGAATTCTTGATATCAAAAATGCATACTAATTAACATTCAGTTCTATTTTGGATATTAAAAAATGTATACACATCCGGTTTTGGCTGCTTTCCGTGTTATAGTTTCTCCCGTTCTTCGGAAAAGTCCCCAGTAGATGTGAATAACTCTCAGACTGGCATCCTCTCTACTTGCCCTTCTCTAATGGCATTGCTCCTGTTTATTTGTGTGTTTCTCCTTGATAGTTTGTACCATATGCAATTATCTTATATCAAATGAATGAACAAGTTGTGGCCTTTCGTAGGGCTAATCGGCTGACAGAGTACAAACAAAACTCCAGCAGATGCACATTAGTCCTATACACAGTGAGAAATGGCCGTTTCACAAGCCTGTATCTCAGGCTAGGAAGACCCTACATACACGAGTCAGACATAGTTTGAAAGTTCCTGGTCTCTAGTTTCTATATTTTTATTTTATTTTATTATTTATATTTTGATAAACTTATTTGATACATATTTTTATAATGATCTGAAAATAATGGGGCGGAGTGTAAAGGGTTAAGTTACACGTCAACAGATGTTAATCAGTATGCATTTTTGATATCAAAAATAAATTTGTTGATATCAACAATTGGCAGTTAATTCTTGATATCAGCAATTCAATTCTTGATATCAACACATGTCACAACAGCTTACCATACCCTCTGCTTTATTTAGGATAAACACAGCACATCACGGCAAAGCAGTAATTCATAGTGCCAGGAGACAGTGCCCAAGACACATGTATCAGAGTTCATTCAGCAGTCAGGACTCTAGCATATAACATGAGGAATTTACCACAAAATGCATTTTCCTACCTCCCAAGTAATCTGTTCAGGTGCAGCTGGTTATTGCACCAACCAGGAAAGATGACCCGACTCAATATCTCCTCAACAGAAAATGTCATTGGCAGAGTTTACGTGTGTGTTTTGACTTTACTCCAGGCAACAGTCTCGACTCACAGATGAAATGCCCCGCTCCCTCTCAGGGTCTTAGTTTATTACACTTGGGACGAGCTGCTGTTTACCCGATGTCATGCAAATTAAGGGCAAAGGAGTTAATTAATATGTAAATTAGCTCTACTCTACAGTTCTCCTGCTGTTTTTGCAGGAAAATCCCAGAAAGGCTGGTTTAGATGCGCGAGAACAGTACTCAAGAACCGCATACTACCATACAACATGTACCACATACCAGCATTTCAGTACTATGCAGTATACATATTGGACGTAGTATAGTAATTTGTAGTATGGTAAAAGTACCCGGATGGCTTGCTACATTTGCCAAAATATGTAGTATACAACCAGAGCTCTCTACGAGGAATACTGCATCCCAGCATTCTTCACGTCTGTCCCATGAGGTCACATGACATATTTACTACACTGAATCATTTGTCTTCATACTGTGTAGTATACTACTTACTAGTCAGAAAATCAGTATGTAGTTGCAGTATGTAGTAGGGTAGTATGCGGTTTCAAATACAGCCTCTGACATCATCGAATCCATGGCTGTCATGTGACATGTTCAGCTGTGGCTTGTGCCTCGAGCCTAGTGGTTTAATATTTTCTTTTACTGATTACAACATGATGTACAGTACTGAGCAGCGCACAACAGACCCCCAACAATAGAGAGTATAATGATAATAGTAAACAAACAAAAAACAAAAAACAGCTTTCGGCAGTGCTATGAACCTGAAATACATCATTGCTACCCATGAAAGGTCCATCAGCAATTTACTCATGATAAACTCACCAGTTATCTTTCACTTTTTATACTGTCATTTTAGAATATAAACAAATATCTCAGTAGCATTTACATGTGAAATGTGGGTTTACATGTGGAAATGGGCATGTTTTTCCTGTGTTTTCATCATTCTTACATCATTTACTCAAGTAATTTGGATTGACCCCGAGGCCTTTTTAAAAAAATTTTTTTTACCAATAACCTGATTCTCCTGAGTTTTCGGGCCAAAGGTGCACGCGTGGAATACTTGACGAGTTAAAAAGACATGTAAACACCCCCATTGTTATCCTCCAGATTGGCCTACACCAGAAGACAAAGCAGGTCTATGGATTAATCAGACCTGCAGTTTTTCTCATTCCCTTTTCACCACCACTGACTGAGATCAATACAGGAAAGGAAAAGGTTACACACCTCAGAGAACTCCAAATACGAGCCCCTATCAGGAGGAATATTCAATAGCCTGCTCGGTGTAAAGCGAGATGCACTGGGCTCCCATTAGCAGTCCCAGCGGATGTCTGCATCGACACTGAGCCTGGCTGAGGCCTCAACCGGTGTTTCACTGTCCCTGGCCCTGAGCTGAAAACACTGCATGCTCATACACAGCAGCCTCCTTACGGTGAATCATATTCAAGCAGGAATCATAAGTGGTCAGGTTTCTTTCATTGATTTTGAACTATGCAACAACACACGGTAGATTGCAGTACTGTGACTTTTCCTAATACCACCCGCCTCCCTTTACAAATACCTAGGACTTGTGAGAGATGTTTAATTACAGGGCCTGGGTACTACTGACTTCAAATGGCCTTTTTAAAATATGTGTTTGTTGGTTTACCCTGATCACTTAGAGCTAATGCATCGGCACCCACTATGTACAGATGATTATATATTTATCAGCCTTGCAGTGTAACAACCTTGTATTAGCAGTACTCACATTATCAAGCCTTCAAAAAGCCCATGATCTCTCTGAACTCCAGCTAAAGGCATCTCTTGCCAGAAATTCAAAAGTCTGCCCATGAGGCCGCAGCTCTTCCATCTCATGACGAATTGTAATTTGTATATAATGGGACTGCAAACCTGCTACATTTGAAACGAAGCCAGCTCTCTCCATCCTAGGTTAATTAAAGATTTGCATCACCGTGCCACAGATAAACCCAGTCAGTGTATTTCCCAAATCATAATCTATAATCACTGACCTCCTAAATTATTGACTTAGTAATTTCCTAGACCCTCTTTTCAAGCAGTTACGATAACTGTCATGGATTACAGATACAAAGAAATCTGTATTATCAAATACGCACAATAAGTTAAGTTAGTAAGGATGTTGAGTAAACTGTGTATAGTTCATGTGTTTGTATTGATTGAATGTCTTTCAAATTCACTAACCTGTGTTGTTTTCCCCATTTGAAGGGTAACTAGGAAAAAATGATATGAAGATTATGATAGTTAGATATAAGTAGCCTACTTGACAAGAAACTCCCTGATTTTGAAGACACCTGTGACAGGTAATATCCTGCACAAGGGCATCTACAAACTTACATGGCATTTACAGCAGGGAAGAAAATGGAAAATAATTGCAGAAAAATGGAAAACAGAAAAGATAACCTGTCTGATAGATTCTGATGCAGTTACCAAAGCGTTAAAAACATCAAAGCAGCCACAATAACAATGATGTATCACTCCCTTACAGCTCGAACATCAGGCAGCACAAACGGCTGTAGTTTGAGACCGTATTCAAAAGCATTATTTTTTTGAGTCTTTTTTAAAGATGTTTTACTCCCACCTACCAGAATATACTGAACCAAGGGCCGTAGTATGGAGGGGCAAATATGCCAGTTACGAGTATTGCAGAAAATGTGATATACAGGATAGAAGGGCAGGTGACACTGAGCAGCAGAAGGCATAATATAATGTCCCTGTTATATAAGAAACACCATTACGTAGGATTGAGAATGGGCAAAAATGGCAGAAAGAAGTTTAGGGAAATTTCCTTCGATAAAAATTGATACTATTTGCTCACAGCTATTCAAGTATGGATTACAATGCTTTAAATTTAAAATGAAAAAAATATATAATTGGAATGAATTAATTAATTATAAAGTTAATTGGATGTATCGGTTTCAATTCATAACAGATTTGAAAGATTACTTTGTTCTCACATGGTTACCCTCTTCATTTATTTTTGGCAGACCTAGAAGATTGACAGGCAATTCTACACCACTTCCTGCGTAATCCTCCCGATTATTAAAGCAGAATCTGTGGTCTCTCGAGCGCTGTGTCATCTGTTGGCTTCATACTTGAATTCAAATTAAACACTGCATTTCAACTGCAAGTTCAGCTTCTCCACTTTGCTGAGGAATTATCCACCCATGACATATTTATATAAGCTATTTGATAAAAAAAATAGCCTACAAATAAATTAACTAGATACCATACTTTTCAGATTTTTTTAGACGCTATGTCCACACAAGAGATGATTACAGAACGGAAAATTAAAAAAGGAGATCCAACCATCTTAAAATCTGATAAGTAATGCATAAGAGGTCATTCAGACAAAGAATTGAACCCAAAGATTGTCGTCTCTGTCAGTTCACTGCTTCAGAAATGGGTTATATGCACTTAAGCCATCAGCACAAAGACTATTAATAACTATTTCAATAACTATGACAGGGTTAAATGGCAGCCCTGCCTTGGAAAAGCCTAATGACACCAGTTATATAGGTAATGCGTCATACTTTGTGGGTGGTATATAATAGTTGCATTCCCCCTGAAAACAGATGAAGAGAAAAGATAGTGCCCATGTACTTTGTGTGGATAATTGTTTTGAATCCAAGGGAAAGGATTCTAACAATAAATGATCTAATCTCCATTCAAAAAGAAATTGACAGCTTCTTTAGAAACGTGCTTTAGGTACCTTTAATAATAATGTCCTCAGAATTTTTTTTATTCTTTAGTTCTTACCCAGTCTCCATGCAGGAGAATCTATGATCTGCACGCTAAATATGATACTAGTGGCGGACGAAACATAAAACTATGCATCCAGAGACAGCCTGGGACATTCTGGCTATTCTACACAATGAAACGGATTCCAAATAACGACTGCCTGGTACTATTGTCGTGTATATTATTGGGACTATTTTGGCCAATTATTGAGGTCATGACTCTTGAATCAGGGTGCTATGAGAGTTTAAGGTCATCATATCACATGCATCACTAAGTCAGAAATCAATTATAACAGGATAGGTACTTTCACAGGGAAACTGGTCAACACAGACTTGTTTTGCATGATGTGTTACTCGCCCGAAGGCAAATTTAATTAAGTTTCACAGCACCCTCACAGACGGTATTATGCAGGCAGACCACACAGTTTATTATTCATAAAGCATTCAATGAAGGGACCAGCTTGGGTCTAAGCAGTTAATTGAGGAGTCTGCATAATTATATTTTTTCTCTAAGTTGAAACACTAAGAAATATTTCAGTGTCGCACATAAACACCCAAGTAGACTTTATAATTGTAACGGCCTGTATCCTGACATCACTACACTGATCAGATCTACAATTAATTAGAATTAATTGAAATATCATGACTCCGCTTACCGAATTCACCAAATCACTCCCTCCTTTTGCTTTAGTGCTTTGCTTATACTGAAACCAGAGAAAAACAATTGATTTTTTTAAATTCAACCAAGACTCCAGATCTAGAGACACTGCTGAGGTTACAAAGTCACTCCATGCAATAATCACAACACAGCTAATGTCTTTGTGTAGGAACACTAACTGTGTTATTTCAGTCTAAGACGAATGTAAGATGCAAGAAGATCCTGCCAAATACTCTTGATGTGTACAATGTCTACAGGAAATCAGACATAATTTGCTGTGACAGCTAGAATCCTATTAGAATTAATACATAAAATTGTCAATGAAAACAATCTTTATTTTGGAAAAGACATATAAGGGCCACAAAGCTTTCAGTAGAATATGTCATACAAACATTGCACAGTTTTTTAGAGGACTGCAGTACATGTTTATGAAACTAACCATGCAAATGGTTATCAATAAAAACGACTCAACAGATGTCTTGTGTTGGGAAACTGCCAACATGTGAAATGCTGGGGATTTCTAAAGGTTATACCAGAAAAGCTTGAAAGTTAAAAATACAAATACTAATTAAAAAGCTTGGCAGGTGATCGCTTTTCAGAAATACGTGCAGGGAATTTGTGTTTCTGTATTCTTCTATGTTTTCTGCCACCCCAAAAAACGCGTGAATAAATAAATGAACTGCTCTTGTTTAACTTTTTACAAAACATTCACTATCGTAAGTTCATCCCTTACTTTGATAGCCTGTAAGCATGAATACATGAGAATATAGTTTGCACAGAGCATCATAAGGCTGTAACAAGCCTGCAATATGACCCCCTTCCCATCAGAACATTTGTAATGAAGTTCAAAATATGTTTTGCTTTGTTTTTTCCTCATCCAGATGTTTCATGGACCTACAATAGTCTAACCATTCTGGCCATACAGCTGTCCTCGGATAATCTGACACGATGGACAACAATATTGACCATCTTTTTATCCACTTACATCAGACTAGAAGATACTTGTCGGGAGCAGTTTCTGCTACATGCAGCAAGAAAATGTGCATAATCTGAGAAGCAGACTGAACAATGTTGACTGACGACAGCCCAGGGGGATTGGTGTAAAGCAGTCTACATGAGATTCATACGATGGTGGTGTTTTGGTTGAATTCCTCACCTCCTTCATTTCTCTATCTAATATTGTACTATACGCCAGTCAACAATCTCCATTTTCTGTCAATGTAGCCATATTGTTGCATAGTTTACTGAATTGATACTAATTGTTCATACTCTCTCTCTTTCTCCAACACACACACACACTATTGTTTTTCAAACCTGCTGTATTTGCTGTACACCGTATGTGAAAGATGGGATTACTGCATTGCAATATCCTTCTTTGTAAGTAATGTTGAGATCCCTAACAGTAGACCTACTGCTCTTCAAGTTGACTATGACGTATTTTACCTGCACATTTGTAAAATAATAAAAACAGATTAAAATCATGAAAAGGGGTGTTTGCTTCTCATTTCCAAGCAGATATAAAGACAAAACAGCACATTTAAATGGTAACAATAAACACTTAACATACACCACATAAACGAATATTTCAATGAAGGATAGCATACTTTTACTCCCCCCCTCCATCTTTTTCAGTGTATTGCAGAAATGCAATCTCTCTCCTCCTCTCACAAAGACACATATGAAGCGAGGGTCACTTTCTGCAACGTGCATCATTTTTAAGAAAGGAAAAAAGAGGTCAAGGTTGCAGAATGTGGCTCAATAAAACGGAAAATAAAGCAGACCGTTATCTCGTATGGTTATAACTCATTGTCCCCCTGAACATTTTGCTGATACAAAGCTGACAACATCACAGTGGCAGGACGTGTGTAGACGGAGAGCAGTTTTTTAATGTATTAATTTATTAATTTATTTATTGAAAACAAGCTTGAAACAACGATCATTATTAGATAATTGCATTGCCATATTATTGCATTTCTGAACGCAGTCTATCGTTCTCCTAAATGGTAACATGCTTGTACCTCTGATATTGGTTCATGTATTGAAGGTTATTATAAAGTAATGCAATTATTCTAAAAAATAATGTGTCTGCTCTTTGATACATCCAACAGACTTATTTTTTAACGTTTTAAAATCAGAGTTACTAAGTTACTACATAACTAAGATGCAAGATAATAATAATAATAATAATAATAATAATAATAATAATGCATAAATAAAAACAAATATCACTTTTCAGCATTAACTAATATGGAGATCTAGGATTCTACTTACTTTTTCTTATCATTCAGATCAACCCAGCTGATAAAGAACCAATACCTTGGGAAGTTTAATTTAAAAAGACGAAAATATATATGATAATAGCCCAACTTCAACAGGTACAACACGGAAATGTGATTTATTTTTTCCGTTTGCAAGAGTACCTTGGTAGTGTTTCATCTCTTTACCTGAAGAGCAGCAGACTACGCCCTGCAATTTGCATATCAATGGCACACGTTGGTAAATAAAGGCTGCTATTTTATGGCAACATTGCAAACATGTATTGATTGCAAGCAGGCTTAATTAAATAATGCACGCAGAAGAAAAACACCCAGTACTTTCGCTCCTGCTAGCAACCAGTATCCACAAGCATCCTTTAATGCAGCACCAGTCTTGCTGATGTATCCAACAGCAGCGTTTTCAACCCGATCCATTATAGGAAAAGCCCTTGGCCGCAATACAGCATCTTCCTTCTATTGTGGTTTACCTGAAATTAGGAGGAGACGCAATCTGCAAACCCAAGAAGGGGGATCCAGACGGAGAAGCGTTTCTTTTCTCTCGATCCGCCATGCTCTGCCCCTATGTATCCATTAGTAGTAATAGCCGGTATAGTGATGCTGCGATGAGATCCCTGGGACAGCAGGGAGGCAGGGATGTGAGGAAAACGCTTCAGTTGAGCTCCATGCAGCGCTGCGTTGTGCGCCGAGAGGATGGCAGTTTGAACAGGCAAGACAACAGCCACATTAATCCCCTCCGTCATCATTAAAACAACAACAACAACAACAGATATGTCATGATAATTTAAAAAATGGTTGCAAATAATATTTTCAAAGGTTTTAATGCAATGCAAGGGACAGGGATTCAACTTTCCAAAAATATTCAGTAGTCAACTGATATAAGTACCATTTATCATGCCTTCATCTTAATAACTACAGGTATCAGAGAAGCAACAATAAATAAATAAATAAATAAATAATCCAATATTATTGATGGATGCATTCTATCTTCTGCTTATCATTTATTCCTATTAAGCCTCACTAATGCGCCCAGCTCAGCCACCGGGGGGGTTACTGTCAATGAATCTGATATTTTATTCCGAGAGTCACCTGCATTGACCGACCATTTACCCCAGCACTGTGTAGCCAAGGCAACAGCCCATTCATATCTCGTCTGTAAAACACACACACACACACACACACACACACACACACACACACACACACACTGCACACACACACACACACACACACACACACTGCACACACACACACTGCACACACACTGCACACACACACACTGCACACACACTGCACACACACACACACACACACACACTGCACACACACTGCACACACACACACTGCACACACACTGCACACACACTGCACACACACACACACACACACACTGCACACACACTGCACACACACTGCACACACACACTGCACACACACTGCACACACACTGCACACACACACACTGCACACACACTGCACACACACACACACACACACACACACACACACACACTGCACACACACTGCACACACACACACACACACACACACTGCACACACACTGCACACACACACACTGCACACACACTGCACACACACTGCACACACACTGCACACACACACACACACACACACTGCACACACACTGCACACACACACACACACACACACTGCACACACACTGCACACACACTGCACACACACACTGCACACACACTGCACACACACACACTGCACACACACTGCACACACACTGCACACACACACACTGCACACACACTGCACACACACACACACTGCACACACACACACACACACACTGCACACACACTGCACACACACACTGCACACACACACTGCACACACACACACTGCACACACACTGCACACACACACACTGCACACACACACACTGCACACACACTGCACACTGCACACACACACTGCACACACATTGCACACACACTGCACACACACACACTGCACACTGCACACACACACACACACACTGCACACTGCACACACACACTGCACACACATTGCACACACACTGCACACACACACACTGCACACACACTGCACACACATTGCACACACACACACACTGCACACACACACACACACTGCACACACACACACACACACACTGCACAAACACTGCACACACACTGCACACACACACACACACACTGCACACACTGCACAGCACTACTGCTTGGACTACCGAGTGGGAAATTATATTTCATGTGCTGAAAGTGCTTAATGCTAGACAGCCTTGTCCTGTTTTAGTCAATAGCAGCCGGTGGTATAGTAAAACTCATTTAAGGAATTCACCTAGAAAGGAACTTGTATAAAGGGACAATGAATTACTTAAACTTGTGTGATAGTATTGATGTCCTTCCAAAGTGCTTTATTTAAACTCACATATTGTTGTTTTTTCAGATGTGTGATGTATTGTTAATTTGACTGAATATCCTGTTAAACCCATCCCCTTTGTCCTGGATGCCTGTAAATCAATTAAGTGCAATGTCTTTGTTTCACCAAAATGTGACATTTCAATATTTTCACAAAATGTCAAGCCTGTAAGCTGTAAACGCAATCAGTTCCACAATAAAAAGTCATCGTGGCCATGGAAGGAACATGACCAACATGGAAGACAAATAAACGCTAAGATAAAGGACCAGACACATATTAAATGAATAATTTATAACAGCAGATGCGGGGTTGGAGACACAAAAACATATTCTGAGACCAGAAGCTGAACAAAAGGCATTCAGTCGACTTGTGTTGATTAGCCCATCTAGCAAAGGCTTTTAGATAGAGTCCCTGATCAAACTCCTTTTAAGATTAGACTCTGTATTTGTAAAGTATCAATACATTTTTGCTAAAGCAAGTGAGGAATGTTTGGCTGTTTAGTTCTTCTGTTGAAGCATTGGGGAATTTAGAGACATGACTTTTTTGTTATTGCAATCCTCTTTCAAAAGCCTTCAGGAAATCCAAGTGTTACTGGACACATGTAAATAGAGTGCTGGGGACAATTCACTGGCCACAAAATTAAAAGGCATCACGCTGAGGCCGTTCATGAGTAAAACCATTATCTCTCCCTTTGTTATTGTAATGCACCGAACAGAACAAAATCCAAAACATGATTTGGCTGTCAGGCTACTAACTGTCATCTATGTAGAACTGATTTAGATTTTTTATTTAAATCTGGGATCAAAAAAACAGACAATCTGAAAATTATACATTTGAAATTGCAAACATGTTGGCAAATGTAATAGATCAGATAGATCCTTTTATAAGATTACTGGTGAGTCTGTCCTTAAAGTACTTCTGCTATATTATAAAACCTCCTGGACCACATTATTCCAAGGCAAAAAACATTGAGGTAACATTTCTTCATACATGCAAATGTTGTCAAATTAGAGGTAAGCTTTCCTTTTGCTTATATTACAGTACAGTAACTCTTTAATCACAGCCCATTTACTTACACAGTGCTTTGAATGTAGCTATCAGCTGTCAACTGAAGTGCTCGTCTGAACTCAGCACACTCAGATAAGTCTGTCCTTATTTTTCCTGCAGATCTGCAAGTCAGTGCAGTCAGGCAATCAGTTTTAGTGTCATTCTCTGCCAGAGAAGACCGCTTGGGAAAATGATGGAAGCAAATAGCTCTCTGTGCTGCAAAGTAGCATGAGCTGTGCGTTCTCTGCAAACTGCTTCCCTTAAAGAGAAAAGAAATAGCTCACTTATTCAGTACAGCATCATCGCTACAACAAATAGGAGAATAAATAACATGAACAAAAACAAAATACACCTAAAACAACAACTGGCATAAACATAGAAACGAGAGCATGCCACACATCCATATTGCTCATTTGTTTTCTATTCCCAGAACGTCGTCCAGGCTTTATTCAGGGAACACAACTCTTGGATTATGTTCAGTTAATGTTTCTACACTTGCAGGGTATGCCACGGTGCTGACAGACTAAGGTAACTGTATGCAGAACAGCCTTGTCCCTATGGTTAAGACACATATATCATTCATATATTCATGCTGATGGTAGGATGTAAACATTCTGTACTATATTCTGAAATGTAATATGATGTTATACTTTTGTGTAACGTATGCATCTGCCCACACAATGAGGTAAGTCCCCTGGTTTTGACAGATACCTCTCCGTCCCTGTACTGTTTCTTTTACACGCAGCCTCTCTGCAGGTTAGTAGGGATTTCTCAGAGCATCATCTGTGAATACTATTTTATTGGGTGTAGTATTTTACAATTACATAAAAACAATTCAATTTTTTAATACTTATGATTAAAATCTTTAAAAATCAATTCTTAAAATCACTTAAAATTTTTAAAATCTTTGTGATTTTAACGAAAAACAAAACAATTAACTTAAAATAAACGTGCCCAAAACAACAAAACAAATGTGATTAAAGCAAAACTGCTCACCAACATAAAAGTCAAATACATTGAAAATAACTGAAAATGCATTGGACAAAATAAAGAAACAATTAAAAAGGTAAAAATAAAAAACAAACAAAAAAGGTCCAATGCATTTAAAATTAAATCCAAGACGGACAATGTATTTGACAAAAGAATATAACAAAACGAAACCAAAAAACCCCTAAAACAATTAGTGATTTAAAAACAACTAAATCTTTAAAAACAATTAAGATTCATTTTTAAAATCTTTTTAAAAACAATCATCCATAAAATATTTAAAAGATCTTGGACTCGGGCTCCAGCAGGGGGAACTGACCGTCCCCGGAGGTGGGTCCCATCATGGGATCCTGAGCTCCCCCAGATCTTGTATGTGCCAGTTCTTATAGGCTTCCTCCTTGCCCCTCTGATGGACCTCCAGATTGACGTAGTCCCTTACGAACACCATGCCCCTCCGCGCGATGACAATCGGGTCCAGCTCCTGCTTGTTGAATAGACAGATGTTCCGTCCCTCCCACAGTGCCTGCTTCACTGCGCAGACGACACGCCACCAGCACCTCAGGGTGGATGATGATAATCCCCTGGCCGGACCGTACAGGATCTGCTGGGCGGTCGCCCGCGCAGGAACGGCAAACCTGTGGAGGAACGAAGAAAACAGGAGCCAGACCCTGTGGGCGGAGGGGCACTCACTAAAGATGTGAGCCTCCGTCTCCTTCCCCAGGCAACCCTTATAGGGGCAGGTGTCATAAGGAGCTATGCCCCTTCTGTGCATGAACACTCGGGTGGGGAGACACCGACTCACAGCCATCCAGGAGACATCTTTCTGCGTATTCGTGAGGCAAACGTGCGTAGCGTTAGCCCAGATAAACCGGCAGGTTTCGGGAGGGAAATCTTCTATCCGGCTGGTCTCCTGGGTAGATCTCATCTGGCTACAGATGGTCTTATAATCCCAGGAGGCCAGCACGACTTTATGGAGGCCTACTTCGAGCGCAAAGGCTCGGAGCGCCCTGTAGAACGGCGGGGGATCCCACGAGTGCGGCCTGGTGTTATCCATGGCGCAGAGGCCGAAAGGTCTCAGGCTGCTGGCAAAATAAAAGCGGTTCATGAAACTCACTTTCTTGTCAGCAGCCTGGATGTTCTTGACCACATAGGCCAGCCCCTGCGCCTTTATCAGCCGCACAACGTCCGGGACCCCCCTGCCTCCATCCAGGGTACCCTTCACCATCTGCACTCTTTTCAGCCTCTCCATTTTGCTCCCCCAGACAAACCGAAATATAATTCGGGTCACTACTTTTGCGATGACCTTGTCTGGGGGAAGATCATTCCTACGTAGAGGAGTATCGGGAAGAGGATGGCCTTTACGACCAGCACCTTACCAGCCATCATCAAGGTCCTTGTGCTCCAGCCGTGGATCTTCTTTTGGACCTTCGCTATGGCCTCCTCCCAGCTCCGGGTGCCCGTGTTGGTCCCGTCGATCGTGATCCCCAGAACCTTGATAGACGGCTTCACAGGGAACACGGTCGGCGGGCCCCGGCCGACAGGCCATGCCCTGGAGAGGTAGACCTCGCTCTTGGCCTTGTTGACAGCGGCCCCCGTCGTCCAGCAGTTCCTCGACCCTGGCCACGGACGGAGCGTCCGTGCAAACCACGGCCACGTCGTCCATATAGGCCAGGGCCTTCAGTTGCTCTCCGCCGGAACCCGGGAGATGGAAACCTGTCACCCGGACGTCCCGGCGGATCGCCTGCATGAACGGCTCCAAGCAGAGGACGTACAGCAGGGCCGACAGGGGACAACCCTGCCGGACCCCCGACCTGACCGGAAATGGTTCGGTCAAGTGGCGGTTCACAAGGACCCTGCTGCTTAGACCGCTGTAGATGATCTTAACCCACTTCCTCAGGCCAAGAGCGAGACCCATCATCTGTGAATGCTGTCAAATCAGGACCTAAGACAGTTAACACGCTCTTTTGAAAACCACACAAAGCAGAGCATCCGAGTTAATGTGGTTAAAGCACCCCCCCGGGCCGTGTGTAACGGGGGCCCACTGCTGCTCTCTGGACAAACGGTGTAAGTACACCACAGCGAGTTACACACCCCCAAGAAATTTGCAAGAGGAAACCTGAATACTTTAATTAAAGGCATGAATATAGAAGAGAAAATAAAAGCCCTGCTGCCAGTTTACAATGATAATGACTGGGGTGTGGTTTTAGAAATCTGATTTCAGGTGATATTATGTGACTTAAATTGCTAAATAGAAATGCTGGCTGCCACAACAAATCCAACACAATTCATATATTAAACATGGATGGTGTAATGTATATTAAAAAGTTACTTTACACAGATCTTACTTTAACCATTCTGTGCTTTAACAAAACCAATGGCTATTGCTCCTATGATGTTCAGTGGCTTTATCACTAGCACGTAGCAGCCTCTAGTGGCAGATATAACACCCCACAGCGCAGAGAGATACCCGGGCACTGTGTTGAAGATTTGCGTAGCAGCGTCTCCCGTTCTTTTGAAGCTTTAATTACACCTAGTTTATATTCAGTTTTGTGCAGCACCAAGCCCTTCTGTCTGCTGACCTGATTTTGAAACTAAATGTAGTTTTAGTTAAAAACAACAGTGTGTCTTACTGCAAAGACGTGCAAATTCAGGTAGGATTTTATTTTTTGTTTAAAGGAGGAAGGTAACTTATTGATGTAATATAAGGCATACCTATGCAAAATAAAATTACACAAGGAACCTACTGAATTTAAATAAAGGAGTATTTTAAATGTCATATTTGTAGTGCAACATTTAATAAACAATCTGTGGCACACGTGTTCATGCCTGAACTGTACAGTACTGTATGAAGCGAGCAGGTGAACTGTCTCTCCTAGACATCCCACACAGTAAACACACACACAGGAACTCAATAATTACTTACAAGCTGCTTTTTAATTTGAAAAAACAAAATGTATCTTACACTTTACAAATTCTGTTCAAACAAACCAACCGGCAAACAAAAAAAATATACATTTATAATACATCAATTTCCACAGTTTATAAAATGAAAACAAAACAAAATAAAATAAAAAGCTGTATGTGGACATTTGACACCAGGCCTTTTTTGCAGTTGAGAAGTGAAATCATAGTTATAGACAAACCGAGTCCTTAAAGCAGGTGGATTAACAGCAGCAGAGCCAGGAGAGATCAGAAGTTTGACTTATAGTCATTACTAATGTTATACGATGGCCTAAAGCTCCAGATTCCCGTGGTATACACAAGGAAACTAAAATGTAGTTTTAGAACCACATCTGATGAGCAGAAAAAGATTTATAATAAATAAAAAGAAAAATTGTTTCTTACTTTCTAATATGGACACAATATGCCCACTTCAACACACTGGATGGGCAATTTACCCAAAGCATGCTCTCAGTGGGAATCGACCCATTGTCTGAACACTCGGATTATTCCCTAATCTTGACATCATTTCACATTCTCTGATAATAAATAGAAATAATGACACACAATAGAGTAGGGCTAAGTTAGGACTTTCTGATATACTGCCAGGGCTAACATTCTCTTTTTAAAAATTAATCTTTACAAGTCATAAGTTACAGGCATAAATGTATTGCGAGTCTGACCTGGATCTCAGGTAGCCATCTGCCAAAGCTGCCACAAAATAAAATAAAACGCAGAAACCCACAACAAGGTTAAAAACTTAATTCGGTCAATAACTCTTTTAAAGATTGTTTTATGCTTGCTAGACAAACACAAAAGAGAAACGCAACACATACAGAGGGAGACTCACTGATAAGGCACCTATAGATAAATTAAACATATTACTTTACATCACAGAAACTATTTTATTTCCTATTTTATCAGGGCGATTGGCCAGAAGGGTCCTAACTTGAAGTAGTGCAATAGTGAGTTATCATTCACTGACCTGGAATGGAAGACTAAGTCTATAAGTACCTTTAGGAACCTCTGTGGCCGACCTTAACGGGAAGGAGATTTTCCATTCAGCAAGGAAATATCAACATTATTTTCTGACCTCAAGAAGCATTTCCAGCTGCTTCGCTTGGCCTTATAATCATGAACGAGCTTCAGGTAATTGTTCAGCACACCCAGAAAAACAAAAACAAAAACTGACTTTTATAATGGAATGACATCCGAGCAGCCAAGAAATAAAATGAATGAAAAAACAAAAAAATCAGATGCAAGGATTTTAAAGAAATCGCCATTGTGAGCTTGACTTGTCAAATCTGGATTAATAAAAGAGGCTGTTCTTTAGAGATGTACACATGGTGGGGGGAGATTAATCCTTTTCCTATTCAGGAAAAAAGTAATCTTTGAAGATGAAATTCATCATCCAGCAAAATATAATAAACTAGAAAAAGACGCTTCTTACCAGACCTCTCACTTTACTGTCTTTGCACAGCCGCACAATAGCCGGGCAGCTCCCGGACATGTTCTTTAGTACAAGATTAACACTTCTTTCAATGTCTAAATCCAAATGAAAATTGCTTTGCTTCACACAATGATGACAAATGCATATTCTAGAGGAAAAGCAAAGACAGCTGCTTGAGAAAGATCAGTTTCCTGCAACGTCACTGTGCATCATTTAGAAACAGACGGAACCGTGTATTGCTTGAACCCAAAATCCTGGTACAGCTGGTGCATTTACCTACAGATCTGTTGTTGTACTTTTAATTCCTGCTTTCTTTTGTCATCCATGGCAGACATACAAAAAATGTATTAAAAAAATGAAACGGCAACATTTAAAGCCTGGAGGAAATGTAAGAGTGCAAGTGAAATATCTCAGATAAGGTGATTCTCTGCACAATTACAGTCCTTTTGTGGAAACCTTTAGCAGTTCTATCTCTTTCTTCACATCTCACTGGGGAATGCAAGTGTAAAATGTTGAGATCTGGATGAGCGGACTGTCGATTATGCAATGCAATCTGCATTTTTATTGCACGGGGGGTTGGCTAAATAAAAATCACATGCAGTGTAAATTATGAAAGATATCCTTGCAGTCATTCTCTATAGATACATCTAAACACTTACTCTTAGTGTTCAAACTAACAATTTACTTAACTCTCGGCATGCATTACATAAGGAGCATTTCAATAAATAAGTTCCAATAAACAATGCATGATATTTATTGCATTTAAAAATGGTTAATCATAAAATATCAATTATTTAACTACAAAAAACTAAACTGTTAAACTACTAAATAAAATGGACTTAAACTCTTACTACACAATGTTAAACTTTACTTTTAACTTGGAATGTACGGTATGTGCAATAATTTAAATAAATGTCAGTTTACATCATAAAATAAAGCTTTCAGAGGATGCAATTTAGTGATTCATATTACTGCAGAAATCTGAAATCAGTTTTCTTGCATTATTCTACTTCACAGCATAAGCGGTTGGAAATGAATAAATCTGTAGATTATTAAGGCTGATTATTATTATCATTATAATTACTATTATCATTAATAATAATAAGTCTGGTAAATGTGCAAAATAGCATATTAAGGGAATTAATATAAATATTGGGGGGGAACAAAACTATTAGAGATTGTGACAGCAAATTTTGGTTCAGTGAAAGTGTTGCCTTTTAGTTACAAGCGACCTCTGTGTCAAGATGCCTTTGAACTCGACTAGCCAATGCAGGAAAAAAGCATTCGGTATTCCAGTGCCAAACGGGAAGCTACATATTCTTGGCTGCAATTATGTAATTGATGATTCCAGTGCATTGTAATATTTTGTAAGAGGAAAAAAAATAAAAATAAACACAAATTAACAAAACTTCAGCCTGCCACTCAGAACTCACAGCTTGTTCAGAAAAGCTACATTAACCACAACCTCCAAGCAGAGCTATTGAAAAGCTGGCTGTCAACTACGATGCCTTAGTTTAATCTTACAGGTCTAGTTTAGCCTTGATGCTACTGAGGAATCGTTGGCAATTATCCTTTTTCCGTCTTGTGTTCCAGGAATGAGTTTATGAGAAACATTTAGTCTGTAAAGGAGGATGCTTGTCAGAGATGTGCCAGATCGTGCTGCTCGAATGCCGGGCGGGCAGCAGGGAGATCGTGCTTCAGCGCGACACCAGCTTCCGAACGCGGCGCCTCCCGCCTGTGAAACAGAGAGGAGACACGGTTCAAACCGATGCTTAGCGGGCGGCCTTTGAGTTCATGCACACGTGGTAAATCGTCCCGAAGGCACAGATGAACAATTTAGAATAGACATGAACTCGAACCCACTTCGGCGTTATTCAAAGGGTTTAGAAACTTTGAGCTCAAAAGTTCTGGGGAATGTAGTTCCAGAACGAAAAATAAAATGTACATCTTTCTTGCTATACATCGAATATCACAAAGTTCAGACATGCTGCCGCAGGAATGGGTCAAAACACCTTAACGTACACGTTAGATATATATATATATATATATATGTTTTCACCAAATGGTTATCTAGTTTATGTTGAAAATATCTCCTTGTTCAATGAGAAGTGTTGGGTGTCCCTCACTATATAAAGTCTATAAAGATTCATATTTCAGTCTAATAGAAGCTGAGGAAGTAAAATTACCTTTGATTACTGTATGTCATTTACATTCCCTCCCGCAACACACGGACGCTGAACTTTGGGTCTTGAACATTTCTCTTCACTCTCCAACTCAGACGGTCTCTCTCTCTTCCTCAAAGTGGCCACTTTACTGTGCTTTAATGAACACGACGCTGAAAAGGAGTAATAGGCTTTTAACTCGCTGTAGTTATGATCAAAAGTTACATTAATCACACTCAGCCCCACAGTAGCGTTGGATGCACTCCTCGACTCGCAATGAGCCTTTCCAGCTTGAAGACTGATCTAATCGGATCTAATCAGAGATGCAAAGGCTCCTGGAGGTGGCGTAGCTGGATCTAGACCACAATGCACCACACATTTTCAACCAGTACCCATATGTTGTGACAGGGGCGCTGAGCCACAGACAGCACCCTCTGTAAAGAGAGGCCACCCGAGGTCACTGCAGATCCTTTAGTAATCCCAACAGGGATGCTAATCCTAGTACACTCCTTATTACTGCACTGAATGCTCCAGAAAGTCCTCACTTTTTCTTTTCTGTCTTTGATACAGTTAGGTGCGGAAGAGAGGACCACATAAGAAGATCCTCAAATTTGAACAGGAGATCGAGTGTCTGTATCCCCCGACAGTCAGTTTTGCTTGGAAATGCAGCAAATCATAACAAAATGCATCAACGTAACTCACCACTGCTGCTGCTGTGCCCGTGGGAATCGTCCATTCCTGGCGATTTCGCGTCTTCGGGGTTAGTGGGTACGGAGGCCAGCAAACCTGGGGGAGAAAAACAACAAATCTGTGTCAGAGAGAGTTCTCGGGGAAACTGGGTTCATGATATTTGAGAAACTGAAACACTGCCAAAGAAAACATGGCTTCCAAAAACGTGTCAACTCCAGTTGCAGACAAGACCCAAATCACGCCAAGAATCGCAGGGATCGGATATTTCAGGGCGCTTTAAGTATCAAAACCACAGAAGGCTTTAGAGAAAGGGATCCCTCGAAGCCAATGATAATTCTAATTTGCATTTCCACGGACAGATTTTCTGGTCTAAGGTGATGCTCACGATATTGTGTTGGGAAAAACAAGGCACAGAAGAGGTAAACGATTTAATGCATTTACAGTGAAGGAGGCATGCCTTGTAAACACATTATAGACAACATTGAAACCCACAGCGTTGACAGTCCACAGACACGGAAATTGAGTTAACCTGCTTACATCGTATTTGAACAGAGACAAATCTAATAAAGTGAGGTCACACAACAAACTAAAAACCATGAGACATCTAATACAGTTTAAAACCCTGCGTTAGCACCTGGCTAGACTGTGTGCTCAGTTCTCCTACAGACTGATGCTATACATCCATTTAACCTTTTCTGATGTAATAAGGTAGGGTTTCGTAACAGAGCTGAAACATCTGAAATGTTGCCAAAATTAAATGTACATATTTGTTCTGGACTGTTCTGTATCAGAAGTCAGTTTTACCGATAAAGATGAAAGAAAAAAAAGCTCCTGTAAAGCAACAGAGAATCAAATGTGCTGGTGGTGCTGGTTGAGGTTCAAGAGATTCACAAGAGGGAGGAACTTACTGAGGCCCTTGTAGTGCGAGAGCTGCTGATAGATCTGTTTGATGCGCTCGATGTTGAGCCGGCTGGCCTCCGCGTGGTTGACCATGGGTTTGGGGTAGTCCACACCGATGATGCAGTTGGCCGCTTTCTGCACCGCTTCGGGGGCGTTCCACGGCTCGTAGATGTATCTGTTCGGGTACTCTTTCAGCTTTGGTATATATCGCCTGGGTGGAAAGGGAGCACATTTAAACGTGTGCACTCTCTTTTCACTTTAACACCACTCTGAATTCTGAGAATCAAATATAATTTCTAATAGTGGGAAAGGTTACAAATTACCCCACTGTAAGGATTCGGGGATTTAAAATACAATGAATTAACAACAAAAATAATTTGCGGATTAGCTGCGTTTACTGCTTCCATATATATAAGATATATATATATATATATATATATATAAATAAAAGATTCAATCACTGCAAAGCTCTTTCCCTCTGGTCTCACCTGATATAATCTCCAGTGGGGTCTGTTCTTCTTCCGAAGCCCACAGGGCAGTAACAGTGGAAGAACTGCTGGAAAAAGGCACTGCAGGACAGCCACATCCAGCTCCCTGCGTTCACGCTGAAGTCCGCGTCCAGCAGCAGCTCCTCGAACACCTGTGGGGGGAATCAATTCAACCATGAGGCCGAGCACAGACCCGTCTCTACGGGCCACGGCTGCAGTCCCGCTACCGGGCCACTAGAGGGGGCAGAATCACACTGCGGTGGGGAGGCAGCAATCTTTTCCACGGACACATCCGACCCGACCCCGAGTCGAGCTGGAACTGAGCCCAGCTGGCCCGGTGCGGGTCGGGCGTGTTTCCACGGCGTGACCCGAGCTGAGGTCAGTGACATCACAAGCTCACCTACTTCAAAAGCTGTTGCAACTTGTGTGGACTAATCCTTGCTACCATTTGTAATTAATCAGCTATCAGCTTTTACTGTTATAAATAAATAAACGGATCCATCCATGCACAGCCTGGCTCAGGGACGGTGCGACAAAACTGTCAGCCTGGTTCCGGGTTGGGTCGGATATGCCAGTGAAAAAGGGGCAAAAGGGTCCCGTCCCGCTGAAGGTGGGCCATCCGATGCCTTACCCTCATGCCGCTCTCCCAGCTGATCCACAGGTCCCCCCGGGTCAGGAAGCAGGCAACGGCGTGGCGGGCCAGGTGGTGGATCCAGCCCTCCTGCCTGAGCTGGGTCATGATGGCATCGATCCAGGGGTAGCCCGTCTGCCCCTCGGCCCACTTGGCCAGCGCCTCGGGGTTCCTGTCCCAGGGGATCTGCACACAGATCGGGTTGCCCTCCATCTGGTCGAACTTGGGATTATTGGTGGCCGCCGTGTAGAAGAACTCCCTCCAGAGCAGCTGCCCGAACAGGGACAGAGGAGGACTGCTGTTCTTCCTCACCTGCGCCACAGAGAACAGGAAAGGGAAGATTTGATTTGATGTGGTTTGGTTTTCCCAGACCATTATATCACACAGTTCATATATATTCCTTCTCAGTGGATCAGAACTGGGCTGCAGAACGGTGTTCAGAAGCCTGTATGAGTGAACTTCTTAAGGATGGTGTAAGAATCTGTTGTGTCTGTAATATACATCTGTTTTACAAAACATGTCCCTCACAGTCGAAAAATCGTTAAAAATAAATAAGTCAGACGTTACGGATCGTACCTGTCTGTAGAGTTCGAGCAAGTTGTAGTAAAACAGCCGACACGATATACAACCAAAGCGCAGGTAGGGACTCAAGCCCGTCGGACTGGCCATCAGAGAGTAGGCATTGATCCGGGGTCTCTCAAAGTTTGCGACCCACGCCTGGAGGCAAAAAGAAAAACAAGAGTCCAGCCTTACAATAATGGAGCGTAAAGTGCGGCTCAGAAGACGGTCTGGGAAAAATATTTAAAAACAAAAACATACTCCTGCACATTTCTTGGTACTATATTTGCTCAATAAAATGTGGATAACAAATCCTTTGCCAAGATGAGTTCAGGAACACCCCCCCCTGCAAAATACAGTGATAATACACATTATTAATGGTATATTCTATTCTTTAAAGTTTCATTATGTATATGCTAAAAATAAAATCTATGGAGTGTTTGCTGCTCCTGTTTTATTGAAAAAAATAAAATAAAATGTATATAAATTGCAGATCCTTCATAAGCAAGGCCAAAACCAAAACAAAGGGCCTATTTTTACAGTTCTAACTTTAGTGGGGAACACATCTAAATGCCAAGACATCTGCAGCAGTCCCACTACTTCTGCAGTTATGCACCTTTCTCTCTAAATGTTTATGCAGCCGCTCCAGGGCTGCCGTTTCTCCTCCTTTCCACGTGGAGGGACTGATCCCATGCGTCTTGAAGCCTGGAAAACAAGAAACCCAGTGAGCAACTCTCTGGAGCTGCCAGAGCCGAGGCCGAGCACAATTGTGAAAGAAAAGTCAAAAAGCAAAGCCCAAATATCCAGTTAAAAAACTAAAACAACAAAAAACACACTTTTGTTTTCACGTGGATGGAAATGTACAGAAACATAAGCCAGAGACACAAATGACACTTGGGTTACTCTAGGATGGGTTTGTGCGCATCTCTGTGTTTTTTATGTGACAGGGTAATTCGGCCGCATCGTACCTAGCTCCTCCAGGGACGGCACTCGATAGTGTTCATCGTGATTCTCTGAAATGTCTGTCCTACACCTGTCCATCTGCTCGGCGGTCACGGTTCCCAGGGGCTTCTTTGGAAGACCGAGGCGACTGACAATCGCTTGGAATCTCTTGAACGTCAGCGGAGGGCTGTTGTTATTTAATTCAATTATTCTAGCAGGGAGAAAAAACAAACAAAAACTAAAAAACTAAAATCAATGATCAATTAAATCTAATGGAGTTTATGAAAGTGGTTCAGTCTGGTGCAGCAGACACAATCGTCATCGATAAATAAACATGACATTCTGTCATTAAAGCCTTTCTGCTGAAAACACTCAGGCAGATGAAGGGTTAAAAGTGAATCGCTGACAGCAGCTACAAAAAAGACTTATCTGAAGCTTTGGTTTTTACATTTCTGTTTATTATTAGATTGCAACTAATGAACTTATTCTTATAACTTATGTATACTCATTTACTAACCGGTCCTATTCATAGCACTAATGAAAAAAGCCTTTTAATTCTTAATTCCACCTCACATTGGATGATATATATAATCAAGTTCTGGAGAGCAGCATTTGTGAAGGCATTATAATGTCTCTGTCCACAAAACAAACCCTAATGAAACAAGCGGAGGCATCCAATTAAACCCAGACTCCAGCGCCTCCTTACGCAAAGCTCCGTCGCTGCAGCCCGGACCCCCCGTCGGGCGGCGACACGTGCCGAGCAGTAGCGCACATGTCCGCCGGGGGGCAGCAGCTCCTGCTCGGCCAGGCAGGGCAATGCGCAGCCGCACAACAGCCGCACGACCGGAGCAGACAGTGCGCTGCTTCATCACCGATTACATGAACTCGAAGATGAAGGCTGCTTTCTCGGGATTTGAAAGACATCCACTGCAAGAATGTCCACGATAGAATGGTGCAATACATAATTATATTATTAATAATAATAATAATTTTAAAAGCAAATGCAAACAGCTTGTAAATTGGAATTTGTCAAATATATTATATGGAATTGCTATGTTTTAGCTAAGTTGAATTTGTAATGATTGATGCCTTGTACTTCTCTGTATTTTTGCACTTATGTTGTAAGTCGCCCTGGATATGGGCGCCTGCCAAGAAATAAAAATAATAAAAAAAACCCAGCACATTTTAAATAATCGCTGTACTTTGAGGAGATCAAACACTCTCAGATATATAATGATATTTGATATGATCATTATGCAGGAGTAAATACTATAACAGAACTATGCTCCATGCTCATTTTCATTTTGCTATTGATTATATATATATATATATATATATATATATATATATATATATATATATACACACACAAAGATTTAAGAATGCATTATATATTTATACATACATGGAAAGCAGGCCTTCATAGAAGAAAACTATTTTTTTTACAAATAATGTACACTGTGCTGAACCTTCTTTTAAAAGCCTACTGAAATCCTCTCACGTGCCAGTGCCTTTTTCATATGAATCAGCCTGCATTATACATCACAACTGCCTTGAAATTCCCAAAACAGTGCCCTCACTTACGCGTCTGTATTGTGCTGTAGATGTAGTTTAATTTGGGTTGGACAGAACTGGACAGATACCCGCCCACACACAGACACAGACACACAGTTTCAATCTGGACAGCGTGTCCGGCCGTCTCACCTGTCCAAGCTGTACAGCGTGTGCGAGTTCTTGACGATGGTCTCCACTCCGAACTCCCGCGCCATCTTCACGATCGCCGCGTCCCTCTCTTTTCCGAAGGGCTCCGAATCGAACTCGAACGTCAGCCGCGTTACATTCCACTCCTACAGAAACACGAAAAGCCAAAAAGAACAGGGTCAGCTGTGAAGACAAACATCCCCGTCACTGTGTAAACCCCGGAGGTGCGTAACCAGAGATTAAACACAGATTAAACCCTGTGGAGTGAAGAAACCTGAAGCAAGATCATGATCAGTAAATACCCAAGACAGAATTTACCATATTGGTCAAGAGATCCATCGCTTCAAAAAGAAGTCACAGCAGATAGACAACTGCTTTACTGTGGGATCTTTAATACATATACATTGTGCTCTCCCTTGAGCAAGACAGAGTGGTGATTCTGGTGGGGACACTGGGACTGCAGTGGAGAGCGGGTGAAAGACTTCAGATGGAAACTGCTCTCTCTCTAGGCAGAGCTGTGTGCCTTTTCAATTCATTGGGCATATTAATGATAACAAAGAGAGAAAGAGCTCCCACAGAATCTCTTATAACAGGAATGACTCGGCATAGCTGGTGATAGCTGGTGCTCTTGCAGATGTCCAACAGGTTTATCTTCATGAATACTATTTTCTGGAGGTCATGTAATAGACATCAGTGACCATGACACACATCTATGCATCTACAGTTCTGTCTCTGTTTAAACTCAATGTGCTCCCACGTGCTAAATGGTGATAAAACAATACTTCATCCTTTAAGTAAAGCACGCACTCTCATTAAGAACACTTCATTACGGTTAGACAGTGGCATCCTGATACGGGCATACGCACTGCCTGCAAGAGATGCTTTTGAAGATTGCGATTTGACACCCACATTACCAAGCATCTCCAATAGTGTTTTGTTGGTCAAGGTTCATCAATGTGTATTGATCTGTGCAACACTTCCCAGATTCTCAGTCCGAGTCAAATAAATTACTAATTACAAAATTACACTCATTTCTGAACAATACAATGCAATGCCCTGAAAGTCTACAACAGTTCAGTGCACGTCTTGAGAGGCATTTGAAAACGTTTTGATGGGAGACTTCAAGTCATAACACTTTTTAAGCTGTCTAACTGCTGTATGAAATTAGGTAAATGACACTAGGCATATTCATGGCTCAATTACATGTAACCAGTTATTTTAAACTTGTTAAAAGTCATCTGCTCTCTTATATTTTGCATACATGTACATATGTATACATGTCATAAATGTGTGCATTCCCTCATAGTTTTCTATACAGTAGAGGGGTTCTTATATTGTAATTGCAGTAATGTTTTGCAAGACGATATTCAGTTTTGTATTTTTATAAGGGAATGATCCATTGCAATGATTGCCCATATATAGAGATCACTGCCTATAGATAGGAGATCATGTGTTATGGTTTAACAGATTCACTCACTAACTTTCAGTTTCCAGTGTCAGGAGACATCCATCATCATATCAGCACACCAATGTCTGCTGTTTACACACTTACACACATTTAAGTTAGCATGGAGGTTGTGGACAATTCCCTGCTGCATTTACCTTGAATAATCTCGGGAACACATCCGCAGGTTGACCTCTGACGACAAACAGCCTGGAGTTCAGTTTTCTCAGACTGAGGTCCAGGTCTTCCAGTGATTCGAGCAGGAATCTGCCAATGTGATCAGAAGGGATAGAGAGAGTTATCACCACAAAATGCCGTCCATGTCGTTAGTCTCCCTGCTGTAGAGATCTCCAGGGCCTTCTGTGGCTCCAGCAGGTCTTCTGCCCTGCCACTCATGACCGGGGATGACCTTTCCTCCGCAGCTCCGGCAGCCTGGGTGCGCATTGCATTGTCAAAAACTTCAGCTATGAACATGGATCCAATGCAGTGGATTTCAAAATCATGTCAGAGTTTAGTTAGTGAACGCAATAATGCGAGTACGAGGCGTTGCAGGTTATTGGAAAACTTTTGAAGCGCATGAAACCGTGCAATAATCCCCAGATGTTGGAGCCATCAGACACATGCACTACCTGCGAGCTCAGTCCTCAACAACCACACGTGCGTTTCCAAGAACCGGCTGGGAAAACGACTTTCCTTAAACAACACAATTGCACAGTAAATGATCTAGAGCGATTAATGCTGGCAAATGTATTAATTTAAAGAGAGCTGCTTAGAGGTGGAAGCCAGCACACGTCATAAGCAGCTGCACAGGCCCCGGCAGGTCACGCTGCCCCGCACTGCACACACCTGCAGCCGGACGTGCGTGAAAATCACACCGCGCAGCGCACATGCCATGACGCAACAGCAGCGCGCACAAACCTCCATCTGTTGACCCCGACGCTGGCCGAGCCCGCAAACCAGGGGTCCAGCACGTAAACACAGCGCACCGAGTCCGCGCCGCTCAGCGCCTCCTGCAGAGCCGCGTTATCGTGCAGCCTCAGCCCCTTACGAAACCAGTGCACGGAATTTACTGCCATGATGGCGCACAGCTCATTCGAGTAAACACAGGCAATAGCACACACATCCACAACAGCGTCGCGGTGCTGCCATACTCCGCCTGTCTCCGCACATCGGCACGTCAGACTCCGCGCCTATTGGCTGAGCTGTGACACGCGTCGGGCGTATTATAATGAGGACCTGCCCAACTCCAGTGCCGATTGGCTGAGCCGCGAGTAACGTCACCAGTATTGACATGGTCACTGCCCAGCTCCACGCCAATTGGTTGCTGCTCACGTGTAGGCCCGCCCCCTCACGTTTCTCCGGTGTTGTCGGAATGACAGGCGGCGTTCTTGCAGCGCACAGGTCCGCAGCTCTGCGCAGGTCTGCATCATCCCTCCGCTCCCATTGGTGGAGCCTGCGGAAGTCTGCGCTACACGAACGCGACCGTGCCTGGCCTGGTGTCGGCTGCTGCAGGAATGGCATCAGCGTTACGTTTCACGAGTTATATGATTTATTTACTCGCAGTAAAATCTTATATAAGGCTTGTATAGACGGTGTTGTTGTTGTGTTGATTTGCCAGTGTCAGTGTCCCCTCTTGTCACACTTAGCCTTTATTTGACTCTTCAAAGGGACTTTTCCCAGACTTAATCCTGAAAGCCTAATCTTTTGATCTGTCCAGTTTTTCGATACTATTCTACTATGCCAATAAAATGTACACCAGCAAAGCTTAATTGCAGCGGTTTAGAAATACATTTTTGGAATATTTAATATCAAATGTGACTTTTTAGTCATGGCAAACCAGTGTCCTCCAATATGCACAGCCTGTATTGAATGTATATAAGCTTCAGTGATCAGTTTACATAAGTTATGTTATTACACAACTTCAGGAACAGACTGCAGCACAATGGGTATGGAACTTCTTTAATCCACTTTATATCATATATTCAATAAGATAGATTTCACTTTTGGAGGGTCTGGTTGATGTGGAACTTTTATGTGATTTAAATGTTTTATAACAAGCAGTGTAGATCCACGTTTATGTATAATCTGCAGTAAAGCGGTGTAAACTAATTTAGATAAATAAATAAATAAATCCTGTTGCATGATCCAAGAACAGATTAATAGGATTTTTGGTGATATTTCACAAGTTGACTTCAACTGAAATGTAACATTTTGCAAACACTCCTTAAGTATTTCAAATATTTCTCTCTGCAGATCAATGCCAGTGAGGGATGCAATTCTTCAAGGAATTGGGACAACAATCTGGACATAAATAAGGAAAACCTTTTGCTTAAAGACCCAGTGACCCTGCAGAAAAATGATACACAGAACACATTTCCAATGCATTTTCACAGGAATTCTCTCACTTAAGATGCTATAATATTGTTATTATACATACTCTACTATAATAGGCCCTTTCTCTAGATGAAATGTTTTAATAAAAAAAGAAAAACGATGTTATGCACATTTTCAGCTATGTTCAGGTTTATATAATGGCTCATGTATAAGTAATGATTTGCTCAGATTATTATTATTGTATTGAATGTAAAACATAACCAAAAGGAAAATGACATTAATTGGCAATCCAAGATTGGTGCTCGTCAAGGAGTGAAACCTTTTTCCAGAATGTCTACATTTTTTTTTTGTATTGAGGAAATACAATACATGGATCAGATGGAGCAAAATGAAACAATTATACTGTTTTAATGTATTAGTTGTTGGCTCCATCTAGTGGGCTCTCAGGTATTGTAGCGGCATACATGGGAACTCCCATTAGAACAGTCAATGTCAGGTCATCTGTTACATCAGCAGGCAACTGGATTTCCACCCGTAGGCATAGGCATTATCGATCCTCTGCCTGAGGACTTCATGTTTGATTCTACATTTGATTAATTCCACAAAAGTATCATTTTATGTATACAAACTTAAATTATGCCACAGGCCAGCAAACTGCGAGATTCTGTTTGTTCCATTGCAAGGAAAAAAACTGTTATTTTATTTTTAAAATATTGTCTGTCCATCGGTTGTTAGTTTCCTGTACAAATCCCAGTGAATCCCATGTGTGAGGGGTGAGTGTGTAGCACAGGGCAGAGAGTGGAGAGTCAGGAGCTTTCTCCATTGTGGCTGTTAAATTGGAAATCACTTATCGCCAATATCACATGCGTTATTTAAAATATAATAATATTATTATATAATATTATATAATAATAATAATAATAATAAATAGTTTCTAACTTGTTGCTCTCTCCTCTTGTTGTTGTTTAAGACACACACTAAAGAACAGCATGCTTACGGTGAGCTGCTGGTCTTTGGACTCAGCCGTCTCCTTCATGGCTCTATAACAATAATTTGCTGGCTGTGTGTGTAGTTGTCCTGATATGACAATATTATCCCACTAAGCTAAGACAAAGACCCACAAGACATCTGAGACAAAGACCTATAAGACATCCAAGGGCACACCTGCGTGACTCATCTCCACCTACAGCTCCAAATGATCAATATCGCAGGTCGTGCCCCTCTGCAATTTCAACTCATCCAAGAAGACAAAATCTCTGAACGCATCACCTGTCAGCCAGTCCTGCTCAGTGCATTACAGACTGCCTGTGCCAGGTCCTCGGTTGATTACTACAATATCTGGGTGAAAGGATACAGTGTTGCTCTAGTGTCTAATGTAACCGAGCATTGCCTACAGTGCCAGCCTGCCATGGGTTCATTGGCATGCACTGGTCCAGCAGCCTTCCCTCAATGCATTATACCTGCATGTCAGCTGAAACTCGTCAATAAATGAACTAGTCAGAGCAGCAGCTTACAGACCCGTCTCCCCTGTGCGTCCCTTTCTCTAACTGCTCCTGCGTTGTCTTCTGCATCCCCTTAGAGATCAGAACCGAAGGGTGCACGACACTGCGGTGACACACAGCCATGAAGCGCCACCAGAGCACCACATAGGACACCCCCCGGGGCGAACAGTTGTCAGAGTTATATTCAGAGATACTTGATTTTGTTTTGATAAATGTTATGTGTATTGTAGACACAAAGCATCTACACATCTTCACCAAAAAAGCCAAATTTAAAGTGCATTGAAACCTCAGTCATTGTCTATGGCCAACAAGCGGCCTTTTCTATTCAGGTTAGGGCAGCAGTTCAGTTATCATTATTATTATTTACTTCTTAACAGACTCTCTTTTCCAGGGTGACTTATGCATATAAGAGCAATAAAAGTGTAATAGTACAGTAATCGACCTCTATTGCTCTCTGCTGTCTACATCAGGGGTGTCCATACCTTATTCTCAAAGGGCCAGATGTGAAAGTTTGAGTATTTGTAGGGGCCACATACAAATCAAAGCAAATAATTACTTGTGATATTAAAAGTACAATCACTTGAATGTAATGTAAATTTTTTAAAAATCTTAGAAAAACTGTAAAAAAGTAAAGGGAACATGTAATCATCACAGTATAACACCAAGTCAATTAAACTTCAGGGATATCAATCTTTCCAGTTAGGAAGCCTACGCGATTGTGAATCAATGTCACCTGTTTTGGTGCAAATGAAAGTGACAACATGTGCACTGGAGAGGCAACAGCAAGACAACCCCCAAAAAGGGAATGGTTTTGCAGGTGGTGGCCACAGACAATTGCTCTCTCTCCTTATCCTTCCTGACTGATTCTTGTCTAGTTTTGCACAGATGGCACATCCATACGTGCCTTCGCAATAAGGTTTGCTGTGTCTCCCAGTACAGTCTCAAGAGCATGGAGGAGATACCAAGAGACGGGCCGTTACATGAGGAGAGCTGGACAGGGCCGTAGAAGGGCATCAACCCAGCAGCAGGACTGGTATCTGCTCCTTTGTGCGAGGAGGAACAGGAGGAGCACAGCCAGAGCCCTACAAAATGACCTCCAGTGGTCTACTGGTGCGCATGTTTCTGACCAAACTGTCAGAAACAGACTCCATGAGGGTGGCATGAGGGCCCGACATCCTCTAATGGGACCTGTGCTCACAGCCCAGCACTGTGCAACTCAATTGGCATTTGCCAGAGAACACCAGAATTGGCAGGTCCGCCATTGGCACCTCGTTCTCTTCACAGATGAAAGCAGATTCTCACTGAGCACATGTGACAGACGTGAAAGAGTCTGGAGACGCTGTGGTGAATGTTATGCTGCCTGCAACATCATCCAGCATGACCGGTTTGGCGGTGGTCAGTGATGGTCTGGGGAGGCATATCCTTGGAGGGTCGCACAGACCTCCACGTGCTAGCCAACGGGACCCTGACTGCTGTTAGGTACCGGGATGAAATCCTCAGACCCATCGTCAGACCTTACGCTGGTGCAGTGGGCCCTGGGTTCCTCCTGGTGCAGGACAATGCCCGGCTTCATGTGGCCAGAATGTGTAGGCAGTTCCTGAATGATGAAGGCATTGATGCCATTGATTGGCCCTCACGTTCCCCAGACCTGAATCCAATTGAGAACCTTTGGGTCGTTATGTATCGGTGCATCGGACGCCGCCAAGTAGCGCCACAGACTGTCCAGGAGCTCACTGATGCCCTGATCCAGGTCTGGGAGGAGATCCCCCAGCACACCGTCCGCCGTCTCATCAGAAGCATGCCCAGACATTGTCAGGAGTGCATACAGGCACGTGGGGGCCACACACACTACTGAGTCACATTTTGAGTTGGAACAGCCTGTGATTTCAGTTGTTTACTTTGATTTTAGATTAGATTAGATTAGAAAACTTTATTGTCCATTAAATTTACATAAAATGGAAATTTGCCTTCGGCATTCTGGCAACACAACACAGGACAACAATAAAAAACACCTAAAATACATTAAAATACATTTCCAATAGCAACAGTGCTCATGGGCTGAAGGGAGAAGGCTTTTTAATATATCACAAATTATTTTTTGTACCCATTCTTCTGGGCTAATGGGACCTTGAGTCTCCTGCCAGATGGTAACTGCTGAAATGATGAATGAAGGGGGTGAGTAGGGTTATTGTAGACCTGGGTTGCCTTCTTAGTAAGGGACCGAGTATAGAGGTTCTGGAGTTGCAGTTGTTTGTCTCCAATAATCTTACTGGCCTGATTGACCACCTGGGTCAGCTTATTCAACTGAGAGGTTCCCATACCAGGAAACAATGTTAAAGGTGAGAACACTTTCGGTGAGTGACCTGTAAACCATAGTTAGAGTGTATTTGCTGTCATTAAAACTCCTCAGCTTCCTGAGGAGAGAAAGCCGCTGGCGTGCCTTTTTATAAATATAATCTGCATTAGGCTGAAAAGAAAGCTTATTGTCAATTATTGTTCCCAAATATTTAAAATATATAACCTGCTCCACTTCCTGCCCCTTCATAGTGACTGGCTTAAAGACAGGCACCATGCTGTCTGCTCCCATCCTACTTCCCAGACACAGCTCCCTAGTCTTACTGACATTAAAGTCAAGGAAGCTGCCGTCAAACCAGGTGGCAAGGTGATCGATGTGCTGGAGGAAGGAAGGGCTGGTGACATCCTGCAGGCAGGCAACCAGGGCCATGTCATCAGCATAGTTAATAACTGTGAAATCTTTACTATTGTATTTAACCTCATTTATGTACTGTATATAGAGAATAAACAAGGAGATATGTTTCGGTGTGAGTTTGAATCCAGCCCTCACTCGGTTGGTGATTTTGGTTTCCATTGACCATTGTTACATCATATTGTTCTCAACGAATTACACAATGTACAGGAAAGATTTTGATCTTTGATATATTTTGTTCTTCGAGATCCGATGTGCGATTTAAGTGTTCCCTTAATTTTTTTGAGCAGTGTAGGTAGATATGTAGCCATTAGCTCATATACACCTGATCATGTTTTATGTAATAAAAATATACATTGAAACAATGAAAACACAATGGAAATGCAATACGTAAGGTTGTTAATGCCAGTATTTATTCAATGCAGATTGTAAATACTTAAAACAGTATATTTTACAGATATTCCACGGTTTCAGGATGAAGATCTTTGAACCGATCTCTGCTTGCAGAACTACTCCACTTTCTCCTCCCTCTTCGTCCCCCCTCCCCTTCCTCCTCCCTTGTTTCTCTGCTGATGATTTTGCCTCCAAGTGACATGGCGAGGCGTGGATGAAGAACCTCGCCCTCTCCTCACAGGCGCACCCCAAGGCTCCGTCCTGGGCCCCCTCCTGTTCTCTCTCTCTAAACACGCTCTCTGGGCCCCTCATCGCATCGCATGGTTTCAACTGCCATTTCTATGCAGATGACGCCCTTCCTTTCTTTTCCCTCTTATGACCCCCTCATCCCCTCATGCATCTCTTCCTGTTTGTCTGCTATTTCCACCTGGATGCCCTCACACCATCTCAAGATCAACATCTCCAAATCTGATCTCCTGTGCCCCCCTCTCCATCTCAATCCCCTTAGAATCTACGACACTCTTCTTCTGTTGAGAACCTAGGAGTCGCCCTCGATCCTGCGCTCTCCTACACCCAGCACATCACCACGCTGACACGCACCTGCAGATTCTGCAGATTGCCGTGGTGATGTGCTGAATGTAGGAGAACGCAGGATCGAGGGCGACTCCTAGGTTCATAGTGGAAGAAGAGAGTTTCGTAGATTCTGAGGTAATTGAGATGGAGAGATCAGCAGAAGGTGAGGAGCAGGAGGGAGGGAAAAAGGAGATCAGATTTGGAGAGGTTGAGCTTGAGGTGTTGTGAGTGCATTCAGGCAGAAATAGCAGACAAATTTCTATGCAGTAGAACTCACTTCCTGGATGAACTGCACTTCCTTCTCTCCTCCCTCCCCTCCCTCTCCTCCCCTCCCTCTCCTCCCCTCGAGACTTCAACATCCACCTCTCCAATCCCTCCCAATCTGCCACATTTCCTCCCCTCATCTTCTCTCTCTCCCCGTCTCCCCACACTCACAGGGCCGGCTGCCAGCTGGATCTCATCTTCTCAAGAGGCTGCTCCCCTTCGACGCTCTCCCTGACACCCCTGGACATCTCAGAGCACCATTTCCTCTCTTTCTCCCTCTGTCTCCCTCCCCACCCTCCCACACCCACTGTCACCTTCCGCCGTAATCTCCGCTCCGTCTCGCCCTCCACCCCCACCTCCACTGCTCTCACCTCCTGCCTCCCAGTGACTGTGTTTCCCATCGGTCTGCTGACTGTGCTACTTCCACCGTCTTCTCCTCCCTCAGCTCCCATGATTCTCTGTTCTCTCAGGTCTAGGCCGGCCCGTATGGGGCGCCTTTTGTGTGTCAGACATTTTGCGCCACAAATGATATATTTAATTAATTTAGTGCACGGAATGATGAAAGAGGGTTTTCATTTCGTCCACGGAATTTCACTTTGAGGACATAATGCGTACTCGGGTGTTCATTCCATCCACGGAAGGCAAAGTATATTTTATTTTCGCCCACAAAATTGCTAAGCAATGTAGGACAAAATACTCTAAGTGCACGAAATGTGATTTAACTGCATGAAATTTTGCCTGGGACAAAACTCAATTTTGTGAGTCACGTGACTTGATCAGTGACACCATCGTGACACGGGAGACATATTGGTGAATCTGATGAGAGTCATGGTGCATACAAGTTGAAATTGTAAACAGATCTATTTTTTTAAATCGCCATTTCAAAGGCCATCAGTAACTGCCAATGCAGCTGATCGGCCAGATTTACAACCAGCCAATATTAAATTCAGCTGATAAACAACCAGGGGGTCGTGATTGTCTTCCACTACATGTTAGATAACACAGTTGCATGAAGGCATAGGCGTAACACACACACACTTCTGAAACAAAACTATGCTTACAAGGCTACAATTGATTTCATAATATAAGTCACAAATTGAGTCTCAAACTACGGTAGAATAAATTTAAACAATCCCTTGCATCGACTTAATAAAAACGCACGTGTTGTATCAGGTGGCACTCTGACTCCGGGGAAGAACTACTGTACTTAATTATCTTGCCTATTATCTGACTGATGCCCATCTAAAGTGCTCCAGTGAGGAGACCAGAAGGTTACTGGCCGTGATTTGCTTGGCTCAGCTGAGGGGCAACACTGTTGCTCATCTTCCTCCAAGGATAAAACTGCGCATCATGGGGACAGAGCGCTCAGCAGAGTTGCACCTCACTTGAGTGTCATGCATTCATTTCAGAAGAGTGTGTTTGCGGGGCAGCAATCGGATAATAGGAAAGATAATCAATATTAAAAAAACTCAATTTGTGAATTATATTATGAAACCATTTGTAGCCTTGTAAACATACTTTCGTTTCAGAAGTGTGTGTGTGTTACACCTATGCCGTCATGTAACTGTGTTATCTAACATGTAGTGGATCTATTCTGCTCTATCCAAATAAAATCAGGACCCCCTATTTGATTATCAGCTCCAGGTATTTTAATCTCATTTACTATATTGAATATTGGCTGGTTTTAAATTTGATTGATCTGCTGCATTGGGAGTTATTGACAGCTTTTGAAATGGCGATTTAAAAAATAGATCTCTCCACAATTTCAACTCATATACGCCATCACTCATCAGATTCGCCAATACGTCTCACATGTCACAATGATGTCACTAATCAAGTCATGTGACTCACAAAAGCGCTTTTGTGCACGAAATTATGTCTGATACAAACGGCGCCCCATATGGGCCAGCCTAGACCTGAGAGAACAGAGAATCATGGGAGCTGAGGGAGGAGAAGACGGTGGAAGTAGCACAGTCAGCAGACCGATGGGAAACACAGTCACTGGGAGGCAGGAGGTGAGAGCAGTGGAGGCGGGGGTGGAGGGCGAGACGGAGCGGAGATTACGGCGGAAGGTGACAGTGGGTGTGGGGGGTGGGGAGGGAGGGAAAGAGAGGGAGAAAGAGAGGAAGTGGTGCTCTGAGATGTCCAGGGGTGTCAGGGAGAGCGTCGAAGGGGAGCAGCCTCTTGAGAAGATGAGATCCAGCTGGCGGCCGGCCCTGTGAGTTGGGGGAGACGGGGAGAGAGAGAAGATGAGAGAGTGGAGGAGGGGAGGAAATGAGTGGGAGGGGTTGGAGAGGTGGATGTAGAAGTCTCCCGGGAGGATGTCAGGGGAGGAGAGAAGGAAGTCCAGTTCATCCAGGAAGGAGGCGAGTGGACCAGGAGGATGCTCCACGGTAATCAGCCGACTGCCTGAGCTCCCAGGGTCTGCGACAAAACTACCTCGGGCAGCCGCTGAATGTATCCAATCAAACTGCCAAGAATAGAAGTCCGCTTTCAACCAATCAGGCTCTCCTGCGTCCCAGGATCCGCCTCCACCTGCCCTGCAGGTCTGAGAGAGCGACGGAGGGAACTAGTTTTGAAGGAGCGAGAAGGAAAGGTGAGAGCCTGTGTAACACTATAATACTGGACTTAATACAGTTACTTAAACAATACAACCATGTATGCGTGTATGTATATATTCAATACATTGAGCTGATCAATAAATCTACATTAATGTACGTATATATTGAACGTGAGCTCATTACCTCAGGCACGTGTCCTGTGTGAGCAGCAGGTCATTCAATACAGCACGTCTGTCAGTCCTGTCCTCTATACTGTAGCCTGGATGTCAGTGCAAGTCTCAATGCTATGAATTTGTTCAATATATTAGTAGCTAATCTAGTTTAATTTCACAGACAGGTGTGACGGAAATGCTGTACTGACTGACCTGCTGCTCGTACAGAGCGGGGATCTGGGGTAATACACTCACGTGTGCCACTTTACTGATGACTGGGGTGTCACAGATCCTACTACTAATACTACTACTACTACTGGGGTATTGCCCTGCGCCTGCTCTGCATGTCATATAAACACGGCTTCACTGAACAACACGGGACATTTGCACGGGACGAGCACTTCAGCTCATATGTGACTGAACTCAGAGAGGACTGCATTAAGCGTGAATACAGGCTCGCATGCAGCCTTTCAACACGATTTTCCTATTAACCTGACGTTCAGCGTTCAGCTGCATCAACACATCAACACGCAGGTGTCATGGCACTTAAATGACAAACTCATTGCTGTAAGGATGTAATCAAGTCATTCTGTATGTTGTTTGTGCTCTCGTACATCTATTAATCTATCTATCTATACACAGGTAAAATACATTTAAGTGTCATAATGTCAAAATGAATTTCAATAACTGCAAAACCGTATCTTCTTAAAGGTCTGTACCTTAATACCGTACATGTAGCCACTCGATGCAAACTTGTAAAATGAATGTAGATATATTGATCATATGATTGGATCCATTCAGCGACTGCCCGAGGTAGTTTTGTCACAGACCCTGGGAGCTCAGGCAGCCGGAGGTTTACTGTGGAGCAGGAGGGTGGTAGATAAGAGGTGAGAGGGAGAGGGGAGTTCTACTGCATGGCAGTGAAAGTTGTTAGTCAAGAGAGAGAGAAAGGGGGGGAGGAGAGGAGAGGAACGGCACAGAGATGGGGTTTGGAGGGATTAGGGAGGCGGTGGTGAACACGTGACCGCTGAGAGGTAGGAGAGAGCAGGACAGGAATCGGGGAGAGTGTCATAGCTGTCTAGTGTTGATGTGCGGTGTCTCCTCGCTGGAGGTCTTGCCCTTTGGAAGCGGGGCCCAAAAGAGGGGGGCACTGAAGGCTGCTGGTGTCCGCTGGTCTGTGTCAGCGCGTCCGTGTGTTACTGAGAGCAGCTTTAATTCAGTTGCTGGTTGAGGAACTGAAAAAACAAACACAATGCCTTAGTGCTACCAATGTGCAGACCACCAAATGACTATCTCACATTGAGCTTTAATTTGTAGCCCATCATTTGCAAAACAATTCATATTGTAAATGTTTGTTCTGGTAACAAATCAAATGCACACCCTTCTTCCTGGAATTCTACTTCTTATCATTTTTATAGAAAAGCAAGAACTGAGACCACTGAAGATGACATTTAAACAAAAGACATCATGTGCTGTTCGTCACTTACTGCCTAATCAGATGTCTCTCTCTCTTCACACACGTCCTTCTCCTGCAAAAAGGACATGAAGCAGATTAGCCTGATGGGGATTTTTAACCACTAACAAATTAAAAAGAAAGATACACTTTACATGTTCTGTACTGCCCTGGATAAGAAATGCATCTTTCCACAAACATGGGGGCGGTTGTTCAATTGCACCTTCTACACGATTTAATATGAGCAAGAGATTTCGTTTCAGAAGCCACTCGGTCCACGTGTTGTGTCTTAAAACATGTCAATACAGCAGCGAAGGAGCCTGTCTCATTCAAAATGGAAGAAGCAGGGAGTTGTTTAACCCTCACCGGTCTATAAAGGGCATTGACTGCACTGTGTTATCGCCTAGGAAGTATGAATCTTCCGACACAGGGCAGCTACTGATTTTCTTACACGACAGTAATTTACAATGGGCTTCAGAGAGCTATTTTTACAATGTAAAAGTGTAACCAGCTATGAGCCGAGACACAGGAGCTGCCAACCTGCGAACATTGTCTCCAAATGATCCTCATTGGAACTGAAGCCCAGCCCAAAGGCAGAGACCTTTGAGATGCATTGCACTTAAACACTAAGCAAATGCACCCATGAACAGGCTGCTGCTGGTCAGGCACAAGCTCTTTGTAAAGCACAAGACAGCAGGAGCGTTTGTATTTCCCATTCTTCTAATTTGGCCATCAAAGCCTCGTTGAAAGGCGCCCGTCTCCCTGTCTGTCTCCCATTCTCTCTCTCACGGTACAGACCTTGGTCTAATACGCCTTCTGTGTCTTCTTGTCCTCAGCAATGACCGTCTCAAAGAACTCCTTTGTGACGCGCGCCTCCAGGTCCACAGCTCTCTCCTCAGTGTCAACGACCTCTTTCTCCTCCTGCTTGGCCTGCTCCTTCAGGCGCACCTCACGCTTCCGGGCCTCCAGGATCTTCCTCTGCTTTGTGTCCCGTTCAAACATCTGCCGGAAAAAGGAAAAAACCATTAGAAAGGACACGTTTAATAGATTTACTTTGACGCACCCATTAATCTAAACTCATCATGGCAAACTCAGTCTATCAAGACACTCTGTTGGGTCAAAGCAGGAAGCCACCATCAAGTAGCAGTTTTTAGTCCAGGCCTACGATTGGAATCACTTCATGCATTTTCAGAGCCCTTAAACGCCGAATGCTCTCACCGCAGCTGCCAAGGCCTTCTCGTTCCTCTGTAGGGTGCAGAGGCTGGGGGACATCTCCATCAGGGTGACTGTGCCGAGGTGGGAGCCGCAGGCCAGGAATTTCCCGTTGTCCTGAACCCGCAGGCTGCACAGGGCCTCGTCACACACCTGCCGATAGGACACACACAGGTCAGGCCAGCCAGGGGCCACCAAGTCATGTAACAGAGGTTCACACAACCTTGATTGTACTTTGTTTGAACATATTTTAGAAATAAAGGTTAAAATCACATATCTGCACAGTGTCAAATAAGAATTAGCTTTAAGGTATCCCTGAGGAATCTCCTTGGAATTCAGATATTGAGAATGTGTCAGTCTTGCTTTCGTGCACAGCAGGTCAGATGCAGGTGCGAGGGAGATGGGATGGATTGTGAAGACCTACTTTCAGGCTGATAGTTGGGTCAGTCTGTTTGAACAGGAGGTCCCACACATCCAGAGTGCCATCCGCCTTGGCGGTGAAGAACACAGAGGGCCTGAATGGACTCCAGCATCCATCGTTCAGTCTGGTCGTGTCGTTCCTGCACAGAGCAGACTATGAGTGAACCATGGCAAGTAGGAAGATCACACACTGAGGTACTGGATATCAAAGTCACGACAACACTACACACACACACCTTGGCTTCTCGGGGACTGAAAAGATTTGTATTCAGGATCTCTACACAAATAGGATACTCTAAAAACATTCACCTATACATCTGTGCCACATATTATGGATTTACATTAAAATATTTCAATTAGTGAGGCTCAGCAAATTACTTGAATCTTCATACTGTGAGGCCACAGTAAGCAATCAGAATAATATATGATGCTATGCTTCTTAAATGGGGGTTTGAAAACTGATTTATTGAACCCTCCTTACTTGGTCTGCATTATCAGTGACTCCTTTAAGTCCTCAGACCAGATGTGGGTGGACCAATCCGACACGGTCAAGAAGTTTTTGGGCAGGAAAGGGTTCTTCTGTACGGCGTAGACCGGCCCGTGGTGGCCACTGTACGTGCAGACGATCTTCTCTGTGGGGGTCTTTGCGTTTCGGTTGCATGACACCACCAGCCCTTCCTCCGTTCCCACCATGAACCTTGTCATCTGGGTGTACAAAAAAAAAAGGGAAATAAACATGAAAGCAATTTTGCTTTAAACTTCTCATCAGAAATAACAGTCCGTGTGAAACGCATTACTTTTAAAGCCAGCCTTGTGATTCTTCAGACTAGCGGCAGCTTCCATTAAACTTATATATACAGATAATAAGCAATATTTAAAAGGCTTCCTTTGCAGCACTATTCATTCCAAATTAAATGGTACGATTAAACGCCAGCAGTCACTGAAATACAAAGCCCATGAGATCTATTTCATAGAATGCAAAATTATGCAAATTACTAAACAAATTACAGAAAACACTTCAGAAGAATGCGAGGTGCAGCACAGAGAGCCGGGGCAATCCTGATATGTCCACTGCATTCAATTCACTGAGCAGCCCAGTGGGGAGTCAACTGGTTTTGTGGTCAGAAAAGGGGTACAGAAATAGAGGGAGTCTTACCACAGTGGGGTCCATCGCTAGAGAAACGGCCCCAAGAGCACTGTCCAGATTGCCTCTCTTAGTGGGATCCAGCACCAAGCTCTCGGTGGGTTCGCTCAGATTTCGGATGTCCCACCACAGCACCTACAGAGGACAAAGAGCAGCACTTTACAGGAGGTCAGCAGCAAGTATGAAGCTCGGGAAGATTCATGCGCTGAATGTATGGAAATCCCAGATGTGTCTGGGTACTGAGGGCATGCATTATTTCTTCATATCTTTGCCAAACAGATTTCACAAAACCTTTCCTACTCTCGACATAGTTGATTTACAATTAATGAAAAGGACCAAAAGGGGGGCACCTGGCCGTCTGTGGATGCAGACATGGTGAAAGTTCCCGTCTTTGATGGTGACCAGAGGACTTTGTAGGCAGGGTCTTTGTGGCTTTGCTCCATCGTTGACATTCCCACCGGCTGGCTGCCCTTACGGGGATCCCAGTAGGCTGGTCAGAAACAAGCTTGTTACACATAATCCCATTTACATTTACCGTATCATTTCTATAATGAACTATTTCAAGTACGTAGGCTTCAAAGACAGGAATAATCACTTTTAAACTGAATGGCAATGAACCACACTTTCATCATGAAAGCCATTTTAAATGAATAGGGAGGACGTCATCTATATTTAATACATATTAATAAATATTAATATTAATAATAATAAATATTATTTCTAAATAATTCAAAAGAGACTAGACATGCTAAAGAACCCTTGAAGGCCATACACAAGGGTGATAAATGTTCTGAAATCCCAGCTGTGAGTGGTCAATCCATTGATTCACAGTAATTGTTTGTCAGCTCTGATTGAAAGCAACATTGTCTGAAGAGCATCTCACCTATCTGTCCGTTATAACAGCCGCCAACCAGGATGTGAAAGTCTTTGGGGTTGTACTCCAGAGAGACGAGGGGGGACTCGGGCTTCAGGGTCATCTCGGGTTCGCTGGGGTTCTCTGGAGGGAAAGCAGGTGAGCGTTACAGTTCCCTTACATTAAATCAGTTTGCAATGTGGATCTTGTTATTCAGTCACTGTTTTGGGACACTGAACCTCTTGCTAATCCTTTTCTGTATGTGCGAGGGCTGACTCACCAGCATCCCATATGTAGGAGTCACAACTCATGTGATTGGGGATTCCCAGGAACTCCAGAGAGGAGCAGGCCACTGCCACCTTCTGACTGCCATCGGGGTGCCAGGACAGGCTCGTAGCCATATACTTGACTTCGTTTGGGTTCCTGGAGACACAAATCGAGAGAATGCACAACAGGACTGGTTTCCCCATCAAATGACTGAGATTTTCCAAGATCTGCTTGTTTTCCCATTGTGTAACAGTTTAGAATCTATGCAGGGGAGAGATTTTTACTTTCTCAAGAAACCAAATGCAACCACAGACAAAAAGAAAAAAACAAAACTTCCCAATCCTCCCTTTATCTAAACAGTGAAGATCACTAACTCCACAGTATGCTCTGCTGTTGCATTACACTGACCCGACTCGTATTATTACCTGAAGACATTGGTCACTTTTACTGAAAGCTGCACATCCCTTTCTTCTAGAACTCCCTCCTCTCCAAAATAGTCCTCGTGAATGTCAGTGGCGTTGTTCTGTTTGATGCAGTGCTCCATGTCCTGTCGTAAGGAAGGACATGTGATTTATTTGGTGCAGCTCTTTCGGGAGCCCAAGTCACACAAACCATATTTTAAACCATTTATTTCTGACATTAACAAGCCCACTGTAGTTTGAAATGTTTTACAGCCAGTACTCACACTGCCCAGCTGCTTGATGGAATTGATGTAGTGCTCATCTTTCGCCACCTTCTTTCTATACCGTGTTGTTTGCTCGGTATCCTCTGGGTTGATGTCTTTTGACCAGCCACCCTCCATGTGGCTGACCCCTCGTGTTTCTCACGCAAGCCGCTCTGTGTTCACCTGTGAAGTAACAAACGATGCAGGGCACTTGCGATTCAGACTGTATTTAGACAGTTGCCGCAGCTCATAACTGAACTTAAACCAATCTGATGAAGATCAAAACTAATCTAGACCTCAATGGAGTCAGAGAGAAGGGCCCACAATAACGTGGGCATTAGTGGGTTAAATCCCTAGGTCAATCACAGCCTACACAAGGGCAGAGTAATCAAGCTAGCTTGCAATATAAATAGGTACACGCTGTACCATAGATTAACAGAATACCTCTGCCCATAGACACAGCTTAATTAATGAACATGTTAGTGTGGTGCAGGAGCCCCATTTCAATTTGAGAGCCTCAATCTACAGCAGTTCCCTCATTGTGATATTGTCATCTGCACATCTCTGTCTCTTCTTTGACTGCCAAAGAACAAAGATGACCACCTAGACCAAACTTTTACTACAGGTGTAAGCCCTGAAGACATCCACAGCTCTGATATGAAGAGAATCTCCCCAGGGGTACAAAAACAACACAGGAACAAAGCAAGCGAGAAAGAGAAACCAGACCTCGTGCTCAGACATCTCCTGGACGCACTGTGTAGTGGTGTCACAGGGATTTCTCTTGATGAACTGGAGGGCCTGAGTTGGATCTGGAAGGATGTCCACATGCAGCTCAACCAGCTGGTACGAGAAGTTGCTTTGCCGGCCGAATTCGCAGCGCAGCTTGGTGTACACATTCACTACCTCACATGGTGACTGGTGGGGGCACAAGGAGCAATATTAATCAATATTACATTCCTGCGAGTATACAAGACGGCTGGAACAAAAACAACAGGTTGCGAATGCATAGAGAAGACTTTTGTGAGGGATTAGGATTAGATAGGGGTCCTTGTTTTCCACCGGGTGACCCCTCTGCCCGCACCCCCATTTATATATATATATATATATATATATATATATATATATATATATATATATATATATATATATATATACACACACACACACACACACTACATGTATTGAACTAGTGAACACCAGAAACTGATGTGCCGCCGGAGAGCAAACAGTGCTGAGCCATGCAGCAGTAATAATAATAAAAATACTATGATATAATTACCCTATATATATATATATATATATATATATATGTATATATATAAATAATATAGCGACTCGAACGGGAGCAATATATATATATATATATATATATATGCTATGTATATACCACAGTTTTGTGCTTTTCTCGTTAAAAAAGCATAAAAATGGGCAGAGCTCTATACTCACGTCTTGTTCTTCACCAGGGGGAAACATAAAGAGCCAGTCCGGTCTGCGCGTCACAATACAGACACCCGGAAGCAAGAAGAGCCGCTTCATGGAACTCTGGAACTCCGGGTTGCTTGGAAACGCGCTAAGCCCCTCCCCCTTCGGGCAACGCATTGGACTCGGAAGAGCAGCCGGGGAACCAAAGAAGTTTTACAATCTACTATTATTATTATTATTATTATTATTATTATTATTATTATTATTATTAGGCTACTAATCTAATTGATCCTAATCCATGTTCAATATCCACTTCATCCAATAAGATCACGGCAATTGTTTATAATAACTAATATAACCGATGATGATTATTATGAACTGATATTATTGTGTTACATTATCTTCCCAACAAAGAGTGATTCACGTTTTAAGTGAAATAATTTGCTGTGTTTATCTTTAAGGGAGATCACGACAAATTAATAACAGATCATAACTGATGCTCGTTTCCCTCTGTCCTGCTGGTGTTGTAATGTGTGTGAGAACATGGCGGATTCATAACGATAATAATTACAACTAGATACTTTGTCTGCATGCATGTGACAGACCTCATATACAGTTGATCATGCATGATATATTACTGGATATGTATTATGTTATGGTAGTCTGCAGGTCATATCCTTGATGGTTTGTAATCGAAGTAGTATTTGGTTATTTTTATTTATTTATTTATTTATTATTAGACGCCCTTGTCCAGGGCGACTTACAAAATATAAGAGCAACACAAAGTGCAATAATACAGTGCAGTTCAAGGCATAACACATTTTACAAATTCAATTTACACAAGAGTATTCAAGATATACAGTAAACAATATATAAGGTGTTACATCCTAGATCAGGGGTAGTCAAATCCGGAGAGCCAGACGCTTATGAATGGACCGTGAGAATAATGTTAATGAACTTAATATGATGTTTTGTATGTATCGCCGCCCTTCCTGGTTATTAGGCGGCAGGATGTGACGCATCAATGCCGGATGTCCTGCAGAGCCGCGTCCCGGGGGCGGGGAGGTGGCGGCCGCAGGGTCCCGGCTCCGCGGCGCTGAACTCGGGCTGGACTGGCAAGCGCGGCGCTGTGTGCTCGTCCAAAGCACAGGTACTCGCTCTGTTTTCCTGATTTCTCTAATACACAGCTACACTGCGGATCGTTTGTCGTGTGGACAAATGTCAACCTTGTCCAATGAATATACTACATATAAGCAACGGGGTATATTAGAAATGCACAGAATCGTGTGTTGGAAACGGTCATTTGAAGGTGTGACCCCCCTCTGAAGTCTGGACCTTGACTAGACCTTGACCAAGAAATTTGGACCCTGACACGAAATAATTGACTACCCCTGTCCTAGACTGTAAAAGCTGACAAGTGCAGATTAGATGTTAAGTCACAGTCAAGGGCCAAGGGTAAGGGGACATAGGGCCAATCAAAATAAACAATGAGTAACAATGAGAAACAATGAGTAAGCAAGAAGTATGACACACACTGTATAAGTGAAATTATACAATTATTATTATTATTGATCTTACAGTGGAAATAGCCTCAAAAGTAATTAAACTGCTTTTACATCATAACCACATTATAATATGCAAATACTAGTATAAACATGGTAAAATGTGGAAAAATCATGGTCAAGAAATGTGGAAAAACATAAAATGATGGTAAAAACATTGTACAATTTGATATAGTGTAGTGAGGTCCAGCTAACAGGGAATGTCCTGGGAACTTTAGGGAACGTTTTCTTTGGGACGTTTTTAAAATGTTCTGCAAACATACTGAATGTTATAAACAGGTCCGCTTTAGGTCCTTACTTGACATTACAAAGTGGACCTGCGCAGGACATAAGGAGACTTGTGGTCCCCCAGTGGTCAGAGCAGGACTTTATGATTGCATGACATTTAGAAACGTTCCAGTTTGGTCCCATTTTGGTTTCTGTTATGACATTACAATCCTGACATTCACAGGACTTTGTGAAATGTCCCCTTTTGGTTCTCTATTGGTTATGGCAGGATGCTATAATCAGGACATTCACAGGACTTAGCTTCTTGTTTGCTTTTAGTGGTAGGATGTTATAATTAGGAACTTTTTAACAGGGTTTACAGTCAAACACGGTAGAGGTGCAAGATAACAGAATTAATCAGAATCTCAAACAATAATTAAAAAGCAGCACACTCTTAAATCACTACAATATGAAATCAATTAATTTCAATTAGGCAAGAAACCCACCAATGTTTCGCCCAATAAGCCTTCATCAGGGTTTAGTGAATCTGAGATCATGCATCAGATGTCAATTGAATTCAATGGGTAATAATGTTATTCAGTTAGCTGACAAGAATGGGTTTATTGAGTTTTAGTTTTTCTATCATTAATTAGCAATCACATTTTTTAACTAAAATTGACATTCCTCATTTATCTTAATTATCAATGTGAAGGAGCCCTCCCAGCTGCTCAATGGGGGAGAGACAAAGTTGTGGGAACACAAAGGAGTAGTGCAAAAAAACAGTTTATTCCAAAGTAGGGCAGTGTTCAAGCAGGGAACCAAAAATCACAGTCAGCAAAAATAAGTCCAAACAAACTATTTGAAACAAAAAATATAAAAAACTCAGGACTCTCTGTAACTAAAAGCTAAATGTAATTGAAAATACCATCAACTAAACAGATCCATACTTCAGTCATACTTCTCTCTACTGACGCATCCAGCACTGCTCCCTCAGTTCAAACCAACAAAGAAAACTATAAAGAAACCTAAACCCACAACTTAACCTTGTGTTTCCTATAAAATTCCCCAAACAATAAAAAGCATTTCAATTCTGCCCCCCCCAATAACCCAGATTCCACTGTTCATCAATATACTCCCCCCCATAGATAAAAACTTGGCCTTGCCCGCCCCTTTACATACCATGCCATTGGTGGCCCGCACCCCTTTAATTAAACCTAAATGGTGATGCACACAGACATGCATGTCACTCCCGTAATCCAAACTACACAAGGTTTGTACAGGATTTAACAAAGATCTTAATAACACAACTAAACTTAAGAATTGACCGATTGCCTTTATCAAAAGGAGACATCTAAGCTGTCTCAGTGAGAAACAATATCATATAGTAAACGGAGAACTGAAAACCAGTTTAATCCTTAGCTTTCTTTTAACATGTTAGTCAAATATATTTACTTTTAAACAATTACAGGAACAGTCTTACACTATTCATACTTGTTTGGTTGATTACTGGTGATCATACAGTGAGTGAAGATCAGGATCGCAGTGACAGACAGAAATGACTAATAAGGTGATCTAGATTTTTACCTGTTCGGCAGGTGCTTGCCAGTACACCTGAGGGGAACTGTGAGGGACAAGAGGGGGAACCTCACCATTAATTGAAAAGAAGTTCGGACAAGCAAAACAATGGGAAAAAGTGCATCACATAATGTGACTTCCAAAAAAATAAAAAATAAATAAAAAGGTAAAACAAATGTTTTTTTTTTTTAAATAAAACAATTCAATTTAAACAATTGTTTGTTTATTTATTTAAATTATTTTGTTATTAATAAGCTGTGCTTATAGGGATAGACATTATCACATTGAGTATGGGTTAAATAATAGTGCTATGTATCTTTGTCTACTCCTTTTTAATGTATGCATATGGCTCAATGCAGTATGTTACTATATTGTTTACAAGAATTTGTTATTCATAGCCATACCATATACCATATATATACACTCACCTAAAGGATTATTAGGAACACCATACTAATACTGTGTTTGACCCCCTTTCGCCTTCAGAACTGCCTTAATTCTACGTGGCATTGATTCAACAAGGTGCTGAAAGCATTCTTTAGAAATGTTGGCCCATATTGATAGGATAGCATCTTGCAGTTGATGGAGATTTGTGGGATGCACATCCAGGGCACGAAGCTCCCGTTCCACCACATCCCAAAGATGCTCTATTGGGTTGAGATCTGGTGACTGTGGGGGCCAGTTTAGTACAGTGAACTCATTGTCATGTTCAAGAAACCAATTTGAAATGATTGGACCTTTGTGACATGGTGCATTATCCTGCTGGAAGTAGCCATCAGAGGATGGGTACATGGTGGTCATTAAGGGATGGACATGGTCAGAAACAATGCTCAGGTAGGCCGTGGCATTTAAATGATGCCCAATTGGCACTAAGGGGCCTAAAGTGTGCCAAGAAAACATCCCCCACACCATTACACCACCACCACCAGCCTGCACAGTGGTAACAAGGCATGATGGATCCATGTTCTCATTCTGTTTACGCCAAATTCTGACTCTACCATCTGAATGTCTCAACAGAAATCGAGACTCATCAGACCAGGCAACATTTTTCCAGTCTTCAACTGTCCAATTTTGGTGAGCTTGTGCAAATTGTAGGCTCTTTTTCCTATTTGTAGTGGAGATGAGTGGTACCCGGTGGGGTCTTCTGCTGTTGTAGCCCATCCGCCTCAAGGTTGTACGTGTTGTGGCTTCACAAATGCTTTGCTGCATACCTCGGTTGTAACGAGTGGTTATTTCAGTCAAAGTTGCTCTTCTATCAGCTTGAATCAGTCGGCCCATTCTCCTCTGACCTCTAGCATCAACAAGGCATTTTCGCCCACAGGACTGCCGCATACTGGATGTTTTTCCCTTTTCACACCATTCTTTGTAAACCCTAGAAATGGTTGTGCGTGAAAATCCCAGTAACTGAGCAGATTGTGAAATACTCAGACCGGCCCGTCTGGCACCAACAACGATGCCACGCTCAAAATTGCTTAAATCACCTTTCTTTCCCATTTAACATTTAAGAACCCTACACAATAACGTCCTGGTAATGTTTACTTGTGACGTTCTTTTATGGTCTTGGGAATGGCACAGGGATGTTCATAGGAATGTCACAAAAGACATCCTGCGAAACACTTAGGTAACCGTACAAAAAACTGGTTCTGATGTTTTTAATAGTTTTGGGAATGGTATAGGGATGTTAATAGAACATGATAGGAACGTCACAAAAGACATCCAGGGAACACTAAAAAAATAACGTCTTAACGTTCGCTTGTGACGTTCTTTTATGGTCTTGGGAATGGTAGCGGGAAGTTTATGTTAGCTGAGGTGTATCTTGGTAAAAATATGGTAAAATATACACACACACATACACAGAACATATGGGCCAAACACAGCAGTTGTCCCATACGACACTCCCCCGTCCCCTACAAACGACCTTGCATCCATGACACGCCCACGACACTCCACAGCTTTCCACATCTCTAGTAATCAGTCCATTTAGAAGTGCAAATGTATTGCTTAATTTCCATGTTAATATGTTGAACTAATAGACTATCACACACAAACAAGCCACACGCACACTGATATATGCATGCCAGTTCCAGACGTGTAGGATCAGGTTCACTGAATTTCTAGTTAAATAAAAAATCCTCCATCCATCTTTATTCACAAAATATGAAACAAAGCACCAGCTGGTACACATTGCGTTTCATACTTAATTTAAAACAAAACGTTCCGATGTAAATGGATTTAACTTCTCGGACATCTTGTGAATCCCGAGAACTGGTCTAAATCTACTCGTGCATAAGTAGGCCTACATGTTTTGTGATGGACATTTTTATTTTCTGGTGTCCTCAAAATCGCAAGCCTCAGATTTTGCAAAGGCTGGTTCTATTCAGGTTCAGGCTACTATACATCCTCTCTGACTGTGACAGTTCCTCTTTGTATCTGTAAAGTATCAGGAGTGTCTGGAGTTCGAAGCCTTTATTCTTCTTTTTAATGTTCTCATCCATGAGTCGCAGTTAAATACCTAAGCATGATAAAATAGACTGGATAGGATCCTTGGATCCCTTATTTATAAATGACACCAAACGAGCACGATGGGTTGAATGGCCTCCTTTTGTTTGTAAAATCTTTCTTGGGCAATAAAATGTTATTTTAGGTTTGTTTTTGCCAAAAATATAATAAGAAACAAGTTGTTTTTTCCCCTCATATTCATCTGGAAAACAAATGTTCCAAAGGCCTGAATAAAATTTCTTGGTATCAATTCTTCAAAACCACAGTGTTTAAGAAGGACTAGTTAGAGCTCATCTGTGGACAGTTCTGTGCTCTACACTTCAAGAAAGATATCGCTGCTCTAGAGGCGGTTCAGAGGAGAGCAACCAGACTTATTCTTCTTCACTTCTTCACACAGAGAGGCGTCACAATCTGAACAAACTCCCCAGCGATGTGGCTGAAGAGACAATTTGGGAACATTCAAAAACAGACTGGATAGGATCCTTGATCACTTAGTTATTAATGGACACCAAACGAGCATGATGGGGCGAATGGCCTCCTCTCGATTGGACACTTTCTTAAATTCTTTCTGTGTTGCCCTCCAATTAGATTAGGTAATTCAGCAAGAACAAATAATGTCCTGTCCGCAGGGCACAATGCAGAAAACAGATTGTGATGATGTACCTATTCATTTAAACTCAAATTAAGTGAAAGGTACATACTGTGTGTTATTTGATCTCAATAATGATCATCAAATAAGCATCCTAAGGCAATTACAGAGAAATTTTATTCCAGCATTAATGCAGAAAATAACTTTCTGGGCTAGAAATAACTCACAAATGCCTAAAAACAGAATTAAATTATCTTAATGTATATTGAACAAATTAATTGGGTGGAATTTTCCCTCTGAAGAAAGTGGAGCTCACTATAATTTGTAGCATAAAGTTGTTGAAATAACAAAAAGCTAAAATCTTAAAGTTTACAGCATTACATGTTTGAGTCAGAACACATCATCAATCCTATGTTTGTCTATTCAATCTAAGAAAGCCTAATTCCCATGACAGATACTAGACAGCAGGGGTGTCCAACCCTGGTCCCGGAGAGCCTCAATCTTATAATTCACCATAAATCACCAATTTCTAAATACTGGGAACGCATGCAAGTTGCTAAAACAACTTAGAGCCTCAGCCCAGGGAATTGTTGCCTCGAGAGGCTGAAGGTATTCAAATGATTGCTCCAGTGCTTGAGTTTACCAGACCACCTGCTTCATCGTTCAGAATGGAATATTTCCAGGTGTTTAGAAAATGGTGATAGAAAAGTGACCTCTGAAACCTGCCGGATCGGGTCTCTCAGGACCAGGGGTGGAGACCTCTGCGGTACTGAAACATTGTGTTGAATGTCAGGGTCATGCAAATCACAGCCAGTCAAGTCAGTCCTACATCAGAGATCGCTGCTGCAGCACAGTCTTTATGCACTTCGTCTCCATGCTCTTATTTCTTTACTTATTTATAAAGAATTTTGCAATAGACAATTACTAAATAGATCCCCACACACACACATTGTACAAATCAGCAAATTACTACATTTATTTCACTGCTTCAGTCCTTTCACCAGCACAAGAAAGAGTGAGACATCTGAATATGCAGTCAGTCCATTCACCTCTTCACACAGAGAGGCCTACAAACTAGGATGTCTCAAACAGGTCACTGTTAGATTGTCTTAGATTATCATTCATTTCGACCATCTTTGCAAGAGGCATTTGAAAAACACTCACTTGACTGTGATATCTGATTGGCAGAGGTTTCTAAACCAGGAGTCAGAGTTAGGAGGATTTTCCTGTGATTTAATATCTTATTTGCTGTATATCTTAGTGCATCTGCTTCTGACAAGGCATCCTTACACAGATTGTAAGGCAGTGAGGCGGGGAAGGAAATTGGTGTCGCACAGTGCTGTGAGGTGCATTATGGGAGTATTTTCACCGACTCCTGTGAAGCACTAATGGGATTTGACTTCCTCTTTTGTGAAAAATGAGAGGCCTGGCTGATTATTGGGACTTAATAGAAATAATGGTTGAAAATTGGGGGTACACGTGATGTATAAGACTTTCTTTACCACACACACAATTTCAATACAGTACAAAATAACAGCCTACATACTCCTTGCAATAATAATAATCTCATACAGCCAACCGTTACGTAGAGGAATTGCATGTTTAGTAAAGCCGTGTCCATCTGCAGCATCCCCCCCCAACCGCTGTGGTCCAGCCTGTTTCTGAGCCTTTAATTTCTCAGACAGACAGAGTTCTCCCACTTCAGCCACTGTTCTGTTTCTCATTGATAAGCGTCACACGAGCCGAGGAAATACAATACATGGATATTACAGCAAAAAGGACAGTGTGTGTCTCATTGTGTTAATTTTTGGCTCCATCTAGTGGGCTCTCAGGTATTGTAGCGGCATACATGGGAACTCCCATTAGAACAGTCAATGTCAGGTCATCTGTTACATCAGCAGGCAACTGGATTTCCACCTGTAAAGAAATCACACACACTGCAGAGTGAGATCATAATAAACCCCCATCTACTGATACAATCCAGGAAATTCAGGAAATGCAATCTGCTCTTAGAATACATATTTCAGTAATACGAGTACAAACAGGATTTGATTGTGAGGGACAACTACATGACATATCTATATATGCGTCTTTATATCTTGAGCAAGTTAGAACCTTTTTGATGTTTATTTGTGTAATACAAAATGTTTAAGTTGAAGATGGAAATAAGATCACACACACACACAGTCTAGTCTCACACCCAGCTGTATCATTTCAGGGACAGACTCCTGGGCTGCTGCACCTGGACTAATTCACCAGCAATGCTCTCACTGGACAGCTGTTGGTTCCACCTCTGTTCTTGGCTGGTCTCCACTGAGGACGCTGCCTGATCCACAGGAGCCGGTGTGTCCGGTACATAAACAGTAGAGCTCAATTGATTCACTGCAGGGCCCTGGCATAATGTCACGAAATACTCCCAAACAATCCTATGAGACAAAAACAATTCCCATAAACTGATTTTGGGAATATACAGCAAAAATATTGTACCTATGTTTTATGACTACCATTTATTTTACTGTAGTTTTCATTCTTAGTTCATCCAGGATAAACCCCCTTGATATTAAAGTAGGTTCATGATTCAGCACTTACTAGAATATCTGTGGTACTGCTTCTGGATTCCAAAGTTTTCTCTCAATATTGTTTCCCCACGATGTTTACTTTCCTAAAGGGAAAGACAGAGACCAGATCTTACTTGCATGACATCTGTACATCGAATAAGTAAAATACAACTTTTAGTGATTCAGGAGATACTCTGTATATGGTCAATCCCATATGCGTCTTGCAGGATACACTGCTGTTCTTCTGCCCCACTCTCTCCATCAGATACATTCCCAGTTTAAATGGGGATCAAGTAAATGTAGGGCAATTTAATTAAAGCCACCATCTTTCAGTTTACCAAGTATCTGGAGGGCATGTTCACTTTTCTGCTTTTAGAAATAACACTGTTTTGAGACAAAAAAAAAAAGCAGTTACAACGTTTTGCACTGATAAAGCTGTATAGATACACATCTCACCACATTAGGTTTTGCAGTTTGAGGCTTTTGCCACATGATATTCAGGTAATTTTCCTTTTCTTTACCTTTTCTGTTTCCCAACAAAGTATTTATTTGGCCAAAATAAAGTACAAAATAAATTTCATTTCTAAAACTCTGAAAATATAAAATAATAGCAGCACGCCAACAAAGAAAACTTTCTTCACATAAGATCTGTGCATGCGTTTCAGAAATTCTGTCTATAAGATATTAAAGCACATACCGTTGCACAGAATTGACAAAATATATTACATGTTAATCTAAGAAGCTTTGACAGAGTGGACACATGGTCTTAAAGGCTTCTGTGATTCTCAACTCACTCTCACTACATGCTTTGACGTTTCTTGGTTGAAGGGTACCAGGTCGAATTTCCATAGTTTTCCATATCACACTACACGTGATATTGACATTCAAGGCCGCAGTGCTAAAACACAGTCTTGTCTTAGTTTATTTAAAGGGACAACATTTTAATAATAAAAATGTGGATAAACAACATCTTTTCAGATCTTTGATTTATTATATTTGTTTGGGGGGGAAGACAGGTACAGGAACACATCTCCTACTCAAAAATATGTAGAGAAACCATTATTATACCCCTAAAACCAAAGTACTAGTCCACCCCCCATGTCATCAATCCCCTAAAACCGTCACATTTGTCAAAGTAGAAAAGTGCTGGAAATTCACCAAAAATTGCAATTAGGAGGAAAAAAATAGAAAAGAGTCTTACAGACTACCTCAAATATACTACACACATGGTATATATAACTACATACATTTCAAGTAAATTTTAATACAATAAAAAAGTATAAATTCAATCTTAACAGAATTTATTTTCTGTTTGTTCTTACTGTTCTAAAATCTCCATCCCAAGAGCGATGGTATCACCCGCTTACTTTTTTCATTTTGTTTTGCAGTCCACCCAGAAAACTAGATCTCCATGGTTTTATGACATTCCAAGAGTCTGGGATTGCGCTCTAAACACCGGAGTCATTTTTAGCACTAGTACCTTTGGCTTGTGGTTGCTCTTGAGTCTTCTTCATCTCCAGTCCTTTGACCCAGGTGTAGGCGAAAGACCCCCCTAGAACCATCAAGTTACTAGTCCACCACAAAACGCTCTTAATATGATCATAGTAGACAACAGCCAGGACCGTCTGAGCACAGGCCTTGGCTGTACCTGAGACATTATGGGTCAGTGGACTTGTGACCTTAATCTGAAGGCCAGTAACGTAGCCAATGGCGAACCCAAAAACCCCGCCCAACGTCATCATTCCCCAGAAATGAAAATGGTCGAGTTTGTCGAATTGGAAGAGTTTTGAAAATTCCCCGAAGATGGCAATCAGAGGAATGAACAGGATGCAGGCGTTGATGTTGTTGTAGTAAGTGAGTTTCCAAATGCTGCCATCCACAACTGGCATCACTTTCTTGGTGAAGATCGCATTGAGCGAGACACACATGCTGGCTAGGACTCCGTACATGACGCCAACCCATGACAGCGACCCTTCAGCCCCTTCTTGGTCCACACCCAACCAGAAGCCTCCTGCACAGCGACAATGGGAATAAAAAAAACATTAGTTTCCCCCATGTCGTTGTCAGAAACAGATATTTTATCAAATGTTCTTCAGATTAATTGAAACACAGTTGAAACCAAATGTCTGTGGCTGTACATAACAATAAAAGGAGGTTTAAAATTAATTAAATAAAGTCTGGCCATCAATTTTGTTCCACAGCAAATAAAAATAAAAATTGACAACACAGGTCAGTGATCTATTGCAGGAGTCCCCAGCCCCCAGCTCAACCCAATTACTTAATCTAACTCTTAATTTAACTAATAATTGGCTTACATTTGACTTTTTTTAATTGTTTAACTGATACTAAGATGGTTCCTTAATAAGATAAGTTCCTTATACATTGTTACACTTAAAACCCCTGCTGTTTAGAATAATAGAAAAGGGAATTATTAGTTAAATTAAGTAATTGAGATTTCGGTTGGAACAAAAGCCAGCAGGGAAGGGTGGGAACCCCTGATCTGTAGTACTTCACTTGCAATCCCACATACTATAAAGCAAGTCAAGGAAAAACAAAAACATAGCATTTTGATATTATTCTCAACTAAAAACATAAAAAACATTGCAAGCAATCAGATCAATCTCTCCTAATAATAGCACATATACTTATTGTACATATAGAATACAATACTTGGGCAACCTATGATAAAAACGCAGGACCTTGCAATATTACTCCATGCAAACTAATCCAAAGTCCAGCATGCACCCACCGATGAGAACCGCACAGCACAGCAGGGCTCGGAAAGACGTGGTCTGCTTGATGATCACATAGGACATCACCACGTTGAAGACTGTGGTCAGAGACCTCCCCACGTTGTAGAAGGCCACCCCCACATGCTTCAGGCACAGGTTGTTGAACGTGATCATGCCGATGAACACCAGCGACAGAGGCAGGACCCCCCTGGAGATCTTGGGGTCGAACCTGACGGAGGGGAAGTCCACGACCCCCGGGCACCAGCGGGCCAGCACGCCCATGAGCCCGCACAGCAGCACGGACACCAGGCACTGGAAGAAGGTCACGAACAGCGGCGCGTCCAGGTTGAGGTCCGGGCTGTCCAGCAGGTACTTATTGAGGAACACCATGGTGATGGAGATGAACCAGTACAGGGTCACGACCAGGGCGATCTTCGCGGACTTCATGAAGAACGAGTCCGTCCGGGAGTCCAGGGCATCGGAACCCATCAGGGCCATCTTGAGGATCTTGGAGCGCTTGATCTGGGTCCGGTTCATGCCTGCCGGGGATCAGGGGAGACAGAAGGACAGGAGATCACGGCGAGAAGGTCGGACTGGGCTCGGATGGCCCATGTATACAAGCGAGTCCGTGCACTTCCTGGATCCGCCCCCTCACAGCCGGGCCTCTTAAAGCGACAGGACTCCTTTATTTACAAAACCACGTCAAGCGATGTGCAGATCAATAACCCACCGGGGCCTGGGATGCGCTCACACCGACGCCAGGCAGCACGTCAAATAACTGGAGTCAGCTTTCTGTCTGACATGCAAGCCAATCAAGGTAATGCTTAACATTTCAAGTTGCATTAACTGAGTCGAAATTCTGGTTTGGTCAGAGGCAGGTAAATGGAGAATCAATGTAGCAGCCTTTTTTGGATTTGACATGCATGCATACATACATACATACATACACACGGCACGAGTATAGTCAGTATGTCATATAATAATTCATACATGGGAATATAACTTCATTCAATTATAATGTATGCTTTATTTTTTTTTTTTTTGTCAGCGCAAATAGTATTTAAGTATAGTCTGTCCCATTTCTATTAAATAGCTAGAGATTAGTACAACTTGAAAGCAGTTGTTATTATTATTCTTAGTGTAATTATTATTATTACTTACACGGTGCATGCTCTATGGTGAAATCCCAGGATCTGCCTCATTCCTCACACAGGGAAGTGCTATATAGTGCTCGTAGTAGGAAATACCTTTGTGCCCTGCCCTCGTCTCCAAGAGACAGTCTAGCCAATGGGAAGTCCCACAAGTGCTTACTTTAAAGTTTCACATTGCAGACATGTTCTTAAAATGCACAGAATGCTGGAAAAGTGATTTTGACTCTATATGGGGGAAATAGACCTTGGTTACATTGGGCATTTAACCCATTAACCGCTTTACAATTAATGCTGGGCTAGGATGCCAGGATCCATGGAGAAAGCTGAGGGAAACTGTAACTTTCAAGGGGAAATATCTCTAGGAAAGGATTTCGACAGGCAGCTGGGAAAAATGCTGGACTGGATAGAAGAGTGGAATCATTCAGGGGTATGTACAAAAATACAACAACACACAATTCAAGACAACAAATATTCCCAAGTCATCTGTTTAATGTTGCAAAAGCATGAATTAAGCCTAATTTAATGTATTATTATAATCATTGCAGGTCTCTTTTCTTGTTTGTTAAGCTTACAATTTTTAATTGAGAGTAAGACTGAAGCATATCGTTTTGTTTCCTATAGATAATATACCATATACAGTATATTACGCTTGTAACCAATCCTTGCATTTGCTATGTACTCAATTCCTGCTGAATTAAAGTAATCATGGCGGGCCTCTTACAATACAGTGTAGTATATTGTAAAAAGTGTTGTGCATAAGATTTAGACTGAACATTTTTTCAAAAGCCCAACTGGGATCCTTTAATTTCACCCATGACACTTGATGGCGTTTTCTTTTGTCAGCCCAAACCTTCTTACCAATAGAAAGCTCTCATCCAGTTTGGAATTTCCGGTTGGACAGGTAAGCTCGGTTACAGATTTAATTGCATAAGTAATTCTCATTATTAAACATATTTTTTGGCAGAGATGTGTGTGGCTGGAGCATTTGCTGATCCGCAGTCAGTTCGCTCAGATACAGTTTCTGTGGACTGTGCTGCAGCCTGTTTCCCACAGGGACTTCATGTACACAGGTAATACACTATTTCACCCATCAGTCACCAGTAACCTCTTTTCCTGCCCGGGGTCACAGTGAGCCAGAGCCGAACCCAGCGGACTCAGGGCGTGAGGCGGGGCACACCCTAGACTGGATGCCAGTCCATTGTACGGTGTCACACACACATGTGCATACACACTGTATGAATGCAAAATACAGTATGGCACTTGATTGGAAGGAAATATTATCAATATTTGAATTAATCAAGTTACACAATCAGACAGAAAAGTGTAAATTTCCCATGAGGACCCTTCAATAAATATTCTGAAAGTTTCACACCTGGGCTGTGTTATTTTTTCATTAGGAAACACACACACAAAACAGATATAAGTAGTGGAACATATTTTAACTACACTGTTACTCTCTACCTGTGTCTTTAACAGCTAGGACGCTATTCCCTGAGTTTGAGTTTCATCCCATCAGCACGGAGTTCAGCCGCCGGCTCCACAGGTGGTGTGAGGGCAGACGGATGGGCAGGTTTCATCGGACCCCCAGCGTTTTTCTGAGAGACCTGGATGACGTGAGGAGATGCACATCGAGGCAATACACACAGGAGCAAAAGCAGCCGCTAAGGATTGGCCCACTTAGACCACCCTCCCGAGGAATTAGGTGGGGTTAATACCTGTCTGTAAGGCGTGGGCGAAAAGTGCTGTAAAGCTAACATTCAGCAGAATTTGTAAAAGGTGAAGTCATACAATATCATACACCATGTTAAAACCATAATGTTTTTTTACAGAGGAGTCTCCTAAGCCCCCCTACAAAATCAAGATCAAACGCAAATAGCAAACTAGGTTTTTAAGCTTTTAAACAACATAATAATAAATGATAATTAACTAAATATTTTAAGAAATGAAGAATTGGACTGTATGCATATGGGAAATTGAAGTCATGTGTATATTATCTATATAAACTAGTTATGTTTATTAGTAACGTGCCTTAATATTCTGTCCTGCCCTATGCATATTGTAACTGGATTTTCATTACTGGAAAAATACATCTCTTTCCCAACTTTATCAAATCAAATCGAACTGTAATCTTCAGCAGCTGGTTTATGTTTCACAATCTCAGATTACCTAAATTAGGTATCAAGAGGGATTTTATGAAAAACAAATCAGAAGACCCATATTTCAGGCCTGCCAGCTATGAAGAACCGAATCTAATCAAGAGAATGTGGAAGCTGCCGAAGCAATCGCAGGTAATCATGAAGTATAACACTGTGATCTGCTTTTCCTGCACATAGTGTTGTGTATTTTACTCATGTGTAGTTAGAAATATACTGACCTCACCTGCACCATGCTTAATGTGTCGGTTTTAGTGCGTTCATAATCTGTTGCCTCCTTTTTATTATAGACAGTATGTCCTGGAAAGGAACTTGGTAACTTCTCCTGGACAAAACTCAACTCTGGACAAGCACAACTCACTTGGATGTATGAACATTACTGGACTGGTATGTAAAGGCATTCCCATTCAAACATTACCATCCTCATATAGTGTTACTATACTGTTACCAGTGTTTCATTTTGGATACCCAGTCATGGCACAATAAACACAGTTAAAGAATGTCTCAAATGCATAAACAGATATAATACACAGACGGGTGACAAATTAAAGGAAAAACCTGAATAAAGGAGTGGAGGAACATAATGAATGCAGATGCCTCCAAACAGGTGTACTGCATGATACAATTAAGCAATTAACATCCTATCAGGCTCTGTGGCATATATACAAATGCTGAGCAGGCCCAGTTGACCTCGATTTTGGATCAAGATGGCAAGAGGAAAGGATGTAAGTGACTTTGAAAGAGGCGTCATTATTGGGGCACGAATGGCAGGAGCTTCAGTCACACAGACGCTAACTGGCTCGTGTTCTGGACAAGTGGGCGAGTGCATGTGTGGGACACCAAGAGAACGGGACAGGCCTGACTGCTGGACCCCTACAGTGAGGGGGTCCGGAGGCTCTGTTATGCTGTGGGGGGCATTTTCCTGGCATGGTTTGGGTCCACTAGTCCCTTTAGAGGGAAGGGTCTCTGCAGATCATTACAAGGTTATTCTGAGTGATCTCCTTTATCCTATGGTGACACATTTCTATCCTGATGGGAGTGTCTCTTCCAGGATGACAATGCCCTCATCCACAGGGCACGAGAGTCACTGAATGGGGTAATGAGTATGACAATGATGTGAATCATATGCTATGGTCTTCGCAGTCACCAGATCTCAACCCAATTGAACACCTATGGGAGATTCTGGACTGACGTGTTAGACAGTGCTAACCACCACCATCATCAAACCCCAAATGAGGGAATATCTTGTGTAAGAATGGTGTTCATCCCTCCAGTAGAGTCCAGAGACTCGTACAATCTGTGCCAAGAGCATTGAAGCTGTTCTGGGGCTCGTGGTGCCCAACACCTCACTGAAACACTTTATGTTGGTTTTCCCTTTAATTTGTCACCCATCTGTATGTGTGCTGTATATAACCATATCATTCCTGTATTGAGATTAAGTAGATATTAACCAGAACATTTTGATTTTCTTTATTTTGGTACCAATGTTTTCATATTGATATTAAGGTTGTTCACATATATTTCTCCACAAGGTGGCAGTATTAATCAATCCAAGAGTCATTCATTTCAACATTACAGGCAGCATGAGTGGTAAAAACAAAAGCAGACAAAAGACCAGCTTTGAATAAACCTGCTGTAAACACATTACAAGGAAAACAGACACAACTCCTCTGAAAATCCAGATTGGATATTGGTTAAACGTTACAAAGCCTTCCTAAGCACTAACAAGTGAAATAAGGTTCTGTTTAAAACATGTTTCATGCTCTGATTTTATGTCACCATCGAGGAATAGTTAAAATGTACAACATGTAAAGATAAAACAGTATTTTGAATGGGATTTGGGGTATAGTTAAATAAAATGTACCTGCTTAATTCATTAATTATGAATAAGTTAAATGGTTGTCATGTTACAAGACATATCTGTGATAACAGTTTGGGGTTTCTGTTGTTGTTTTGTTTTTATTCTGAATTTCCTTCGGCCCACAGAGGATTTATGGCATAAAAAGAAGATGCTGTGATAAAGATTAAGATAGTCGTCAGGAAGCATTTTTTCCCCCTAAGCTTTCATAAATCTTGAGTTTAATAGAGCTGCTCTTCACCACCCCAGCTCGGAGGACCGGGCTGTGACTAACGCAGCTGCGCTCCTGTATGGCATTATAATTGGTGCCTGGGTCATGAAGCAGCACTATTTCTCATTTTGCTGTGTGGGAGTGGAAATGAAAATGAAAAATGTGCAAAGATTTCAGCAGAAAAGAAAACGCACTTGCTTACCCTAACCTTTTGGTTTACAAGGGCCCAATTATAAACCCTCACCCTCAGGATTACCCTTACAATACATTCAAAGTTTAATGAGGTGTGGGGCTTACCTCCTCAGCAAAAAAAGGTTACTTCTATTGATATAAACAGCTTAGGAGAATATGATGGCATTATACTACCTTCTTGGACGACAGATCTCGCTTCAGGGAGCTTCTCAATCCAATTTTATATCTTCGCACCATAGCTAACAACATCACAGTATAATGGAAGCCGAAGCAGCCCGCTGAAGGCCTACTGAGAGCGGACGATAAACAATATGGCTCATTTCACGAAGAGGAATTTCAATTTTATCGTGACGCAGTTGAGAGCAGGGGATGCAGCTCTTTCAAATGGCATCTTTATTCCGTCTTGCACCATTCGCTTGGCTTTACCCATGTGGAAACAAAGCCGTGTACTCGGGCTGCACTGGGCTGTTTTTTCTCAATCAGCTGGACAGCAAATGTTCCCGTACAATAGCTGTACTGTGCTCACAATCAGATTCTGTTTCAAGGTCCACAGAATCAAAAATGGTAGGGATTTATCATTTAGAGGACTTGTCCAGCGCGGTTGTGCAGTATTGCTTGTGAATGAAGAGGCAACAAAGAAGGGGAACAAGTTGTATCTCAGCTTTGCAACTGCTGTTCGGTGGAGAGTGAAAGTGTCGCTTATTTTAATTTATTCCTTGTCTGGGCGTCATGTTGGCCTTCTCTGAAATAGGATGACTCGAAAAGTAATCAATCTGTTATTCACTGGGACACACTAAGGGTTGTGTAGTCGAAAGCCTACGTGGACAGTGCATTTTTAGTTATGTGAAAAGAATACTTTATAATATAGTTTTAAAAAACAACTTTATCCAGTTTTAACATATATGACACAAGGAGGTGCCTAATTCACTGCCAAAACCAAATCTTCTGAAGATGCTTTCGACTTTTAGATGGTTATTTGATTTATTGCCATCTGTACAAATATGAACAAAACATATTAAAGAGATTCACTACATTCAATTACCTCTTTTACTCTGAAAATGGAGGGTGTCGATTAGAGGAGTTGCTTCTGATTGTTAGTGGAGTTCCACAGGGATCAGTACTAGGGCCTGTGCTTTTTCTAACCCATATTAATGATCTGGACTCTGGGATAGACAGCAAACTTATCAAATTTGCAGATGATACTAAAATAGGTGGCTCAGCAGATACAATCTTGGCAGCACAGGCTATTCAAAGGGACTTAGATAATATTCAGTTGTGGGCGACACCTGGCAGATGAAATTCAATGTGGACAAGTGCAAGGTAATACATGCAGGTAACAAAAATGTCCACTATAATTACACTATGGGAGGAACAGATCTAGATGAAGTAACGCATGAGAAAGACCTAGGAGTCTACGTGGACTCCTCACTTTCTCCATCCAAGCAATGTGGGGAAGCAATAAAAAAGGCAAACAGGATGCTAGGGTATATTGTCAAAAGTGTAGAATTGAGAACAAGGGCAGTGATGTTCAGACTGTACAATGCACTAGTTAGAGCTCATCTGGATACTGTGGACAGTTCTGGGATCCACACTTCAAGAAAGATATCGCTGCTCTAGAGGCAGTTCAGAGGAGAGCAACCAGACTTATTCCAGGTCTGAAGGGAATGTCCTACTGAGAGACTGAGGACCTGAACCTTTTCACCCTGGAACGGAGGAGACTACGTGGGGACTTGATCCAAGTCTTCAAAATCATGAAAGGCATCGACCACATCAAACCAGAGCATCTTGCGGTTCAGATTGGCCTAGACAAATTACACGAACCCCTTTTGGTGGAAATGTGTTGACCTGAGTATAGAAAGAAGTACGATCACTACAGACCTGTGATCTTCACAAATTACCACAGCCCTTGAACACGAAGCTGATATAGAAAAATACTTCTCAGCATAACAGGCTGGTTGGGGCCAAGAAACAACAATACCTGATACTAAATAGCTCCCAGATGTCTAGAAAACACCCCCTCTTGACTAACGGAGCCAATTAGGAGCTAGATTACTGACATGGAAGTGTAATGTAGCTTGTTTCCAATGGGTAATGACATTTTAGCTCGGTGTTTGCGTATAGATACTCTTGTGTCCTGCTGTTTTATATACGAGATGTGATTCATTCCTGTAGTGTCTAATGCTCTGGAGGGTTTAGCTGTGTGCAGTATTATCTTTGTCACCCTGATTAGGAACAAATCACACAGTAACTAAAACATTCCTTCGCAAAAGCCTTTATATTGATTGGAAACAGAAGGAGCAGCTTTTGTTCACTTTGTTTAGCCAGGGAAGCTATGAGCAAATCAGATGGTTTCGTACCTGCCAATGTGGTTGAACGAGTTCCACGTGAAAAGTCTGGGGGAAGGACTCCATTATAATCTGTGTAAAGCTGTTTTTACATACGTTTCTCTCATGTTGCGCAGGATGCCCAGATGTTGCACTATGCTTACTGTATTTTAATACAATGCTTCTAATTGTTAATTCTCTTTTCTAAGTTGTGAATCTTCCTCTCATCATTTGTGTAATTAAAACTGAAATAATAATGAAAAAAAGCAATCTGGTGAGCATGCATTTTTAAAAATCCCATATAAGTGAGTAAACACACTCCAGTTCAGACAAGATAAAAATGAAAGGGTATAAATAATACATACATCTGATTTTTTCTTCCTTTTCAGACATGCAGAGGAACTATTTTCTCCAGAAAATGTTACCACTGTTGGATCTAAGGCAGCATTATTTCATTTCAATGTTTCTGACTGTAAGTAACTGTCCAGCTGACCTGCTGAAGTGCTCATGTGATCACAAAAGGAATATAATTTGTAACAAGTTTCAGTCTATAATTCATGATTGTAATTTATTTATTTCTGCTTGTTGTGTTATCAGGTGAAGCGCTACAGGGATTTTATTGGCCTCCTCCCAAAGAAACTGTCACTAAAGATACTGTCCTATCTGTCACCAAGAGAGCTCCTCGTGACCAGCCAGGTACGTGCAAACACAAACACTTTCCTGTTCGGGAATTGACACATTTGTCATTTAATCATTTGATATTTGTGTCATAACATTCTGAAACAGTCTAACCAAGGAAAACAAAATATAACAGTCTAATATAATGAAAGCAAAACAATGTTAATACACGGATTTGCACTCGTTTTATAAGCTTGTCATTTAAAGAGATATCGGATACATACAAGCAGCAGAATTGAGATAACGTGAGAAACCGTGGCTAGTTTACCGTTACCTGTTGAAAGTATATCTGATCTATTTCCTTGATAAGTAAAACCCAGCCTGTTGCTTATAACAGAGACAAGGTCTGTACGTTTCTGCAGCTGTCAGAAAAGTCTGCCCAAAAATCACAGCCTCTTTTGTACTGAAGAAATACAACCCCTATTATGAAATACGTTAAATTGGTGTTTTCACCATGTGGGGGCGCTGTGTGTTAAGGTTGATCCTGTCGTTGTCACAGAACAGCTTATTATAATAGTGTTCAAAGATCTATAACACGTTTGTGGATATTTTTTAAAAAGAATTATGCTGCCTGAAACAAAGAAAGTGCTTTCTATATGTGTAATTAGGTATATCTATGACTTGATTTGGATGCTGTATCGCTATTAAGAAGAGTCTGAGTGGCTTTTTAATGATCTGAAGTGAACAGGCTCCTCAGACATCAGCAGTTTGATTCTGAAGGGGAAAGTAATTCATATTTCATAATCATTATTTTGTGTGTGTGTGTTTTCTTATTCTAGCAAGCTTTTAATTTGGAGGACTAATGTGGGAATTTGATTGGGTGCTGTGTGTATTACTGTACGGGTCAAATGCCTACGTTTTTAATTAAAAACTTAATTAATGAAGGCATATAGGTTGGAAGTTGGCTGGAAAACTGAGTATTGATTTCAGCAGATGTGTACACTTTCAAATTAATTCATCATGTCCACCACAAATCTTGTAGAGCAATCAGTTCTAATGTGTTTAACCAGTCCAATTTGTTCTATGTTGATTGCATTTACGTTAAACCTAATTTTGTTTAGTTTTTTTACATATAATTGCATCATCTGGGAAAACTTATTTATTGTATTCTAGTGTCTAATCATGTAATAAGCTTCACATATGTTGCACTGTTGGAATATGACATATATGGTGCAATTCATGTATGTATATGAATAACATTATTGTTGGTGCCAGTATTTTTACACAGGTTTGTAAGTTATACTTTTGTTGTTCTATAATAATCAAATTACTACAATTAGCCAATTTAACTATCAAACCATAATTGCTTTATGCATGAGAGATCAGTCAGTATCAGTATTAAAACATAAACATTTAGGAAAGTTTTTAACTATTAGGGAACACTGTTTACATTTTTTTAAATTCAGTTTGTTATGAATATGTGCTGGTTATCCCAGCATTGCGCGTAGTGTTATTGATTCAAGCTTTAAAAATCATAAATCTTGAAATGGGGTGCTGAAAGATTTTAATGATAGTGCATCACATGAGAGAGGGTAGGATTTCCTTGTGTTTGCGCTGGATTATATCCCATGACAGTGTAGGTGTTATTGGTTTTAAATGTAATCTCAGATAAGAATAAGCAAAAATCTGACAAGGAGAAAACTCATGCACTAAGCTGTGGGATTGTTGGACGTTAAAGAGAACTGTAGAAGTCACCTTGTCTTTTCTGACTGCTCTCTTTGTGTCTGTATTGTATTATCCCCAGCCATCTGAACCGAATTGCACAGAAATCTCCGTAAAGCACAAATACACTGTTCCAAAGGTTACTGAGATAGAAAGAGGCAGCAGCTAGAAGTCAACAGTTATGGGTATTTGGGTTAGTTAATATCAGCTACTGAAGAACAGATGGCTGAAATTAACAGAAGAGCCAGAATGAGCTGCAGTGGTTTTGGAAGATTAAGTGCGATTTCGAAAGGGGAGAGTGCATTTAGACTGAAAAGAAAAGTCTGCCACCCATGAATACTGCCTTTATAACGTTTTTAATTTGAAAATTGATACAGAAAAATATGGACTTTCACCCACTCACACACACAAAGAGAAGGGCAAAGCATTGCATGAATAAAGACATTAAAATGGTGTTTAGACTTGGCTACATAAAAAGGCAAGGATCAACCTTGGACCAAGACCAATCCCAAGAGACAAAAGACCACAGTGAACACACTCTGGACAGATCGAGACAAAATTCAATAGAAAAATCCAGCAGTGGATTGATAGGATCTACCAGTGCATGATGGGAAAATGGGTAGTTCTGGAGGCCACCATTAAAAGAAAGTCAACTCTAAAGTCAACCCTCACACAGTTTCACTTCTTTCCTTTTTGAATACAACACTTCCTGTAAATGCAGCAGCTCTCAACCAGTCCTAACGTTTATACATAACAAGGCTAACACTTCAGTTAAAAAATAAAATACAAAATTGTTATTGTAAAAACAGTCATTTCGACACTTCTGACACAAAGCAATTTGCGAGATATTGATCACATTAATAATTCTCTTTGTTCCTGCCATTGACCCTTTACCACTCTTCGTCAAAATTCAATTCCAGGCCCTAAAGATAAATCACTCAGCAGTGACTGACTATGTAGGCTTCTTTCATTTCAGCAGCATCAAAACACCTTTCTCTCTACTCTGAAATGGCCGGGGAGGCGTGCCAAGGTGTAGAAAGCATTTGTACCCTCAAACGTTAGTCTGTCATCTAAAAAAAAAAAATCAACATTAAAAACAGATTTAATCCACGGGACTCCATAATAAATAATTGTTCTTCTTCATGTAAGCTTTACAACAGTGACCTTGAGCTCCATCCTGGGAAGTGTCTTTAAAAAACGCCATAACCAACACTTTTTTCAGGAGACCAGGTGTTCGCTTCCCATGCAACATTAGTTCTGATTCACTGGTTGGCAATGTACATTTCTTTTGAAATATAATAGATCGATGATACATTATATGGATGTTCATTAGCAGCTGTCTAAGTAATGAGAGCATTTATCTTCTGGGTTTATTTTAAGCAGAGGGAGGCTGTTGTTTATCACACACTTACTGATCTTCGTAAATACGGCCAAGAGCTCCCCCTCTGGTCGTTTACTGTGCTGCACTGTTTGTGGCTAAACGCTGAAGAAATATATATTGAGGGTAGGTAGCCTTTGTGGGACATAAAACAAAGCTGAAATGAGGGAAATATTGTATATTTGGAACCCAAGCCATCTTTTAAATTCATTGATATAGATAATTCAAAACTTATTAAAGCATTGAATATAAGCTATAACCATGAGATGTGAGGAGAGTGTCTTTCACTTTATTAGTACAAAAATCCCAGCATAAATACATCTACTATGATGCATTTATTATATAGGCTGTACTAGAGAAAGGCTAATTATCTTTGTTATCCCGTTTTCAGAGTCAGACTTAGATTAGGCACCCTGTATATTAGATCTTCCTGATGACATTTCGATTCAGACCGTCTCTTGAATTCTAATTTGACGATCAGAAATGTTCCCATCTGGCGTTATAAAATACCTTTTTTCTATATACAGTCCTCCAAGGAGGGATTGTTGTATGTGCAATGTGTGTAGTCAAGCTGGTGTAACACAATTTTAAAAGTGTCTAACCTGCATGCCCAACACATCTGTGCCAGGTTTACTCCACAGAGAATAGGCAGTGCGCTCACAGCAGCCACAATAATGATTGACAGATTTCATCCTTGAATCTGCTGAAAGAAAATGATACAGCTGACATGTGTGTCACAGATTTGCAATGATGCATATTCTCTAATCATTCCCTCATTGTTACTTACTTTTTCTTTTACTGCAGGTCAGTAAAACATGGTACAAACTGTGCAGCAGCAACTGGCTGTGGCGGATAAAATGCCAGGAGTCCACTGGGGGTAAAACCTTCCCGAAGCCTTTCTTAATAACTGCTGATCAATGAAAAGCTTTCATCCTTAATCGTATATTTAGATTGGAAAATTAAGTGGGTCCCCATTATAGGCTTTGAAAGACTGAGATTAAAAGGCTGTGAAATCATAAGGATGAACACGTTGTCAAAAGTATAAGGCAATTGTCCGCATTGAACAGAGTGTTTATAAAGGGATACAAAACAATGTCGGCTCTATTGTTTGCCACTGTCGACTGGTTAATATCCTCCTTATCACCAGGCCTCTGATAAAATGCCTAACATTGTCCGGTTACACTCTAATGAGTTTGTGTCTTCGTGGAACAATACCTTTTTGGTAAAATAAACACACAACTGATATCAAAGAAGGCCCAATTTTATAGATCTTATGATGGGTAAATACTATGTGAGATAACTGAACACGTGATTTCGTACTATTTATCGAACAACTAATATACCAAATAATAATTCATATAACTCAACATGCAGTGAATTATATTCGATCTAGACATTGTGTTAAGTATCTTGCAGAGCAGTGTATACTGTGCAGTGCACTGTGCAATGTTCGTTTTTCTTTTCCCGGAGAATAATGGTCCAAGTGGAAATGCTAAAAACACCTAGTTAGAAAATGGCACCAGAGCAGATGGTGAGAAGATAGTCTCCTCAGGTGTCTGCTTCTGTTGTTGGGAGATGGTGTAATTTTTACTATATTGAGAATGGGCTGATGATTTATGGTGCTTATTTTTCAGGGCTCCCTCTGCCAGCGCCTCCCGACAGCTGGAAGAATGTGTTTAAGAGTGATTACTGTCTCAGGCAAAACTGGGAGGAAGGAAAGTGCCGGACAGCAGAACTGAAGGGCCACACAGCTGCGTAAGACTCACTCTACTTAGTGTGCTTAAGCGATGATGTATGCTTTCTTGGACTCTTGAAAGAAAATTAAATTATGCATATAATTTACAACGTTATCTACAATCTTCATACATGTGCAAGAATGTGTAATTACCATTCTATAAACATCCAACAACATATCCATGTTTATTCCCACTCTGTGCTTTTGTTTAACAAAGAACACGTGTTAAGTAGACTTCAATTTGTGCTTAATGTAGGTTCTTTATTTCAATATTACATTTCTTTGATTGCCTTTGATTGTGTCTCTTTGTGTTTTGGTATCCTAAAACTACGAACACTGAAATGCCTTCCTCTGTACTAGTGTAAGTTTAACCTTTGCTAATATTAAATTAAAAAGGTGAAACTAAAGGGCACTTTTACTTGTTATGCTTCCCAGTCTTCTAATTAACAAAATGGTAGAACAGTAATATTATGCTGCTCTATGTGCAGGAGATTAAAGAATATGAACAAAGACCTTGAAAATTGAAATTGTACTATCTCCAAAATTAGAACTAGCTTTTTGGAATTGTGACTCAGAGGAGACACTGTTTCAGGTGTTATTAAGACATGGTTTTTGAAGTGTTTCTCATAAAAAGAGAACTTACTTATTGAAACCTACAACTTTTAAAATCCAGGCGTTCCCATATATGTATATATGTACAGTGAGGGAAAAAAGTATTTGATCCCCTGCTGATTTTGTACGTTTGCCCACTGACAAAGAAATGATCAGTCTATAATTGTAATGGTAGGTGTATTTTAACAGTGAGAGACAGAATAACAACACAAAAATCCAGAAAAACGCATTTCAAAAAAGTTATCAATTGATTTGCATGTTAATGAGGGAAATAAGTATTTGACCCCTTCGACTTAGTACTTGGTGGCAAAACCCTTGTTGGCAATCACAGAGGTCAGATGTTTCTTGTAGTTGGCCACCAGGTTTGCACACATCTCAGGAGAGATTTTGTCCCACTCCTCTTTGCAAATCCTCTCCAAGTCATTAAGGTTTCGAGGCTGACGTTTGGCAACTCGAACCTTCAGCTCCCTCCACAGATTTTCTATGGGATTAAGGTCTGGAGACTGGCTAGGCCACTCCAGGACCTTAATGTGCTTCTTCTTGAGCCACTCCTTTGTTGCCTTGGCTGTGTGTTTTGGGTCATTGTCATGCTGGAATACCCATCCACGACCCATTTTCAATGCCCTGGCTGAGGGAAGGAGGTTCTCACCCAAGATTTGACGGTATATGGCCCCGTCCATCGTCCCTTTGATGCGGTGCAGTTGTCCTGTCTCCTTAGCAGAAAAACACCCCCAAAGCATAATGTTTCCACCTCCATGTTTGACGGTGGGGATGGTGTTCTTGGGGTCATTCCTCCTCCTACAAACACGGCGAGTTGAGTTGATGCCAAAGAGCTCGATTATGGTCTCATCTGACCACAACACTTTCACCCAGTTCTCCTCTGAATCATTCAGATGTTGGCAAACTTCAGACGGGCCGTACATGTGCTTTCTTGAGCAGGGGGACCTTGCGGGCGCTGCAGGATTTCAGTCCTTCACGGCGTAGTGTGTTACCAATTGTTTTCTTGGTGACTATGGTCCCAGCTGCCTTGAGATCATTAACAAGATCCTCCCGTGTAGTTCTGGGCTGATTCCTCACCGTTCTCATGATCATTGAAACTCCACGAGGTGAGATCTTGCATGGAGCCCCAGACCGAGGGAGACTGACAGTTATTTTGTGTTTCTTCCATTTGCGAATAATTGCACCAACTGTTGTCACCTTTTCACTAAGCTGCTTGGCGATGGTCTTGTAGCCCATTCCAGCCTTGTGTAGGTCTACAATCTTGTCCCTGACATCCTCTTTGGTCTTGGCCATGGTGGAGAGTTTGGAATCTGATTGATTGATTGCTTCTGTGGACAGGTGTCTTTTATACAGGTAACGAGCTGAGATTAGGAGCACCCCCTTTAAGAGAGTGCTCCTAATCTCAGATCGTTACCTGTATAAAAGACACCTGGGAGCCAGAAATCTTGCTGATTGATAGGGGATCAAATACTTATTTCCCTCATTAACATGCAAATCAATTTATAACTTTTTTTAAATGCGTTTTTCTGGATTTTGTTGTTGTTATTCTGTCTCTCACTGTTAAAATACACCTACCATTAAAATTATAGACTGATCATTTCTTTGTCAGTGGGCAAACGTACAAAATCAGCAGGGGATCAAATACTTTTTTCACTCACTGTATATTGTACATTAGCCATAAGTTTTACTGATTCTTCCCACCCACTCTATGTGGAATTAAAAAACATTTCAAATTACTCTTTTTATGCTTAAGTGAGTAAGCAAGTTCATGGTTTGTTCACTTTAATACATACAGTTCCATGTTTTATGAATTACTTTGATCCAATTGTTTTCTGTCAGGGTTTGTTGTTTGGCTGTTGGTGGTAAGTATCTGGCCAGTGGGAGTCAAGATAAAACCATTAAAGTGTGGCTCCTGAGCAATGGAGACCATGTGCAGACACTGGCAGGCCACAGGAGAGGAGTCTGGGGTCTTCAGTTCTTTACCACGAATCTCCTCGTTAGTTCTTCCTATGACTCCTCAATCAAGGTAATGTTACTGTAAAAACCTCTCATAGTAGAATAAAGTAAAACATGCAATTTTTGATTTCTCTGTCTTCTTAAAAAAGTGTGAGTAGCTCTAACTTCCTCCGGTGCTGCAGTCACCTGTTTAGCGGAGCAGCTTGTGGATTTTATTTTCAAATCATGAAGATAAATCAGATTCAGATAATCTGGGCGAAAGATGATAGCCTTTTAGAGCTTTCTGGTCAGACTCCGTCTCTGGTGATCGTTTCAAATAGTGTTTTCATGAAGGGGAGCATTTATTCCTTATTGTGCATATCCAGCATCTGGCTGAACAGTGGCCTGTATTGTCCAGACTGTTTTATCAAATTACAACACAACGTAATAAAAGTGGTCAGAAAAGAGATGAGATTTCCTCTCATATAAGGAGTGTTTTTGTTTTCTTTAATCTCATTCCTGGAAAGAAATTCTTCAGAGTCCGTGAAGAGATGCGCCGGGCTTCTCGTTTTCTTTCATTAGCGATGCAGAAGTGGCAAAACTGTGTAACGCAGTCTGGTGCACGTTGTGTTGGAACCTCTCTCTGAACTGTGCCGAAATAATGCTGTCGCATACGACAAAAAACGAGCTTATAGCGTGTTGCTATCGGATGCCGCACTGCGAAGCATTAGCAGTTTTAATGAGGTGATTGAACCCACAGCTAAAAAGGCTTAACTGCTATAGGAGAGGAAAGCAAATCCTTATTGAAGTCATATCACCTGCTTACAGGCTTGTGTTTGCTCTAACTCACCCCTCCAATTGCAGGTGTGGAATTTGCGGCTCGGGGTCTGTGCAAGGACATTAACTGCTCACAACGGCCCTGTTTGGTCAATTGTCCTTCGAAACAGTATTCTTCTTAGTGGGTCACAAGACAAAACCGTAAGTAAGACACTCAGTAAGACTCTGGCTTACAATAGCTACAGTGAAAGGACCCTTGCATTAAAGGGAAGTTAATTAAATAATGCTTCAGTAAGACATAGATACTGCCACACAGTATTTTTAAACATTTTTGCTTTTTTTGTTTTTTTTAGCTGTAACCCTCTCATAACCCAGAAGAAACGCATGCTCCTGTAAATATAACAAAACAACACTGATAATATGTGCTGTATAACTTTTAAAATGGAAATAAGGGATATGTTGAACTGAGCTGAAAACAGCTGATAAAATATTTCACCTTAAAATAATCTCTGCGTGATGAACTACATTAATGAATCTGACAGAAAGGAGATTCATAAAAAATAAACTTTAGCTTGGTTTTACTTTGACTTTACATTATTGTGTATTAGTCAGATATGTGCTTGAGTGCAGCGATGTTAATTTCCCTGGACATTTGTGGCAGCTGTCAGATGTCACTAATTATACCCTTAAGAGCGGTTTTAAGTCCAAGAAACAAGATTATTATTATTTTATTTATCATGTGAAGGTTATGTGTCCATCATACCACAGACTGCCTTCCTTTACTAAAATGTGTTATATATTTGTAAAAAACATATTGCACCTCTTTTAACTCTTAGTTTTGCCTTTAAATGTCCCTCCTGCAATATATTTGATCTCCATTTAAGTAGGAGTTCTGGTCTGTCACATGTCACATTATAATTCTCAATTACACTCATTGTAGGACAATTAGAGTCTGACTCAAAGGGAAACAATCTGCTTTCAGATTGTGTGCACCTCTGTGTGTGTGTATTCAGCAGTCCGGTAAATTTAAAACTCTAATTTTGTTGTAATAAGACATTAAAACATTCCCATAATTCACACCGGTAGATAGAATGAAGAGACAAAATTAATTATTTTTCATATCAAGCTCCACTTTTTGGAGCTGACACTTGATGTATTCTTGACAGGCTGAGAAATGCTAATTGGCCATGCAGCTTCAGCATTCCCATTGCATGCATAATACAATATTTATGATATTAGCTCATTTGAAAAGATAAATCATCACTGTGACCTCTTGGCTATTTCCAAAGTTCCTATTTTTCACAGTGAAATATCACTTTCTATTACCCCCATTTTTGACAGCATTAAAAAAGTAATTTTCTTCCACTACTCCCAGGTGTGATTGATCCCGAACATTTTACTCTGAGACTGGGTAGATTCATTGCTTCTGACATAATTAAATTAAAATTATCAATAGACACTTAGAAAAATGAAGAAGCCGTGCTACTCGAGGCATGGTCATTTCAGCAGATTAAATTACCAACCTGGACATATATTGAATCTGCGAGAATGGTAAGGTCTTGGGAACACAAGAACTTGCAAAGATATATTCCCTCTGGTGCTTCCATTTAATGATTTCTTTTTTCAGTTTGCCTGTATTCTGCATTTCAAATCCTTGTTCCACAAGTGAGGACTGACAACTCATAAAGGCCTCCTTCTCAACCAAGCATTACCTTATTGCTATGCTAATGACAGCAGGAAAGCGAATTCAATATACCTCTTTATGCATTTTGTATCACACCCAATTAAATCATGGCCCTTATGATCTGAACAAGTAATGCCATTGAATTTCCCTCCCTTGCTTCTTACGTTTGGTTGACATGAATGTGTGAAGGCTATCTGCTTAACTACAATATATTTTCAAATCATGTTAACTGAATTACATCAACCGTGGAACAACACAGTTCTACGTGGTTCAGCTTCTGAAAAACAAGCATTTTTGTTTTGTTGTTGATGTGATGTGTTTGTGCATCAGTTAGGCTCCACATTCATAATTTCAGTCTGTCGATCATATAGTTTTGAGCAAGGCTAAATTACCATTCTGAAAATGATCACTCACTGTGCACACACACATTAATGAACAGCAATAGTTCCCAGCTGACAAAATGTTACTGAGATGGCATTCCTGCTGTGACCCGAAATGATTATTTTCAGCTCAAATACATTGTTTTAAATGAGTATTTTTGAATATTTGAAATGAGAGTGCGGTAAGTGTGACTTCCAGCATGCAAGTGAAGAGGACTTCTTATCAGTAATTGACACATTTCATGCAAACATCCTTTACATTTGTGTCTGTGTGGCGGCCTAGTGTTTTAAGGGAATCCACTGGCTGTGTCAACAGTGGGATTAATGTAGGCAGTCAATAGTCTCCTTAATGTTTCATATGAAAAAAAACACACATTACCCTGTCCATATACAATGGTTAACCACTTAAAAATGGCTACGAGTGAGAATTAACACTTCTGAATTGGATGGTTTGAAACCTGCTTTAGAGAATATAAAGTAACATCTGAATTGCAAATTCATTTTGATCTCTCCGCTCTCCTCTACCTCTGTCTATGGGAATATGTTTTCGGTACCACAAAGGCATTTCTTATACAGCTCACTGCTATTAGGTCTTTGCTTTTATTTTCTAGGAGCAGAACCTATGGTTGGTTCCAATTTGGAGATCTGTCTCAGCTGCTATTAGCACTCAGTCTCACTTACCGATTGTCTAATAAATGTTGACATCAAATCCACTGGCAATCTGTTCCCCATTGAGGCCACTGTTTTAGAGATAAAGCAAAAGCTCTTACTAGAGCAAACTCGGTACCGTGCCTTGCTCAAGGGTACAACAGCAGTGTCCCCCACCTGGGACTGAACCCACAACCCTCTGCTACAGGGTCCAGAACCCACACCATGACTCCACACTGCTGCCCATGTAGTAGTAAGAACACCCCCACACAAACACACACACGCACACACGCATGCATGCACAATCACACATACACACAAACACACACAGAGGCACATGCATGCAATCACAAACACACACATACACACATTAATCCATCTTGCTGCAAGGTTAAGGGTACACAGAGCATCCTGTAGCTACAGTTAACAATGTTTTTGTTATTTTAGTCTCCATACTAAAGTGGAGTTTTGCAATTTCCTGTGTTTTGCAGGCCAAAGTTTGGGATTTAAGACACTGCACACTGCTGCAGACACTGCAGGGTCACACTCAGGCTGTCTTTGCTGTGGATCAAGACACAGAAGCACAGAGAGCCTTCACGGGATCGGCAGATAAGGTAGTCAGTTGGCATCTGCCATTTCAATTTGAGTTTAATTGATAAACTATATAATTGATCATTAAGAAACAAAATGCAAGTGCTACAAATCGTGGCTTTGGTCCCCTTGAAGCAACTCAAAACTGCAGTCATGGTCTTCTCTCATTAGCTTGAAGACTAACTGAGCGCAAAGAAATTTGGTGTTGTGATAGATTTTTAAAAACATAAAAAACCCACTCATTTTACAGTTCTGTAGTTTTATTCCTGATTCAACTGTCTTGTTAGTGTTTAGGACTAATGCTCACAGCAAATCAAACTCGGCAAGACAGATTGTCTTAGCAAGGCATTGCCTCTTGGTTAGCATACTTTCACACTTGGTGGCATTTATGACAAGGCTTGGTTTTAGGGAGCCTTGAGAAATTTCTTAACTCTCTTTGATAGCTTACCACTTAAAGGGAACTGGCTAAGAATACATATTAAAACAATTATTCACTCAAAACCGGGCCTAAGTTAAAGCACAAACCAGAGACGGAAGAGACGGAACTCATGATAAAACTGAACGCCCCTGTTAAACATCTTAATCTTATTTTGGGGTATTACCTTGACTTATTTAAGCCTGTAAAAGCATTGCATTTTCTTAATTGGAACTGCAGTATGTAATGCTTACAAACATCCAAATCTACGAAACAAATTAATGCCGTTAAATCTGCACCTAAAACCAAGGTTTTTGAACCCCCCGAAAAACTGTTTAATAGACTCTTGAACTGCAGATTTTTTTTTAATGCAAATGTCAAAGATAATATTGTTTTGTGACAGTCCAGGTATGTTCGTTCTTTCGCTGAGTAACGATGACTACTTAATAAGTTGAAAGCTTTCTGATTCAAAGCATTAGCAGACTTTCATATTTTGAGTGGAATCATTCTTTCTCTCTTGTTTGCCTTGCCTTGACATTTATGTGCCCTTTAATTCATTCATGACTGCTTGACATTTAAGCACTCTTTGCATTTCCTAGCTACTTCTCTCAGGCCTTCTTGATCTTGTGTCCATGATTTCCACTTACCTTGCTTGATCATTTAGTTTTTTTTAAGTGCCAAGATCTGTTTATCCTTCTGGATCGTTCCCAAACAACTCAAGCCCAAAGAAAACTGCAATATACCCAGCAAACACAGAAAAGTTGCCTTATATCCTATATATAAATAATGTTGACTTCAGATAAGACGGCAATACAGTGAAAAGCGTGTGTGTCTATAACCAGTCTCAAGGTGAAGACGCATTATGATGGTTACATGTTTTTCGACATAGTTGACAGACTGCTAATCGTGTTCTGACAACAGCAGCGTTCGCCACCTGTCATCCACGTTCATTCATGTCCTGATGAAGTTTTATTGCTCATATGGTGTATATTTGTTTTATTAATTCGGATGGGAAAGGGTGAACTCAAGCACGGCTGTATTTCAGGAAGGTACAGGGAGGAAATGGAAAGAAATAAAAACCTACGGACCCAGAGATAGGCGAGGCATTGGCTGTGATTGCCGTTGCCTTTTTTGTGTATTCTGCACACACGTGGGCTGGCAGGACTGCAGTCTCGCACTTCATACTGTGTACATCGACGTCCTGGAGTATGGAGTGTGCCATTAATTAGGCGACTAAGCAGGAGATGGAAAAAGTACCGGTTGGTCTTTCACCAAATAACCCCTCCCACCCTCCCCTCATCGATGCAGTTCAAAGCAAGAGCATATTAAATAATTATAGCTCCCACCTTTGATGTGGTGCGTCAGTGCGACTGCAGTTACTGTGGAGGGGAGGCAGAGGGACTTGTTATCTCTTGGGCTCGCTGGGGTAAAAAATAGGTCTGCCC